>NC_021161.2:37103799-37150967 GCF_000331145.2 Cicer arietinum
AAGAGATGAAGACAAAGAGAAGAGAAATGATAAAGATACAACAACAGTTGCATCTGTTAATAATGTCTACATTGTTTGTGATGATAATTCCATAAACCTTGCATGTCAAGATTCAACTTGGATTATTGATTCGGGTGCCTCATATCATGTTACTCCTAGGCATGATTTCTTCTCATCTTACAGTGCTGGTGATTTTGGCATGGTAAAAATGGGAGATGGAGGATGTAAAATTATCGGTGTGGGAGATGTTTGGGTTGAAACTGGGATTGGTTGCAAGCTTCAATTGAAGAATGTTAGACATGTACCTAATATTCGTCTCAATTTGATTTCGGTGAAAGCCTTAGATATTGATGGTTATCACACTTACTTTGGTGGTGCTGGTATATGTAAAATTACCAAAGGGTCCCTAGTGGTTGCAAAGGAGCAAATTCCCACTTCTCTCTACAGGATGCCTACGAAGTTATGCAAGGAAGAAGTGAATGCAATTGAAGATGCATCTTCTGATTTATGACATATGCGTCTCGGTCACTTGAGTGAGAAAGCACTCAACATACTTGCGAAGAAAAACTTTCTCCTGTGAAAGGTACGTCTCTAAAAACTTGCATTCATTGTTTTGCTGGAAAACAACATAGAGTTTCTTTTCATAATACTGGTCCTCATAGGAGGCAAAATATTCTTGATTTAGTTCATACTGATGTTTGTATGATGGATAGTAAATCTCTTGGTGGTGCATCATATTTTGTTACTTTTATTGACGACCACTCTAGAAAAGTGTGGGCATTTCCTTTGAAATCTAAAGACCAGGTATTTGGAGTCTTCAAGCATTTTCATGCAAGTGTTGAAAGAGAAAAGGGAAGGAAATTGAAATGTGTTCGATCAGATAACGGTGGCGAATACAGAGGTCCATTTGAAGAGTATTGTAGAAAACATAAAATCATGTTTGAGAAAGCAGTTCCAAAGACACCTCAACATAATGGTGTTGCAGAGAGAATGAATCGTACGATTAATGACATAATCAAATGTACGCTCTCTCATGCAAAATTATCGAAATCCTTTTGGGGTGAAGCAATGAAAACTGCAGTGGATTTGATCAATCTTTCTCCTTCTATTCCACTTGATGGTGATGTTCCAAATAGAGTGTGGACAGGGAAAGATGTCTCTTACCTTCATTTGAGAGTTTTTGATTGCAGATGTTTTGTTCACGTTCCAAGAGACGAGAGGTCCAAGCTTGATAGTAAATCCAAACAGTGTATATTCGTCGGTTATAGTGATGAAGAATTTGGTTATAGATTGTGGGATCTGGTTGACAAGAAAATTATCAGAAGCCGAGATGTGATATTTCTTGAAAACCAGACTGTTGAAGATTTTGATAAAGCTGAAAAACAGAAACCAAATTCCAAAAGTTACATTGATGTTGCACCTAAGCCCCCTACAAAAACTCTTGTTGATGGGGGAGATATACAGGTAGATGATGAGAATGTAACTGATGATCATATGCCTAACCATGATGAGCAGGTTCCAGTTGAGCCACCAGTCGAATTTGAGTTGAGAAGATCTACTAGAGAACGTCAACCTTTTCAAAGATATTCTCCACATGAGTATGTGATGATCACTGATAGTGGAGAGCCAGAGTACTATCAAGAAGCTATTACAAATGTTGATAAAGAAAAATGGTTAAAGACCACGCAAGAAGAGATAAATTCCTTGCATGAGAATCACACATTTGAATTGGTAAAATTGCCTAATGGTAGAAAAGCACTCAAGAACAAATGGGTATATAAGATAAAGACAGAAGAGAATAATTCTCAACCAAGATACAAAGCAAGATTGGTTGTGAAAGATTTTAATCAGAGAAAAGGTATTGACTTTGATGAAATCATTTCACTTGTGGTGAAGATGTCCTCTATCCGAGTTGTGCTTGGGTTAGCAAATAGTTTGAACCTAGAAGTTGAACAACTTGATGTGAAAACTGCATTCCTTCATGGTGATTTGGAGGAAGAGATCTATATGGAGCAACTAGAGGGTTTCGAAGTCAAAGGTAAAGAGCAACTTGTGTGTAAATTGAAGAAAAACTTGTATGGGCTCAAGCAAGCACCTCGACAATGGTACAAGAAATTTGATTCTTTCATGGAGAAACATGGGTATGGTAAAACTACTTCTGACCATTGTGTGTTTGTCAAGAAATTCTCTGATGGTGATTATATTATTCTCTTGTTATATGTGGATGACATGTTGATTGTTGGTCATGACACTAAGAAGATTCAATCTTTAAAGAAATATTTGAACAAGTCTTTTGCAATGAAAGACTTGGGTCTTGCAAAGCAAATTTTGTGTATGAGAATCACTCGTGACAGAAAGAATAATAAATTATGGTTGTCTCAACACAATTATATTGAGAAGGTATTAGAGAGATTTAACATGAGCAATTGCAACTCTGTTAGTACTCCACTTGCTACTCATTTTAAATTGAATTCTGATAAATGTCCTACAAGTGAGAAAGACAAAGAAGAGATGAATAAGGTTCCTTCTGCATCCGCAGTTGGTAGTTTGATGTATGATATGGTATGCACAAGGCCAGATATTGCCCATGCAGTTGGAGTTGTTAGTTGATTTCTCTCTAATCCTGGTAAAGATCATTGACAAGCAGTAAAGTGGATTTTTAGATACCTTAGAGGCACTTCCGAAGTGTGTTTATGCTATGGAGGTGGTGAACCTGTGTTGGATGGCTACACAGATGCAGATATGGCAGGTGATCTTGATTCTAGAAAATCTCTTTCTGTTTATATGATGATGTTTGCAGGGGGAGCTGTGTCTTGGCAATCAAGACTACAAAAGTGTGTTGCTTTATCTACTACTGAAGCTGAGTACATTGTTGCAACTGAAGCTTCCAAAGAACTCTTGTGGATGAAGAAATTCCTACATGAGTTAGGCCTCAAGCAAGACAAGTTTGTGTTATTCTGTGACCGTCAGAGTGCGATCCATCTCAGCAAGAATCCGACTTTTCATGCAAAGTCGAAGCATATTGAAGTGTGATATCATTGGATACGAGATGCACTGGAAATGAAGTCATTTTTAATTGAGAAGATTCATACTGGTGAGAATGGTTCATATATGATGACGAAGACCTTGCCTGTGTCGAAGATGATATGTTGCAGAATGAAAGCTGGCATGGTTGAGCAGTACCTTCCCACTTGAGTCGTGAGGGGAGATTTGTTGGGTGGGCTCACTCCCCAAGTGGAACCCACCAATTTTACTAATATTATTATTATTATTGAAATAAAAAGAAAAAGAAAAAAAGGTTTTAATAGGCTTGGCCCACTTGAAGGTAATAAAAAGGATTTAGAAATCTCTAAGAGACATACAAACAGACAACGGAAGAAGAACGGTTGCCAGAGAACAAAAATAAGGGTTTGGTTCCAGTGGTGGTAACAGATGTGTAGCAAACTTGTTCCGTTCGATCTACAAATTTAGTATGTTATTCCTACCACTGAGTTTGTTATTTTAATATATAATTTGAGTAGTTTTATCTTCTCTGAGAGTTACTTTGGCATACCCACTTTAGTGGAAGGTTGTTATAAGGTTGTTATAAGGTTGTTATAGGGTTGTTATTGTTGATTGATATTCCCTATTGTTATTAGGAAGACTCTTGGTGTACCCATTAATTATTATAGTGGAAGTTTTTACTGGACTAGGTCCCGTGGTTTTTATTCTCTCAATTTGAGGGAAGTTTTCCACATTAAAATTGTGTTTGTCTCATATTTAATTTTCTGTCAATTATTATTGCTCTTGAAATTGTATTTTCTGTTTGATCATTTATCTGCACAGGTGGGAGAAAAAATATTCCGCATTATTGAGATAATTATCGCTAATTATCTCTGATTTTTCCCAACGCTCATCTCCTATTCACACTTTCAAACTATCATTTTTATGCTTATGTTTCACTGTTCATATGAGGTCAATTAATTATTTTATATTTACAATTGGTTGTGTATAATTTTTTCCATGCATCATTATTTTTGCTTATAATAATTATTTTTTTATTTATAATTTGTTAAGCATTAAAATTAATTACTTGTTTTAATTATAATATATCATGTAATTAATTGAACATAATATGATGTATCACAATATTGAAATAAAGAGACATATGAATAGTCGTTCAAATATAACTCATATTAAAAATAAAATGTACAACATATACAAATTATATTAATTATTCAATTATAATATAAAATATTGTCTGAATGTTACCGATATCTCTACTACATTCTATAATATTTTTATTACTAATTTTAATTAATTTATATTATTATTTAATAGTTAATATTTTTTAATTATTTATTTATTACTTTTTGTTTATTTTATCATTTAATATATATATGAAGAATGTCGCATTCCCACAACTATCTATTAACCCCTGATAATTCAAAAAGTGTTCTGGAATTTAAAAAAAAAGAAATAGATAGAAATGACAAACGTAAAACTGGTTTCAAAAATAAAAATTAGATTTCAATTTTTTTGTTATAAAAAAAAGAATTTTAAATTGTTTGTTGTTGATTTTTTTTATACGAATTAAATTTAATTGTAATTTTAGTCCATTTTTTATATTAATTTGATAGTTTTGGTATCTTCTTCAGATTTTTTTGACTAAAAAAATTATTTAACATACTTTGAATAACGTATAATCTCATGAGGTAGAATATCTAAATATATTAATTATTTATATATTATTAATTTAATTACAAAAATAAATAATTTTATAAGTTAAAAATAAAATTTTTAGAAAATTTTACTGCAATTTTAATGGTATTAACCATTTAATATTATTATATCACATATTATATCGTTTAAAATATTTTACATTATTATTTTTTAGTTAAAAATTTTAAAAAAGTGTAGGGAGTTAATCTACAACTAAGAATTAGAAGATGTATATTAATCATCTAAATATTTTTTAATCATTGATAATTAAAATGAATTTTGTAAAATTACCCTTGAATTTTACTGATTTAAAATAGTAAAATTAAATTTTTAATCCAAAGAAAAAAAGTGTAGGTTGTTAATTTACTGCTTCATAAGAAGAGGTAGGTGTAAATTAACAATTTTTTATATATATATGAGAACATATCAAATGATAACATTGTCTATTGTGAGATATGAGAAGATATAATACCAATTATTTGATGCAAATAAACGGTTCAAATATTAATCCCACTTAAAATTGCACATAATTATTAAATAATTCTCCCTCGCGATGTAACTTAGAGGAAAGAAAGGCAAAATACGCTCCACAAATTCGATTTGATTCGAAGGGAAGGAAACATGAAGAAGGACTAATTATTCAAATGTGTCATGCATTTGACTGTCTTTTTAATTTTCTTGTACAGAGTGATTCTTCTCCACACATTCAAAAATATGATTTAGACATAAGATGTTGTACATCAAAAAGATTATTTATTTAGAGTTTCACAATATATCATAATTTATTTAGTTTCTTTCATAAGCTTCACAATTTCATAATATTAAAAAAATATTAAGAAATACAAAGATATATAAAAAAAATTGTTAGTTGTTTCGACTATTATCTAAATTTTTTTTAAAACAATTTTAGTATCAGTAATAGAGTTGTATAAAGAGTGACATTTGGCAACAAACACTCATCAGATATGGACGAAAGAAGAAAATAGACGAACTGACTACTTCAAGTACTTTAGATAAGTCACGTGTATGAATCTAAATCAAATAATCGTCTCAATCAATTATTTGCATCAAAAGATTGATATTATATATATCATCTCATCTCTCACAATAGACAATGTTTTTGCTTGGTATGCTATATATATATTGAAGTTAATTTACCACCACTTTTCCTTAAGGAAACAACCATCTCTTTTTATGATTGAATTAATTAACAACCTATATTTTTTTTATTTAGACTAAAAACACAACTCTTTTTCTTTTTTATTTTATTTAAAAAATTACATAATTAAACGGGCAATAAGGTAATTTAACCTTTTTTTTCCTCTTTACAATTTGTGAATCAGCCATGTGATCCCATCTTTTTCATGGTTTTTTTTTTTTGGTGTACGATCCGTTAAAACAATTTAAATACTGAACTACCATTTTTTTTAATTAAGTATCAATGTACCATTGTGTGTGGGAAGAACCAATTTCTCACAACCATATTTAAAAAAAAAATATATATATATATATATATATATATATATGTTTCTTTCTTTATTTATTATTTAATATTTTATGTTTGTTTAATTAATTATTTACTTCATTAAACTATATTTTAATTAAACAAATAATTAAGGCGAGTTTAATTTATTATTATTTTAACTAAATAATGGTTTTTGATTTAAATACAAAATTTAATTAAATTTTTATAATAGTTATTTAATTAAATTTTACTTTTATTAAATAATTCTTAAAAACTTTAAATAAAATGGAGCTCTTAAAAATAATTAATTATATAATTAGAGATTATTAAAATAAATAAATTTGATTAAGAGAAATTTAAAAATACATATACAAAATAAGTGAAAATAAAAGAAACATAAATTAATAACAATGAATTAATTTATCTCGGGAGCATTAGTATAGCCAGAGCATTTATTCTTTCTACGTTCCTCCTTTCGACACATACCACATCTCTTGGGGTGTCTACTCATCTCCCTTTGATCCATTTTAGTATGAACATGAGTAAACTATAGACGACCTTTTGGATCTCTTCGCATGGTTGAATTGTGACACAATTTAATTTCATTGCATTCTAGTCAGTATGATTCAAGAGGAGCTGCTTGAAATTCTTCCATGTAAGTGTTGAAAACACATTACAATATGTATTGGGAAGAAACATACATCGTGTAGTCACAGTGAATATGAACAAGCAGCGATGACATGTGAACAATGATATTGTAATGCATGAAATTCACCTTAATCACATCATCGTTTGTCGAGGTTGATCTTGAATGTCCCAACTAGGCTATTGCTTGATGGGCTAATCAACTCCTTAACTTTAAAAATATTATATGTTCGGTTGTGAATGTAAACTTCATCGGAGTTCAATATTACTTGTCTGTTGTCACTGTTCTTAATCACTTGACGCGAGTAAATTAGACCAGATGCTATTATTGCTTGAGTTTGTCTCCCTCTTTTTATGAATATTGTTGTAACCTTGTAATAGAATGTTTGCACTAGAGCCTTCAAAATGGACTAGTCTGAATAGACTGACTCAAAAAAACCCGATAAAAACATAGGGCTTGGGCTCTAAATTTTAAGCCCATATTTTGATAGGGTTTTTTAGCCCAACCCTAAAAAAGTATGTACTTGTCGCGTGCTAATCTGATCGAGATTAGTCATACTCGTATGACATAAAAAAAGCATATAATTATTATTTTGTAAAATAGTATATAAAGTATTTAAACACAACAAGAAATAAAGTATGTAAAAGGTTAACAACTTTTATATTGCATTTAACAAAATGTTAAAAGGATTTAAAAAAAAAGTTAAAATATATAAAAATTTAAATAATTAAAAAAAAAATTAAAACACTTATTATCACAAAATTTAAATAAAAAATTTAAAAATTATTAAATGATGGGCTAGCCCAAAAACCCACAATTTGTTTAGGGTTGGACTCAAATAGTATTTTTTAGGCGCATTTTTAAGTAGAGCTTTTTAGTCCGGCCTGATAAAGCATGTTTTGACAACCCTACTTGCACCAATGAACTTATTAGAAGATTGTGTGTCTCCTTTAATACATTGTTCATGCACTTAGCGAGATTAGTTGCATATTCCTTTATACTGCCTTCATCATGTGGTTGTAGCCATTATTCTTTTTCAATATTAATGATCTATTTCACTGCATCTTCACTTCAACAATTGATTTGTCTCTTGTAGTATGCGATGCTCGGTTGAATCATAGAGTTATCCTGAACAAACAAAAGTAATGTTGTTTTGGGCAAAGTAAAATAAAAAGTGCAACGATATATATATATATATATATATATATAAACCTAATACGAGTATGATTTATCTCATCTTTGTATTCTTGAAAGTCATCGTGAGGTTTTGTAATATATATTGAATGCAGAAAACATAATGTCAATCGTTGTTTATTAGACGCATAACAATACTTTTAATTTACTGATGTCTATTCAAAATCAAATAGAGGTTGGGTTGGATTAAGGTGTGATACACATATGCAAAGGAATGAGGAAGAAAATCATGCATCATATATTTCACCCTCCAAAAGGGTGTATGCTATAGGAATGATATGGTTACTACCATCCTGAGAAATTGCCATTATTAAGGTCCCACGATATTTTCTATTAATTGAAATTGTTGGCTTATAGTGATCAAACTCCTTGATGCATGGTTGGAAACTTTAGAAGAGGCGATGGAAGATAACTTTACCATGAACTACTTGACCATCCTTAATAAATGGCTACACTTCAATATTAATAATAGTGTCTAGAAGATAATGTTTGAAAGAAATGAGCTACCTTGGAAGCTCCTTGTATGATTCCTCTCAGTTTTTGTATATTTTCTTGATAGCCTTTTGCTTTGCAATTCGCAATCAACCACTAATATGACGTCAACGTCAATGATGAAATCAACACAATTTGTAATTGGCTGCTGATTGGATGAGTGAAAGTTGGATATGATGCTACGTCAGCACAATCTATAATTCGCCTCTAATTAGTTGTGTAAGAGTTGGATAAGATAACAGTTGCATTAGTGATATCATCAACACAATCAGCCACTAATTGATTGAGTGAGAGTTGTATATGATGATGCTAACATTAGTGATGACATTAGCACAATATGTAATTAGCCACTAATTGGTTGAATGAGAGTTGGATAAGATAACACTAACGTCAACGATGACATCAACAACACTTTGATTTTTCTACAAATAGTCATTGTCTTCACAATATACTCACACACACTTCAGAGCACTCACCTTTACACTTAGATAAAATTCACTTCTTCATCTCTTCCTACAACATACAGGGTCTATGATTTTGTTGAGAAACTAGTATCTACTTCATCATTCATAATAAATCTAGAAATATCGTCGAGATGGTAAGTGATACTACTTCATCATTCTCACTAAATTTGTATAATTGTTCTTAATCGTCCTTTTATAAGTGAAATATTGATTTTATTTTAAATGCAAAGTTTGATTGAGTATAACCACCACTTCATAATAGAGGAACAAAATGAAATGATAAATCCTTACTTTTAGGGAGATGGGTTTCTGACTGTTGCATCATTGAGATCGTGTAATGTGGACCCAACATTGGTTAGTGCAACTGGAGAATGTTGGAGAACCGAAAACACATGTTTCATCTTCTAATAGGAAAGTGGTACAACAATTTACATACTAAGCCGATATACTAAGTATACTGCATTTGCTAAATAAAGTTTTATTTTTTTACTTGATGGTTTGGTGGGGATTAATCCATTATGAAACTCCGTACTACCTAGTTAATTATAGATTCAAGATTGATTGCATGCAACAACATTAGGTTAAAAATTTCATTATTCAACAAAATTTATACTACTTAATTTTGTCGCTTTACTAACAGGTCTTTTGTTTTTCTCCAATTCATGTGGATGCCTTGTAAGGATCTTGAAAATGTCATACCACATGAAGCATATAGGAATTCAATGATATGGACTACCAAAACTACTATGATTTGTTTTCAATTGTAGAATGACATCAACCTGCAGTTTGAACTTTCGCATAATATACCGGAGGATCCATGATGACTCTTCATCATATGCATATTTTTCATTGTTTATAGTCTTATTTATCTTTAATCATTAGTTAATTTAAGGAGTTATTTGATATATTTTGTTGAGTTTAGCTCTTTGATTTAATGAAATATTTATGTTATTATTTCCATGATTAAGTAGGGATTTTTCATAGTTTTGCGTTGTTACTTTCTTTTAGTGCAGTGCTGAATTTTGGTGAGAAAGCAACATAACCTATTCTGAGTATTTCAGCCATATATGGAGTTGTAGATGTCCAATTGGAGTCACACCAAGTGAAAATGAAAGCTACGATCCATAGCTACAACTCCCATGAAGACACTGGAACCAAATTCAGACTCTAAAGAGGAGAAAAATGCAATATACGTCGGATAGCAGATGTTGAGCGCTTGAAGCGCGCCAGACGCGCCTGAGGCGCGTTTCCGGCCATTCGGCACTGTCCAGGCGCGCCTGGAGTGCGTTTCCCGCGCCTGGGGCGCGCAACGCGCATCAGCAACCATAAAAACGCAATTTTTCACTGTTTTAGGGATCTTTTTGACTCTTGGGAAGTTGGGAGACTTGTGCCCTAGCATAGAAACTCAAAGACGGCTGTTTCTAACATCATTGGAGCAGTTTTATCAAGAATCATTCATGAATCCTTCTTGTAATTCTTCTCTAATCTCTATCTCTTTTATCTCTGTCATGAGTAACTAAACCCTATTTGTTAGAGATGAGTGTAACAAGATGAAACTCTTATTTTTATGATTTGATTTCTAGTTATATGAATGAGTTTATTGAATTATTTTTCTCATCTCTGTGCTTAATGTTTTTTATTACTTGATCAACATTAAAATGTTCTACGATTTGTATTTTGAAACGGAAGTGGACTTTACGAATGCTTGAGAAGAGAAATTCATGAATTTGTAGTCTAGACATAGGTGCAGGTCATGAAACCAATTAAATTAGTTACAAAGCAATAATTTACAAGAGAATGTCTATACGGTAATGCTTAATTCTAATCTTAAATCTACTAAGGAATTAGGGGTTGCTTTGGAATTAAAGGTTCTGTCACTAAGACATTAGAGCAAGAATAATAAAGAGAATTCGGTAATAATTCAATAAAGGAATTCAATAACTAGGATCAAATTAGACACCAAGGGTGAATTCGAAGTGAAACTCATCCCTGACATTTTTCTCAATTTATAAAGGATCAATTTTTCTATTGTTGTCAATTTTAAATATTATTTCAATCAACTTGAGAACTTTTTGTTCAATTTTAGTAACTAAATATAATTCAATAGTAAAACGCAATCCTTGAGTTCGACGCTCGGTACTACCGTTTTATTATTACTTGCAACGATTCAGTACACTTGCTGAAACGCTATCAAGTTTTTGGCGTCGTTGTCGGGGATTGCCATATCACTATTGAATTTAATTTATTTACTTAATTGAAATTTTTTGCTCTGCGATAAAATTTTTTATTTTATTTTATTTTATGTTATTTTTTTTTATTTGTTGAACTTGCTAATGTCATGTCTAGTTGGTTTGTCTCTTCTTTGTTTGAGATAACTATTTGCTGTAGAGCATGGAAGATTATAATGATGATATTCTACTACAATTATATGAAGAGTGTGATACTTGTCTTCTATCTGGTATATGTCGCATGATTGAAGGACAAATCATGAGTTATACATTTTTAAGATATCACCCTCAGGTCCCTCCGATGCGGCCTCTTAGGTGTGACTTTTGCAGAGAAGCACATAAGAATGGACATTGTTCAGATGACCTTGATGAACTAATAGAATATGAAGATTTTTTTTCTCAAAGTTACAGAAAACGACGAGTATTATATTAAAAAGATCTATTGGAAACAAATTCTACCTCCAAAAATTCTATCCAAAGAATCAGATGACAAAGACTTTCACGTTACAGACGTTTTGGTTGAATTCATGAAGAATAACAGTGTTTCAATTGAAAGATTTGAAAATCAATGTGAGAGGTTATTTGAACAAGTGGTTAAGTTTGAGAAGATGGAGGAGAATTTGAAGATTGAAGATAATTTCATTGTTGTGGTAGAAGAAGATAAGAAAGAGGAAAAGACGAACGAGGAAAAGAAAAAAGAAGAGATTGATAAAGTTCGAGACAATCTATGTCTTGTTCATCAATGTCCAATTGAGACGGACATGGAAACAACATCTTTTATTTCTTAAGTTCATGAAATTTCTACCAAACAAAAAGAAAAAGAAGGATGATGTGTTCTTCCTGTCTATATGCCACCAGATGACAAAGACTTTCACGTTACAGACGTTTTGGTTGAATTCATGAAGAATAACAGTGTTTCAATTGAAAGATTTGAAAATCAATGTGAGAGGTTATTTGAACAAGTGGTTAAGTTTGAGAAGATGAAGGAGAAGTTGAAGATTGAAGATAATTTCATTGTTGTGGTAGAAGAAGATAAGAAAGAGGAAAAGACGAACGAGGAAAAGAAAAAAGAAGAGATTGATAAAGTTCGAGACAATCTATGTCTTGTTCATCAATGTCCAATTGAGACGGACATGGAAACAACATCTTTTATTTCTTAAGTTCATGAAATTTCTACCAAACAAAAAGAAAAAGAAGGATGATGTGTTCTTCCTGTCATATATGCCACATTTACAATAGTTGAGGCGTCAAGCTAATGACTTTAAAGAAGCGTTTCGTGGGAGGCAACCCACAGGTAGAGGTAACTTTTATTTTTTGCAATCTTAAATTTTTTTTTTGAATTTGTTTCTTTCTAATTGTGTGTAAACGTGCACTATGATGAAGAATTATTAACAACTTGCATTTGGTCTTAAGTTTTCTGTTTGAGATTTTGAAATTTAAACTCTATTTCGTTGCTCATATCATTGCTCAATTCAATAATTTTTACTAATGCATGCATTGTTGATTACTCTGTGGTTGCAGAAGTCTAACTTGCCATCAATTTTTCATAAATTTTTTTTAGTGACATGTTTAGCATCATTTAGATAATTTATAATCTTTCTTATTATCCTAGCTGTAGAGATTGATAAAGTTCGAGACAATCTATGTCTTGTTCATCAATGTCCAATTGAGACGGACATGGAAACAACATCTTTTATTTCTTAAGTTCATGAAATTTCTACCAAACAAAAAGAAAAAGAAGGATGATGTGTTCTTCCTGTCATATATGCCACATTTACAATAGTTGAGGCGTCAAGCTAATGACTTTAAAGAAGCGTTTCGTGGGAGGCAACCCACAGGTAGAGGTAACTTTTATTTTTTGCAATCTTAAATTTTTTTTTTGAATTTGTTTCTTTCTAATTGTGTGTAAACGTGCACTATGATGAAGAATTATTAACAACTTGCATTTGGTCTTAAGTTTTCTGTTTGAGATTTTGAAATTTAAACTCTATTTCGTTGCTCATATCATTGCTCAATTCAATAATTTTTACTAATGCATGCATTGTTGATTACTCTGTGGTTGCAGAAGTCTAACTTGCCATCAATTTTTCATAAATTTTTTTTAGTGACATGTTTAGCATCATTTAGATAATTTATAATCTTTCTTATTATCCTAGCTGTGAGCTTTTGAGCCTAAACACTTAAATTCTTTGTTGTGTGATTATCTAGACATGTGTTATCCATTCATAACTTGCACTAATTCTGACTTGCATTACTTGTAATTTATGCATACATTGAGGCAATTTTATTGGTCGTTTGAGCCTTTCTAACTACCCTATGAAAATTTTACCATTTTCTAGCCCCTTTGAGTCTTGCCCTTTTATTTCGGTTACAAGCCACATTACAAGCCAAATACCTGACTTTAATTAAATCACCTTACTTGGAGTTAGGTTGAAAAAAAAATTATTGTCTTGATAAAATTCTAAGTTTAGGGTTGTTGATGGGATAACAACATTTTAAGTTTGGGGTGGTGATTCTCACAAAAAGAATAAAAAAGAATAAAAAATAATAAAAAGAAAGAAGAGATAAGAAAGAAGAAAAAAAAAAAAGAAAAAAAAATCAATTTATGTACTTTGGTAAATAATATCTTCTTGGTTCTTTTGTCAATGTTTGAGAATCTCCATTTTGAAAAGGTGAATAAAAATAAAAAATGGTAGAATAATTTGGAAATGTATGTCAAACTACAAGTAGTAAAGCCTACTATCCCAAAATGTCATACCCTTACCTAAGCCCCATTACAACCCGAAAGTCCTCCAAAAGTGTATGTGTTTGCTGCATTGTGATTGCTAACTAGAATTTTTTCAAGCCTATGGTAGCGTGATGCATGTTCTTGGATTTGAGTGGTAAATTCGTAACCCTTTCTAAACACTTGAGAGAAATTTTGGTGAGATTGTGTGAAGAGAGAGTTGAACTTGATGAATAAATGCTAAAGTGTACAAATTGTGTCGTTTTTTTGTAAGCAACCATAGAGCATGATGAATGTTTTGTAGTAGCTGAAACTTTGAAAATTGAGTTTGATTTGATTTGATAAATTGAATTTAAGTTTACTTTTAACTGTACCAAATCTGAAATTAATTGTTGTTTGGGGACAAGCAATTGATTAAGTTTGGGGTTGTGATGACTCTTCATCATATGCATATTTTTCGTTGTTTTTAGTCTTATTTATCTTTAATCATTAGTTAATTTAAGGAGTTATTTGATATATTTTGTTGATTTTAGCTCTTTGATTTAATGAAATATTTATGTTATTATTTCTATGATTAAGTAGGGATTTTTCGTAGTTTTGCGTTGTTACTTTGTTTTAGTGCAGTGCTGAATTTTGGTGAGAAAGCAATATGACCTATGCTGAGTATTTCAGCCATATCTGGAGTTGTAGATGTCCAATTGGAGTCAAACCAAGTGCAAATGAAAGCTACGGTCAATAGCTACACCTTCCATGAAGACACCAGAACCAAATTCAGATTCTAAAGAGGAGGAAAATGCAATATACGTCGGATAGCAGATGTTGAGCGCTTGAAGCGCGCCAGACGCGCCTGATGCGCGTTTCCGGCCATTCGACACTGTCCAGGTGCGCCTGGAGCGCGTTTTCTGCGCCTGGGGAGCGCGACGCGCATCAGCAACCATAAAAACGCAATTTTTCACTGTTTTAGGGATCTTTTTGACTCTTGGGAAGTTGGGAGACTTGTGCTCTAGCATAGAAACTCAAAGACGGCCGTTTCTAACATCATTGGAGCAGTTTTATCAAGAATCATTCATGAATCCTTGTTGTAATTCTTCTCTAATCTCTATCTCTTTTATCTCTGTCATGAGTAACTAAACCCTATTTGTTAGGGATGAGTGTAACAAGATGAAACTCTTATTTTTATGATTTGATTTCTAGTTATATGAATAAGTTTATTGAATTATTTTTCTCATCTCTACGCTTAATGCTTTTTATTGTTTGATCAACATTAAAATGTTCTACGATTTGTATTTTGAAACGGAAGTTGACTTTACGAATGTTTGAGATGAGAAATTCATGAATTTGTAGTCTAGACATATGTGCAGGTCATGAAACCAATTAAATTAGTTGCAAAGCAATAATTTACAAGAGAATTTCTATACGGTAATGCTTAATTCTAATCTTAAATCTACTAAGGAATTAGGGGTTACTTTGGAATTAAAGGTTCTGTCATTAAGACATTAGGGCAAGAATAATAAAGAGAATTCGGTAATAATTCAATAAAGGAATTCAATAACTAGGATCAAATTAGACACCAATGGTGGATTCGAAGTGAAACTCATCCTTGACATTTTTCTCAATTTATAAAGGATCAATTTTACTAATGTTGTCAATTTTAAATATTCTTTCAATCAACTTGAGAACTTTTTGGTCAATTTTAGTAACTAAATATAATTCAATAGTAAAACGCAATCCTTGAGTTCGACACTCGATACTACCATTTTATTATTACTTGCAACGATTCGGTACACTTGCTGAAACGCTATCAATCCACTAAATATATATTAATACACTTCATTGTTAAGACATGGAAGGGAGTCACGTAGAAAATTGGGAAAATAGGCATGCTACGTGGATTCAAGTTTGGAACGAACGTCAAAGTCATTGTCTTACGGGTCATCCCGATAGAGGAGTATATGTTGTGACTTAAATACAACTCCAATCTTTATCTATCAGTTCAATAACGACTAGAGAACCCATAGTGTGGTGTTGTAGAAAAGTCAAACATTTGTCTTAGTAGGCTGAATCCCAAAGGCAAATGCGTAATAGACCCTGTCCACCGACTCTCGTAATTACTATTGAATATGAAACGCCACAACTGGACCACCATTCACTTTCTTTCACTGCAACACAACAACAATTTGAACGGACAAGACAATCATTTTAATTTACGATATCCCAACAATATGATCGTCAAAAATCTCTACATTCTAGCGACAATAATTTTGTGAATAATTTATTTGATGCAGGGATAGGTACACCTAAGTCGACTTTCATTTAATTAATAATTTGTACTCATTTACAGATATAGTTACGTCTGAATGAAATAGATATAGTCTGACATGGGATTTTAAATTAAAAATCGATGGCTAATGATGCATTTGAGTATGGTACAACTTTTATTATTTGTGTATCCTAAATGCCACCTTGTTTATATGCTTAGATATCTTAAGCATTTTTAGATCTGAAAAGTTGTAATTTAATCCTTTCATTTGATCATATTAAGAATCCCTCTAACTTAATATGCCTTTATATATATATATAGTAGTTTTTTAAAATTAACTTAAATTGTTGCTTTTATTAGTAACGTGTAAAGAAGTGAGATAAGAAGACATTGAAATAACCAAATACAACACACACAAAAACTAATATGTATTATTGGAAAAACAGAATGGAACAAAGGGAGAGGTATATTCGTTTCATTTTACAAGAGAAAAACTAAGCTTATAATGTTGTCAATTAGTGAAATTATTTTATTTTTAGTCGATTGTAAGAATTAAGCCAACTTAGCAACCTTTTCAGAGTTGTACTTGAATTGTATTTAAGACCTATTTTTTTTGGTTAGAAATCATTCTCATTTTCTGAAATAACATAAAACAGCATTGCACTCCTCTCTATTAAAAAACATCAATTGAGAACTCTCTCAAATCAAACCCAACTAATTAAATTGCAGTGCAACCGTAATTGTTGTTTTAGTACCGTGGATTTTGAAGTCTCTGCACCGACATATTAATCTATTCTTGCAATTTAAAAGTATGGCACTGTGGTCATCAATGTTTAGCAACTACCCATTAATTTCGGCCATAGTTGCTTTCGCCACGGCTCAATCAATCAAATTCTTAATCGTCTGGTATAAAGAAAAAAGATGGGATCCAACGCAATTAGTTGGATCGGGTGGAATGCCATCTTCTCATTCATCTACCGTTACTGCTCTTGCAACAGCAGTTGGATTACATGAAGGATTTGGAGGAGCAGCTTTCGCTATTGCATTGATTCTAGCATGCATTGTGATGTATGATGCTACAGGTGTAAGATTGCATGCAGGACGGCAAGCAGAGGTTTTGAATCAAATAGTAGTCCAACTTCCTGCAGAACATCCGCTAGCTGACAGTAGACCTCTTCGGGAGCTTCTTGGGCATACCCCGCCTCAGGTCTTTGCCGGTAGTTTACTTGGAATCATGATAGCAGCAGCTATTGGCCATCTAATAAACCATAACTAGTATTTCTCTTTTCTTTTGAAAATTAATATAATTGATAGCATGCTATGCATATTGGCTTTTACCTAAATTAGTTATGGTTTTTTTTAGGACAATTAGTTATGTTAAAAAAATAAAGAATTTTTGTAATGTTATAGACAAACTATATATCAGTTATTCTTTGGTTAGAGAGAAAGTTGAACACGGTTAATATTGAACTCATGTCTTAACATTTTAATTATCTATATTTTTCTGTCATTTGAATTGTATTTATGGGAACACATAATTTCACTCTATATTTTTTGATTAATTGAAGTAACTATATTTATTAATTTATGTCTCATTTGCAAAATAACGTATATTTTGAGCCGGGAAATAATGAGATGTCAGTAATATAGATTAAGAAAAGTTATTTTATTTTGTATTTTTATATATAATTTTTAAGAGAATCTGAATATATAAATAGTCAGACTTATAAGTTTCTAATTTTATCATATATCATTTTATTTTAGGCGTGTCAGACACATATATTTATTACGTTGTAAAAATATAGTTTTTTCCATTAAACTCAACTTTGTCATGTATATATTTAGATTCTTTTTATTATTATATAAATAAATTATCTCTCGTGTTTATAATTAAATTATTATTATTTTTTTAAATTAAAATATGATTTTTATCGATAAGAAATAATTTCTTATTTACAATCCAAAATATTTATTCTTTATGGAAAAAAGTTTCAATGACTAGTAATATTCTTTTTATAGGAAATCGCTAGTAATATATTGAGTAATAAAGATTCTAAGTTTTTGTAGCTTTTAACATTTTCTAGAAGAAAAAAAAGGTTAAAACAACATTAGTCATTTCCAACTCCAAGGCCGGTACACCATTACAACAGGTTACCCTTAACATGTTATTGAAATTTTAAATTAATAAAACGATGGCTAACGATGCATTGAGTATGGTGCACAAATTTAACCATTTGTATATATTCTAAATGCCACCTTGTTTATATGTTTAAACAACATAAACATTTTTAGATCTGACAACCAATCTAACTTTGTACTTAGCAATTGCTCCATCTGGATTTAGTTTGAGTTTGTAGACCCATTTCACTCCAACTTGTTTCTGTTTTGGAGGTAAGTAAATTAAGTACCACGTTTGATTCTTCTCAATTGTTTTGATTTCTTCTATCATTACTTTCTTCTAGGTCCTTTCTTCAAGGCTTCTTCAATATTCAAGGGTTTTGTATTTGCAAATAAAGCAAAGTGAATCAGGTCTCCACTTTTGTCAATTTCACTGTCATTGTATAATTCAAATTCTTTTAAGTGTGTTGGTGGTTGTCTTGCTCTTTGAGATCTGCTTGACTCTATCATTTCTTCAACTTTGTCTACATTGGTCTGATGATCATCTTGAACTTGTAAAGGAATTTGTGTAGGCTGACTTGTGTTGTTGGTCTCCTATTCCCAGTCCCAGTGTTGGCTACTGTCATTCTGTTTCCAGTGTTGGTTGTTGTCTTTCTATTTCTAGTTCCAATTCTCTTGTTCAATGATTCTTACATCTCTGTTGACTGCCACCTTGCCTCTGGCAGCATCATAGAGCTTGTATGCACCAGTTGGATGGTATCCTACTAGTATCATGGCTTCACTTTTGTCATGTATTTTCTTTCTCTTCTGGTCAGACACATGCTTGAACCATAGAGCACCAAATATTCTCAAGTGCCCTACTGCATTCCTTTCTATTAATTATATCATTCAAAAAAATATATCAATTGAAAATTCCCTCAAATCATACTCAACTAGCTAACATAGAAACTAGTGCATGGAATAATATCTACATAGTTATCAATTTCAGTCGTAGTATTATGGATTTTGAAGTCTCTGAAACATCTCAATCCAATTTAAAAAATATATTTTTACAATATAAAAGTTTGTAGTGTAACTACAACCACAATTTTAAAATATGTCAAGTACGATGTAGTTTTCAATGTTTAGCATTATTCATTGGTTTTCCACTATAGTTTCTTTCCCCACGCACAATCCATCAAATTCTTAATTCTTATAGGGAAAAAATATGGAATCCAAAGCAATTAGTGGGATTTGGTGGAATGCCATCTTCTCATTCAAATATAGTTACTTCTCTTGCTACAACAATTGGATTTTCATAAAGGATTTGCAGGACTAATTTTCGCTATTGCCTTTTATTCTAGCTTGCAATGTGATGTATGATGCTACTAGTGTAAGATTGCATGCAAGACACCAAGAAAAGGTTCTTAACCAAATTATTGTCCAACTTCCCATTAAACATCCTCTAGTTGAAAATAGACTGCTTCCTTAACTTCTTGGGCATACCCCACTTAGATCATTGTCAGTAGCTTATATGGATTCATATCAGCACTTATAGTGTGTAATAACTTATAAAACACATACACTCACAAAGACACAAGACATATTATTGATACTAACACGTTGATATTGATATAATAATTTGAAAAAATTAATTAATTGAATGTAATTAATGTGTTGGTGTTCAACTTGACAAATGAACATTGAAACATATATTCAATTAGAAGTGTCAATGCTATAGAGTTAACAATCATGGTTTGTAAATAATTGAGGATTCCTTTATTGGCATCTCTAAACTTCGTTGTATAGAATAAATGGTGTACTTCTAGGATTGGAGAGATCTTCTCTAACTTGTTAATAAGAAGATAACAAACTTTTGAGGCGGATAATTGTCTACATTTTAGAAACAATAAAAAAGTAGTTTTATTATGTTTAAAAATTATATTCATTAACTAGTATTTCATCTTCTTCCAATAACAATAGTCAACTTCAAGTTTCTCGTCAAAGTAATATGATCACACAATTCAGAAAATCAAAACACAATATTTTCATAAAGTAAGTTTTGCCTTAGGTCTATTTACTTTGTGAAAATATTTCATATTTTTATTTTTTAAAATTTTGCTAAATTAACACGGAAATACATCACCCTAATTATCATTTCATCTTCTTTTCATCACAATAGTTCATTTTAAGAAATTCTCACATCTTCTTGTAATTAAGTTAAAGTGTACACATATTTTTATAAAATGAAAATAGAAAATAGGTTCAAAGAATAAACAGATCTTAAACCGTTTACTTTGTGAAAATATTTTTCGTTTTTATTTCTTAAAATATGTGTTAATCTTACTTGTAAATAAGGAGGCAAAATACTTTTAAAGTAAACAATTATTTACTATTTCAAAAAACATTAGAAATATCAAAAAAATTATTTTAATTATTGCTTAAAATGAATCTTATTAATTAATATTTTATTTTATTTTCATCACAATAATTTACTTTTCAAAAGAAACGTGCATTTAAAAAAATGTAAACATGAAAGGTTTTCATTGAATAATCCGTCCTTAGCAACTAAGTTTAACCCAAATTTTAGATAATAAAAATTGAAAACAATTTCACAAAATATTTATATAGCCTAGCGTTTTTACGAATGATTTACGAGTTAACAATTGATCTATATTACTTTAAAAACAAAAACTTTTTATATTGATGTATTTGAGAACAATTGATCTATCTTACAAAATTTACCTAATCACATTATCCAAATATCATAATCCCAGTTTTTTAAAGACAGCAACAACCAATATCCTCATCATGTGTACACAAAAGGGTTATTTTGATCTCACCCTTTAGAAGAACACAAACTGTAAACTTCGTTTCTTAATTATTTGTTAATATGTTACTGTAAAAATTTATTATCGATTTGTTAATTTAAAATATACACAAATATTTTGTCAGCCAAATTCTAATTGTTAACGCCTAATGGCTATTGAACAAGAGCATCTCCAATTAATTATCTTTTTATTAGTTTTAAAAGTTTCTAAAAATAAATTATAAATTGTGTGAATTTATAGTAATATTTACCGAGTGAAATCAGATTGTTATATTAAAACCTTTCACAGATTGTTCATTTCAACAAAAGTATGTAGCGCAAAGAAAGAATAAAGTGAGAGGAAAATTTTGAAACAATTAATAATAGTGAAGTTATTAGTTATTGCTCACCAAAATTTTGTTAAGAATTCAATTTTAATTTGGGGTGTTATTGTAAGACTGAGGGAGAATTGAAGAAAACTATTATTATCAAAACAATATTTTTTTGCGGAAACCATTTACACTTGACTTTTATTCACAAGCTAAGCACATGTTTTTACATATTTTTACACGGATTTGGACCTAGTTTTACTATATAGTGAATTGATTGATTTTGAATTTAGTTGTGCATTGAGTATTTAAAGAAAAGACTAAAGGACAGTAGCTTGGAATGCTATTTATGACAATATGTTATTCAGCCTAACCAGTCAGCTCTTTCTTGCTTTTCTTTCTTATTTCTCTATACTTAACCGATCTTCAATCCTCTTCAAACAAATATAACACCATGGAAAGGACATAAAAAAATATGTATTTTTTATTAGGAGAATTATACGGGCCTAAAAAAATACTAGCAAAATATAAAAGTTTACGTATACTATAAGTTTTAAAAACAAAGAAGACTTTGAATTAAAAAACAGAAACAGATTTTATGAAAAAACAAATGTTTAGATTTTTTGACAAAAAAACATAGAATCAAATTTTTAATATTATTGATTTATTTACAAGTTTTTTGTTTTAATTTTTATATTATTGATATTATTTATAATTTAGATAAAGAAAGATAAATTTTTAACCTTTTTTTTTATTTTATCAAAAGACCGATTTTTATTGTCTCTTTTTTCTAAGAGTAGATAGAAGTCTCTAAAATATACTGTTAATTGAACCATATTAATAAATTAGATTGTACTACATACAAAAAAAAAATTAAATCAATGGTTCATAAATTGAATCACATATTTAAAACAACTCAGTTAACCAAACTTAAAAACTAGTTTAATAATTTTAAAACTTTTTTAACCTCAATTAAGATTTTTTTCTCTCAGAAAATTTTCGAATTTTTTTTTTCTTTTCAAAAACACAATATAGAAAAAGGAGAAATTTTTTCCGAATAAAATCAAAAATATTTTAAATCATTTTTTCTTGAAAATTTTTTATATCTACTTTTTTCATAAAAACTGTTTATCAAAAAAATTTATACATTTATTTTTCTCAAAAATATGATTTTTTTTTTTAAAGAATTACAAAATTATTTTTTTTGAAAAATTTGTTCTAAATCTATTTTAACTAAAAAAAAGAATCAAAAGATTAAACTGGTTTATATTTATAAATCAATTTCAAACTAGTTTAGAACTATATTGAATTTTATTCAAACGTGGTTTTAAAAAACTAAATCAAACAATTAATATGATGTAATTAGGTTAATTTTTACTCCATAAATATAAACTAATTAATTAATTCTCACCACATAATCAAAATAATTGAATTCATTAGTGGTTGAGGTCCTTGTGGGTCTTGGAGTTATTGTAACAGAGCTTCACTGGAAATTTTTAAGAAGGATGTTGAACATGTACTAATGCATAATTTCTATTCTATAAAAAAAATGTTTAATTGTAGTTTTAGTTCCCTTAGTTTAGCTGAATTGCAAATGTAATTTTTATTTTATTTATCTTATTTTGGTTCCCAAATAAAATTTTAGTCCAAAATTTAATGAAGTTTCATTTTTTCAAATCACACAACACCATTTATAAAAAGAAACTTGCCCTTGCTCTGTAGTTTCTTTTTTCCCATATTTTTTTTACGATTTCGTTTTTTTAATGCAATAATTTTTAATTTTAACAACTTGAAGTCTGTTCAAATTAGCATAATAATATTGATCTATTATTAATTTTAATTGGTAATTTTAATATCATTAATGTTATAAATTCATCAACGATATATATTATATTATAATTATATATATGTTATTGCTTTTTGCTATATTGTAGTCTTGTACTATTAAGATGAGTATTGTAAATTTTTTCGAATATTTATCATTTTTATTTTAGTAAATTTGTAGTTGTATTAATATAATTTGAATATCACTCTTTCAATCCAAGAAAAGAAAGGTAGACCTGCAACATTTTTCATTAATTGCAATTTATGTAATTATGATATCCACGCATGTATGATTAATTAACACACTCCAAGAACAATTAAAAAAGAAAAGAAATAAATGCTCAGAGTCAGAATGTAATGTTAACGTAAAATAGTGTAACTCACATTTACACATTGTTTGGTTGAAGTGAAAGTAAGAGGAAAGAAACTTGGAGAAGAGAAAACACTAATTCCAAAACACTTTTCAATAATTGGAAAAGTAGAAGAAAATTGGAAGAAAAGAATGATTCAGATGTCGGACCCACAAAAAAGCTTTCTTCTGATTAATGGAGAGAAAGCTCGCTGGCCAACAAATCTGTTGTATTTTTTCTGTTGTTTTTTTTTGTCAAACTTGTTTTTATCGTAGTCTTAATACTTTTTTTTATCTTTTTTAATTTTTTAATATATTCTGGAAGAATTTTTTTAATATAAATAATAAATAAATAAATAAATAATGGAGTAATATTCTAAATAAATTATTAAAATATATTTGTGCATCAATATATCACATTTTTATGTTGAAAAATTTATGTCATTCATTAAAATTATATTTTTTCTTTTCTCTCACTTTTATTCACTTTCACTTCAATAATCAAAGATAATCTGAAATGTTTAAGTGTTTAAGACATTAACACAACACCTTAATTAATCACAATTGTTTCTTTTTTCTTATAAAAATATACTGGCACTACGCCAAAAATGACATTTTATAACGTTTATTAAATACAAGTGATGTTGTATAATATTTTAAAAATAATGGAGGATACAACAGCGCTTTTTTGACAATCGCTATAGAAAAAACGCTGTTGTATGGTCATATAGGGTCACATAGCGCTTGCACATAATGTTTACAAGGCTTTTACAGCGTTTTTTTCAAAAGCGCTGTAAACTGAAGCGCCCTCACATAATATTTTACAGCGCTTTTGGAGCGCTTTAAATATAGCGCTCCCACCTTATGTTACATAGCTTTTAAAGCGTTTTTTGTACAAGCGTTGTAAAATACTTGCGCTTTCACATAATTAAATGACCTATTAGAGCGCTTTTTATAAAAGCATTGTAAAAGACTTGTGTTTTCACATAATTAAAGAATCTATTAGAGTGCTTATTATACAAGCGTTGTAAAATCATTCAAAATTTGAATGGATCCAAAAAGTAAATTAGTATTGAACCAAAACATTAGTTTTCTTCTCTCCCCTCTACCCAGAACACGTTAAACTCCTTCTCATCTTTCACCCAAAACCAGTTTGTCAAAACGCTAAATCCCTAAACTCTCAATCTCGAGCCCCAATCCGTTGCTTTCTCCTTCTCATCATCGATCAACCTCGAACTCCAATTTGTTGCCTTCTTGCCTTCGTTCAATCTCAAACCCTAATCTATCACTTTCTCACCTTTACCCTCTTGCCTTCATCGCCTTCACCTCGACGAACATTCTGACTCGCGACCACCATTATCGCACCACATCCACGACGAAAATGTGACATGACAGTGTGACCACCTTTCTCGCATCATCGGTAAATTTAGATTTCTGTTTTTTTTTTTATGTTAGTTTAAATTTCATATAAAATATATATTTGAAATTTTTTCTTAGTTATATGTATTTTCTGTGTTATTTTGAATTTTCGTGTATTTGATTTAGAGTTAGGGTTCATTTTAGAGATTAATTTTGAATTTTAGCGAGTTTGATTGAGAGTTAGGGTTTATTCTAGAATTTGTTGAAACATAATTCAATTCTTTGTTGAAACAAAATTTAGTCCGCATCATCCACCACAAGCATCATTTGTTGAAATATAATTCAATTCTTTGTTATTCTTGGTAACACTTGTTCTTGGAATATTATAGCTATTATTCTTGGTAACATCATCTAAATTTTTTTGGTTATGTTGTAATTGAATTGAGGTTCTTGAGATGTTTTTTCTTGTTGGAACTTTTGAGTCATGATTTGGTGACCCTTTTGATTCGTTTAGATGTGTTTTGTTAGTATTCTTCATGGGTAGTAAATGAATTGATGAATTTCTTAGCTTGTTGTTTTTAAGTTTGAAGATTTTTCACATGAAATTGCAGCCTAATTGAACTTTTTCAACTTTGTTCTTGTTGGTTTTTCCTTCCCATGAAATTGCAGCCTAATTCTGACTCGCGACCACCGTTATCGCACCACATCCACGACGACAACGTGACCTGACCGTGTGACCACCTTTCTCGCATCACCGATAAATTTAGATTTCTGTTTTTTTTTTTTATGTTAGTTTAAACTTCATATTAAATATATATTTGAAATATTTGCTTAGTTATATGTATTTTCTTTGTTATTTTGAATTTTCGCGTGTTTGATTTAGAGTTAGGGTTCATTTTAGGGATTAATTTTGAATTTTAGCGAGTTTGATTGAGACTTAGAGTTTATTTTAGAATTTGTTGAAACAAAATCGTGCTAAGTCAAATCAATAGACAAAATCGTGCTAAGTTCGAAGATGTTCATTGTATGGGTACAAAAAGTCTCCCAAAATTTATTGATGAAAAGGTTTGTTTTGATTTGTACTTTTCATGGGGTGAATTGTAATTAAAAAATAAAATACATTTAACTTGTTTGTTTAAGTTTAGATGAAAAAGAGCAAATGAGTGGTACCTAGACGTGAAGAGATTTATGTTGAAACCCGTACTCGTAAAGATTGATCAATTGTCAATGAAAAGGATGCAAGAGTGAATGTAAGTTTTGAGCTTTAATCGATTCTATATAGTGACTTACTTTTTTTAGTATAGTGAATTAATTTTTTATAGTGTTGTTTGTTTTGGAAGACAATTGATAGTATTTCGTAGAGTGACTTATAGTAAAGATTCAATGTTATTAGTTTGCTGTTTTATAATTTGTTATTCAAGTGCTGAATTTCGTCATCTACTAGTTGTTATAATATTGGAAGGCCTCAATGTTATTGTTTTATAATTTGCTACTCAAGTGCTGAATTTTGTAATCTGCTAGTTGTTATAATATTGGAAGGACTCAATGATAATGTTTTATAATTTGATACTCAAGTGCTAAATTTTGTAACCTACTAGTTGTTATAATATTGAAATGACTCAATGATAGTGCTTTATAATTTACTACTCAAGTGCTGAATTTTGTAATCTGCTAGTTGTTATAATATTGGAAGGACACTATGTTGTTGTTTTGCTAATCTAGGATATTGCTTTCTTAATATACTTATTTTACAACGCTTTTTAATAAAAATAGAATAAGAATGCACTTATTACAACGCTTTTTTTGAAAAAGCGCTGTAAAACGTGCATAAGAATGCACCTATTACAACGTTTTTTTGAAAAAACGTTGTAAAACTAGTACAACAAGCATCGTGTTTTTAGAAAGGATTTACAACGTTTTTTATTTATTTTAAAGAGCGTTGGTGTATCTTTTTAAAGCGCTAGATACTACAACGTTTAATTTTTTGAAAAAACGCTGTAAATAGCTTTAAAAGAGCGCTGTAAAATACTATTTTTCGCATAGTGTGGTCATAATTCAGAAATTACTTGCTAGCTACACTCTTAAAAAATAAACTCAAAATCCTTTCCAATATGCACCTATCCACAAGAATCAATGTTCTTTAACGATTAACACTAATATTCAAAACAATTAAAAAAAAAAATCTCTTTAGCAGATAAATTTAATCCAAATTTTAAAAAATAAAAATAAATTTTTTTCACAAAATATACCTGGCCTAACATTATTTTAATGTATGAGTAAGCAAGCTAACAACACCAATATGTTTCTATATTGTTACTTTAAAAAAAATTAAAATAGTTTTGTAATTAATTGTTAATTTTCAATCAATAAGTTTCTTGTTGATCCAATTTTCGGATATTTTATTAATATATTCTTTTTTTAAAATTTGACACCAAATTACCCCACATTGAAAAAAAAAAAATCAAAATTTTCTATTTTTTAAACTCTTTAGGTGATCGCATTATGGATCTGCGACTCTTTGGGTAAATTTTTTTTACATGGAATAAAAGGTTACATCATGAGGATGCAACCATGTACTCGTTTAAATATTTGTGTTTCCCTCATTTTGGCACTTGTAAAATTGTTTATTAATAAATTAAAAATAATTATAATATTTTTAAAAATAAAATTTTATTAATAAAAGAAAATACATTAAATTGAAGAAAAAAAATGTGATTGACTAGATGTGACTAAACAAATAACGTGTTATATTATTTTAACAACCCCTCCTATTTAGTAGATAAATTTAAATTATTATAATAACTATATATTGTTTTGCAGATAAATTAACAACTTAATTATATTTTGTCAACGACTTCCTCTTTTGTTTTTTTATCTGGATTTAATAAATAAAAATTAATAATTTTGTCGATAAACTATATCAGTTATAACCATCTACACGTTTTGAAATTTTTTTTCTTCTCATTTTAATTTATTATTTAATAAATAAATAATATTTTAAATATTTTAAAAAATTAAAATACTATTAATAAATACATAAAAGAAAAATATGAAAAATATGTGGTTAAATAGATGCGCCAAAACAAACAATGTGTTATATTATTTTAACAACTCTCTTCTATTTTATATATGAATTTATATTATTATAATAACTATTTTTTTTTTTCCAGATAAATTGCCCACTTAGTTCTATTTTGTGAACAACTCCCTCTTATTTTTGTTGTTCTCCGAATCGAATTGAAGAAAAACAAAAAAAATAGGAGGAAGCTGTTAACAAAATAGAATTAAATGGCTAATTTATCTAAAAAATAGAAAAATATTGTTATAATAATATAAATTTATCTACAATAGAATATTAAAGTGAAGAGAACAAAAAATACATTAAATTTAAATTAACCATATCCCGATTGCAAACGGGGACCACCGACTTTTCACTTTGATGCATTTTTTTTTCTTCTTTATTTGTTTCGTGTGTATTAATATAATATACTATTTTTAATTATAATTATTTTTATTATTATTATTATTATTTTTATTTATTTGATCCGAAAAAAAAAAGTCGTTAACAAAATGAAATTAAACTGCTAATTTATCTGCAAAACTTGTTATAATAATTTAAATTTATCTACAAAATAAGAGAAATTTATTAAAATAATATAACACGTTTTCTTCAATTTGATGTATTTTATTTTATTTTTTAAAATGTTATAATTATTTTTAATTTATTAAATAAATAATTTTATACGTGTTAAAATGAAGGGAAAAGAAATATTTAATCAGACGATCTTCTATTATATATAAATAAACTTTTCTTTTCTAAAGGGTTTAAAAAGTAAAATATTTTAATTTTTTTTTTTCAATATAGAACAATTTAATGTCAAATTTAAAAATAAATATAAAAAGTCCCCAATTATCGCATACACCGAATCACCTTAGTACTAAACAACTATTTTTATATATTATATTAATTTATTTGAACAATGGATCTATCTTATAATTTACCCAATCACGTATCCAAATATCATAATCTCATTTTGCTAAAGACGGCAACAACAATATCCTTTATCATGTGTACACAAAAGGGTTATTTTAATCTCACCCTTTAGAAGAACACAAACCATAAGCATCATTTGCTAATCATTTGTTAATATATTTAAATAAAATAAAATAAAACCATGTTAATTCATTCACATCAATAGAGTATATCATATATAAATACAAATTATACACCGTTAAAAATAAAAATGTTAAAAATAAAAATAATAAATCGACGAATATATTTACAACATTCAAATTAATAGAATAAAATAATACAATACTTACAAATATTTTATCAAAATCAAGATGATTTGAATATTCATGCTTCAAGATCCACAATATAATCATTGGTTGTAATCGAAGTTTGATTTGTCAATCTAAATCAAATGAACACTATAACAAAACGAAAAATCAAATAAATACTATATTAAGATAAAAAAATTAAACAACATTAATTTGAGACGACAAAATTACGAAGAAAAAATAACAAAAAAAAAGATTAATTTATATAAAAACTATTTATTTAGATTAAAATTAAAAAATAAAATAATACAAGGGTGATTCCGAAAGAAGAAAAAAAATACCAAAACCACCTTGTTTTTCAATGAACTTAAAAGAAGGGAAACTATAAGGGAAAGTTATCTCCCAAAAGATCATTAATTTAAAATATACTCACAAATATCTCGCAAATGCTGTTACCGTAGAACATGATTATTAATTTAAAATATATATACACAAATATTTTGTCTTTTATTAAAACTTTCTTTTTTATTTTATTTTTGTACAATTATTTTTAAAATTTATAAAAACAAGTTTGTAAAATTAGAGTGAAATTAATAACAATTGTCATATTAAAAACTCTCCAAAATTGAGCAAATGTGTGTAGAGGAAAGAAGAAATAAAGTAAGAGAAATTTTTGAGACAATTATTAATAGTGAAGTGATTAGTTATGTTATGGCTCACCAAACTATCGTGAAGAGTCCAATTTTAATTTGGGTCATTGTTTAAAAATTTCAAATAAGATGATATATGTGTTGCTTAAATAAAAGGGTACTTGGAAGTTTGATATATCTAATTAAATATTTAATATATATATTAATTTTTTAACTATTATTTTTGTTTATATTTTATTAATATAGAAAAAGTATAATTTTCAATGTGTTTAATGTATTAAATACACAATATTAAACATTAAAAAAATAAACATAAAAATGTCAAAATGATTTAACAGTTGTGATTAATTAAAAGTATAAAAAATATTTAAATTCATAATATATATGAATTAAATCTAAATAAATACACAACATTAACTAAAGATTTACTTTTATTCTTAAACATAAGTCCTACTCCTTTCAGAATAAAATGTAAATAAAAAATAGTAGCTAAAAAGTTGATATGTTTAGATATTCTTAGTTAGATATTCTTTTACTTATATTTTATTTCAGAATAATATATTCTATTTTGTCCATTTTCCAAGATCCTTCTAATGTTTCAATTGCATTAATGATTTCTGTACTAAATTTCTCTTAATTATGATATATCTTTTTATTCATTTTATAATAAATATTAGATATAATATATTCAACGATCCATTAATTTAATTTCAAGTAATAATTCAATCTTTTATTTTTTTTATCAATTTGATCAATTATTTAATTTTAAATAAAATTTTTATTCTTTATATCTTAAAATGTCAATAATATTATTATTATTTACAAAAAATTATAAAATTAATCAAAATTTTCAAACAAAAACCATAAAATTAATTATCATTTTCAACATAAAGCAAATTTTATCAAATTCATAATTCAAATCTTCAAATCTTTAAATAAACTCATATTTTCATTCTTTATTTGATGAATTTGATGTTGTTGGAAATAAAAATTTCAGTTTATTTGAATATTTGAGTTATGAATATATGAATTTTCTTGAAATTTATAATGAATTTTATAAGTTTTGTTTGAAGATTTTGATAAATTTTATGAGTTTCTGAAAGAAAAAAAAAAGAAAGAAAAATGATATTGTTGATAATTTAAAACATACAAGATTAAACTGTTATTTAAAATGAAATAAAAAATCAAATAAAAAATAACTAAATTATTATCTGAAATTAAATTAAACAATTCTGTGAATTATTTTGTTTAAATATTATAATAAAACTTAAAAATGAAACTCACTTTTTAAGGATAAATTACGAAACCAATTTAAATTTTCATTAAAAATTTTATATATAATAAATTTTCTAAATTGTTGATTTAGTTAACATGATTTTATATAAAAGTTATTAACAAATACTCGAATGATATTTATTAAACAATTAAAAAAATTGAAATATATGTTTAATGCTTAAAATTTTAAAATTAATTTTTTTAAATATATATTTTTTTTAATTTCTTAACAAATATTATAACAATTTTTAGCGTGTTATATATATATATATTAATATATATATACATAAGTTTTTGTCAGTTCTCTTTAGAAAGTCCTTTCCATATTTCATCCAAGATGTTCAAAAAATGTTAGACAGGAATGACGTCACAAAAGGCGCAGGGCAGGCTCTAGAGTCTTTGACCAAGAATAACATCTTTAAAGTTGCAGCAAATACGGGAAAAGTAAAAATTAAACCAACGACAAACACATATATTCATCATTATTCAACAGCTATTCCTGCAACAATATAAGGAGACAATCTCTCATAATCATAAAATATACTAATCAGAATTATTTATTATTTTTTTCGTTATAAAAATATACTACCTTCTACTTTTATTTCAAAGATCCATTGTTTTACTTTTTTTTTGGTTTTTTTAATGGGTTTATTTTTATGTTAATATTCTTGAAATAATTTTTATATTTAAAATTGTTAGATTTAATTATTTATATCATAAGAAAATTAGCAGTATATTAAAAAAATAATAATAAAAACACATATTTTATTAATTATTGGACCACTATAATATTTTATATTTAAAAAATAAATATTTATAAATTTTTTAACAATTTGATTACGATAAATAAATAAATAACTGAGACTTCATAACTATTAATTGTTTTATTAATCGTAACTTTATAATTATATTTGTAACTATTAAATAATATTATCACCATACTAAAAACAACTTTCTAAAATATTATTATAATTATATATTTATTTCAATTATTTTAAGATAAAAAATATTTTAATTTATAATATTTTATAATCAAATTTAAAATATTTTAATAATTTTTAAATTTAATTAAAATAATATAATTTATTTATTGATCTATTTTAATTAAAATATAAATAACGAATATAGATACCACCACTTAAATACCCAACGAATTAAAACTCAAATATTTAAATTATATCAACCGACTATTATAGGACTCTTAACCTTATCTATTCGCATCTCAATCCACATCCCCGAATAACTCACGAATTATTAGCCATAAATTACTAGCTAGCTATGTAAACTCTTTCTTTTTTTTTTCGAATTAAAAACGATTTCAGAATTCTTTTCGAATATGCACCTATATCCACAAGAATCAATGTTCTTTGACACCAAAATATTCCCAATAATAAAAAAGAAAGAAAAAAACCAAAAAATATCACCACCAACAGATAGTGATTCCAAAACCAAGAAATTGAATGAATCTTTTATACATGCAGTATATATCACATCACGCACACACATCAAAAGAACACTTAAACCACAGCTTCCAGCAAAAAAAAACTCGTCCGCCGTCAATTCCAGCCGTCACCACCCGGTGCCGCCGCCTGCCGTGGCAATGCTGACCTGTCAGGGAAATACGAATATCTACGCTCGGAAACCACATCAGGTAAATCTGAACCATTACTGTAAGCAACATTGTTCACAATTGGTGAATATGCGAAATAAACAGGTTGACCGGTAGGTCCGGTTACTGGCCTCACTGCTTGGTAGAATCCTGAAGCTGTTTGGATCAGATAAACCGGTGACACTTCATTTGGATACCCCATCGAGTAACCACTAGCCACATTATACCTTTCTGGTGAAAGCGATGACTGAACCGGAACCGGTCCAGAAACATGAACCGGAACCGGTCCAGAAACATGAACCGGTCCAGAAACATGAACCGGAACCGGTCCACGAGCATGAACCGGAATCGAACCGGAATGAAGTTGAACTTGAGTATGATGAGCAGGTACATTAGTAACTAACGGCGTCACTTTTTCCGTAGTGTAACAGTCAACATCGCCGTTAATTCTTCCTTTTTCTCCGTCACTTTTCATTTGCTGTTCATTATTCGCAGCCTGCACTTCATGAATCTCGGTTTCTCTAACCGTCTCGGGCCCACATTCCATGTCTTTCGCCGCGAAATCCGGAACCGTCGCCGGGAATTCCGCCTGATTTGCCGCGGAGTACGGCTTATCTAATCCAAACAGGTAATCCGGATTCGTAGTTGGCGGCGGAGAAGAATCTTCCAACGGCTGAACGTGAACGGAATTGAGAGCTTCAACGAACCAATTACCTTCCGATTTGGAGTCCTCCGCGGCAGTGAGATTGATCGCAGAGGCGGAAGAACCAGAAGATGCATTTGCATTTTTGTTAGGGATTGGAAAAATGAAGAGCCTCATCCTCGCTGGTTTAGGTGAAGCGCGAAAGAGACGATCGTACTCGATCATCATTTGATCGAGATCTTCTTCATTGGTAACTGAGATCAAAGCATCAAGATCTTCACCGGGGAGTTGGTATTTGAAGCAGACGTCGGAATTCGCCATTGATGAGAGCTTAACAATGAGAGTGGATAATTTGACAGTGCGATCTACGGCGAGGATTTTGGTGTCGCCGCCGATGTATGAAAAGTGATTGTCGTGTGACCTAGGTTGGATTTTTCCACCGTAGCTGATCATGAGCTTGACTTTGTAACCGTTGGAAGATAACGGCAGTTCATCGAATGATGAACGATTGTCATTGTCGAGCAATTCGCGAGATTGAGGGGAGGAATTGCCTGAATTTGGATGGGAAGAGAAGGAATGATGCTCCATCAATGATGATGGTGATGGGAATTAGGTTTTTTTTTTGGGAATTTTGGGAAGTGAAAGTAGAGAGTGGAGAGTGGAGAGTGATGAGTTGAGAGGATTGTGAAAAAATGGCTGAAGACAAACCAGTTAAATGAGAAGAAAAGAAGAGAGTGAAATTTCATTTATAGTTGGAGATCATGAAATAAGGACCCACTTATCTTTTACTTTTTTTTTTTTTATAAGATTTGTTTTACGAAAATGTATATTAAAAAATAACAGAAAGGAAAAAAATATGGAATTATAAAAGATACGATATTTATGTTTATTGTTTGAAAGTAAAAAATGAAACGGAATTTTGTTTTTTTGCGGAATGATAAGATATTAGGACTGATGAGTTATAATCTAGATTAGAAAAATAGAAAAAGTTATATCTTCTAGTACCATAAAAATGTTATACATCTTTAAAAAATTTAATGTGATATTATAAAAAATTTATACTAGTAATTAATTATCAATATCATGTCATTGAAAATTTTAAGTTTTATAATAATTACTTTTAAATTATGTTTAATGGTTATGATGTGTGTATAAATGTTAGTTATTTGGTTTTGGAAAAGATGAAAAGATATTAAGAACAAATAAATTAGAAGTTCTAGATGATCATTCAGAAAAGAAAAAAGAAGTTCTAGATGATGAAAAGTTATTTCCTTAAAAAATGAGTAAAAGTTATAAATAATATCATAAATAAATAAATAAAACGAATAAAATAGAAAATATAATATGATAAAATAAGAAAAAAAAGTAAATAAAATGACTTTTAGAATGAGATTTTTTTGAATGAACTGATTTTAAAATTAGATGTGAGCAAATAAGAAAAAAAATAATATTGTTTCTAATTATTTTGTTAAACAAAGTGATTTATTTTATCGAGTTAAATTTATAAAGTGTAATTATTCATTTAAATTTTTTAATAAAAAAACATTTATACATTTATTTTATAAAAAACAAGTTATATATATATATATATATATATTTATGGTTGAACAAAGTATATCTACATTTACAAATCAAATACTAATCATTTGAAGGTTTGATACCTCTCAAGATATATTTTAACTACATATTTTATAATAATAATAATAATAATAATAATAATAATAATAATAATAATAATAATAATAATAATAATAATAATAATAATAATAATAATAATAATAATAATATTTTGTTGAATCATTGAATGTATATATTTTTTTTGGCACAATTGAATGTATATTTTTAACAAAAATATTTTTTTTGAATTTATTTGATTTTTTTACACTAATAATTTACATAAATGAAATTTATTTTTATTTTATTAAAAAAAAACTGTTATAATATTAAATAATAATATTAATGATAATATAGGATACGATTGTCACAGTAAATAATGACAATTTTTAATTTTTTTAGAATGAATTACAATAAAATATTTAAAATAACACAAGTTTTACGATCAAACTCATTTATAAATAATATGTCATTTATCTATTAATAATTTAATTTAATAATTTTAGAATATATTAATTTTAAAATGTACCATTGAAATCCCTATAAAATAAAATTTTAAAAAACATAATCAAGTCTTACAGTACTTACAGCTAGTATTATTGTATGAGTAAAAAACAGTAAGTCTTATTGTGTAGTATTCGTTTTATTTTAATTTTAAAATGCATCAACAATATTAGCTGAAAGCATAATTAATTTTCTATAAATTAATTACTTTTAGAAAGTTACTTTTAGGATTCCTTTAATTACAAATCCAAAATTAGCAAAAATAATTTCTTTAATTATGATATAAATTTAAAATTAAATTTGGATAACAATTGTGTTGTCAAATAAATTTTTTTAAGAAAAAAGTACAATAAATTTTTTTTTCGACAATCGATCAAAATTGTTAGTTATTATGGGTGCTTATTTTTGCTCTTTGAATTTTTTTTTCGAGTTCTCTTTGTATTTTTTGGTATAGGGAGTCTCTATGTATTATATCTATAAATTATAGTATAGATAATATAATATTTATAAAATAAAAAACTAAAAATTAGCAAAGATAGTAACTACTTTTTGTATTTATTTTTATGAATGCATTACTTATTATTGCGTTAAATTCCTATAATTTTCATTTATTTATATAGTAAGATAATCGTATCAAATACAGAAAAGAAAAATCATTATGATTTAACATAAATGTCTCCAATAATATAAAATATACTTAAAAGATGTGAAAAATAAAGAATGGACTGTAAATTTATAAAGCCGTTTTTTATTCTCTCGTGTATCGTTTAAGGTAATATATATATAGATATACCCAAAAGACACAGTTGATATATCTTTTTGACAACAATGTAGTATGTATCTTAAGAAATTAATTATAGTTTTGTTTTCACAAAAAAATTATTGTTTTTGATATAAAATAATGTTTTGGTAAAATACCATTATTTTAGTACAGTTTAAGTATAATATGATACGGAATGAAATCATTGATATTTTATACCTCATTATTATTGAAGTATTTAATATTAGTTTAGTTGCTATTTTTTAAATTTAAATATAAAATCTTTTTTAACATAATGAAATATTAAAATGTTACTCTCCACCCATCACTGTCCATGCATCATACATCTTCATCCTTTGGATTGTTTTGGTCTTATGATCAACCCTTCAAATTTAACGACATAATGTAACACAACTTGGGCTGTCATTAGAATTTAGATGTTATGGACGTATTAATAAAATTATGCCCTTGTAATCATTGAATATTATTTTTATCGTATTTTTATAAGATTTTAATTATTATATATTATTATTGAAAAAAATATTATATTAACAAAGATGATTTTAGAAACAATTTATTTTAAAAGTAAAAAATCTCTACAGAATTGATTAACAAATATAATTTTTTTTTTATATTAATATTATAATTCATGATTCTTATACAATTATCTTTATTTTCAATTGTTTAGAACAATTCAATATTTCTATTTCATTGAGCATTCTTTAAAGTTTCCAACTTCAAAGTTTAAATAATTTGGATTTATATAATTCGCAATAGAAAATATTGTAGCATGCTTGATATTTTTTCTTTTATCAAGTTCATCTTTTTAAGATTCAATGTCAATTTTAATTTGTTTATATTATCTTCGTTTTAGGTGGTTTTAAAGTATTTTCCATGCAACATGTTCAAATAACCACCGACAAGTATTGACAAAAATATAAAATTATAATATACAAATCAATAAGAAGTTTTGAATTAACATATGTATAATGAAACAATATAATGTGATTGTTGAATTTAAATCTTCAAACTCAAATTCTTAGTAATCAAATACATACTAACTACTAAACAAAATAATAATTTTGGTGTCCTAAAAAAATGGGATTATGGTTGGTCGTCCCTTTCTGTCTATGCTTAGACTCACCCGTAATCAATAATTGAGTTCTTTACATATGTGATTATGGATTCGAATGATACTTCGAAAAAAAACTTTTCAAATTTCACTTAATAATTTGATGTCATTCAAAAAATAAGTAAAATGTATTACACAATTGTTCAAATTAAGGTTTTTACATTCATCCACTTGAGTATGTCAAATTCTAACGTGTTACTTTCTCTGTCTCATAATAAGGTTATTTAAGGTTTTTGAACATATATTAAGAAATATAATAATTAGAAAAAATGCTGAAGTTATTTTATCAAATTATTCATTTTAATTTTCGGTAAGATTTTTACTATTATCAAGATAAAATATAATAATATTTTTAAAGTTATGTATATAGTAAACATTGAAGGGTAATGTAGAAAACAATTAATTAAAGTTGCATTGAATGAATGACATTTATTTTTAGACAATTTTTTTTATTTAAGTGACATTTATTGTAAAATGGAGGAAGTATATTAAATTAAATATCTGTATTTTACTTCTATACATAGGAAAAAGATGGAACAAAGTAAAACAATGTAAGAAAAAATACGTTATAAAAAATAAGAATTCAATAAAAAGATATTACTATAGTTTTGTAAAGTCATTCACTTTTATATTTTTTCCACATACTTTCTTTCCTCTATTTTATTGAAGGTAACATTTTAATTAATAGCATCTTTTTTAATTAAAATAAGCTTTTGTAGTAACTTTTTAATTATATTATGAGTTACGTAAAAAGAAAAATGATTTTTTTTTTTATCAACATTGATTTAAAAATAGGATGCTAAAACGGTTGAATATGACGAGTTAAACCGTTATTATGATGGGATGAGTGAAGTTTTAGACCTACTAATTAAGTTGAATCACTCTGTTAGTCAAGAAACTTTTCATTAGGGTTTAGGGTTATTTTTTTTTGGACTAAATAAGTTTTTGATATCTATAAATTTTTCAAAATAATAATATCTCAAATATATTTTTTTAATAATTTTGATTTTTACTTTTAAATTAACTCACATAAACTATTCTAATTTATGAATGACTTTTTGTAGTTATCATTAAAATACTATATAATCTCCTCTACAAATATTTATAATTTTTTAGTTAAAGATAAATTAAATATAAATTTTTAAGCGTCAAAAAATTAAAAAATCTTATTTACTTTATCTTTCGTTAAAAAATTATAAATTTTAGTAGAAGATGTTTTTATAATGTTATATACATACATACAAAAAATTATTCAAAAATTCAGATGCTATACATGAACTAATTTAATAGTAAAGATTAAAATTGTTGACTAAAAGTATTTGAAAGATTATTAGTTGAAAAATAAACTAAAATAAAATATAATATATTTATTGGATGTAGTTATTTTTCAAACTGTCCATTAACAATTTACTTGACCCATATTTTCTATTGAAGAGGTAATTAGATCAAAAGGCATGTTTGATTTAGTTATTTAAAACTGTTTTCTCTTTTTAAAAAATATTGGCACTTTTGTAATATTGTTTAGAAAAATAATCTTTCATTTTTCTGTCTTTAAAAGCTAAAAATCAGAAAAGGTTAAGCATGTATCTAGTTTTACTTTTCATTTTTCAAAACACAAAACCCAAAACACATAAAAGAAAAGTGTGTCTTTAATTAATAGCAAAATCGTAATATATAAAACCTAATTTAAATTGATGTCAAAATTATTAGATCGTATGCTATCATAGATTAGAATATTTCTTTATTATTTTTTAAATAAATAAAAAAACCAATTATATCTATAACACTATCCGCCATTCCATATTTTTTTTACTAATGTTAAATTTATAAATAACAAATAAATAAATAAATAAATAAAACAAAGAGAAGTCGAGGATGGGAGAAACGATATATACCCCAAGTTGATAAATAAAATTAAAAGTACACTAGTTTTGTAAATATCATTAGAAAATGCACTAGTTTGATAAAACAAACTCCTTTCTTAGATCAAATTTTAAAATATTTCTAGAAATATCTACATCATTTAATTTAATTGAATATATATGTAAAACAATTAATCAAATTCAAACTAAATCCATAAAAATAAGTTTTGGAACAAATTTAATCCCACAATTAATCAAATGGTATTCTTTGACAACTATTTATTTCGTCTCATTTGACATTTTTTTTATATCTTCATTTTACGATACTAATACAACATTTGTTACCTTGGGTGATTTGGAAGAAAGAAAAGCTTGAATAACATCATCAATTTCATATATTGAACAATATCATACATGGATAGGTTGTTAAAACAAACTCTCAAATTAAAGTTTTGATGAAAATAAACAAAGGTTAATTAAGAATATTAATTATGATTCTAAAATGATATGTTAATTTAACTTGTACTTTTGAGTGAATTAATTCAAGATAGGAATCAAATAAAATAAAGAAAACAGTTAAAAACTGAACAAACAAAGAAACAAGAACATTCTGGACAAAATAGAAAATGATCTCCAGATTCAAGACTGATCGTCACATCATCTTGACCAATCAATCTCCACTATTTCAATAAAGCTTTTGTCTCTGAATTTTATACTAAGTTCATCAGTACATGGCAAGTAACAAATAGGTCTCATCTCAGTCAAAGAAGGCTTTCGAATCATTAAGATAAAAAGTCTCAAAACAAGCTAGTTGAAACAGTTTGGAACACCTTCAGCCAAACTGTCAAGAAAGTTCAATCAATCTTGATCTGTACAAAAGAAATCAGGAAGACATCCAGAATAATCAAACTAAATCTCCAGATTGATCATCAATCTCTAGAAAGTTCAAAACAGCCAAAACTAGATTGATAATCAATCTCCGTTTTTGCAGAATTTCAGTTTTGATCTCCTTACTTCTGCAGAGGATTATAATCATTCATCAAACTGTTTTGGACAAATTCAAGGCTCCAGATCGAATCTGTATCATCAAAGATTAAATGAGAAGCTTCAAAGCTTTTTGTACTCGAAGGCAAACATATTAAAAAGGACTGTAACAACATCAGTCAAAACATATTCAAAATGTTCAAAGGCCGGAATATTTTTAATCACATATATTGGTTTTAGTCAAAAATGGCAGAGCACTACCAACAAATCTTTTGACTATTATTAAATGCTCCAAACACCTATAAAGGAAATGTCAATGTCCAGGAAAAAAGGCATAACTTCAAGTGCTATCAAAGTCTCATAAATCATTCACATACTTGAAATTCTCATTTTCACAAAGAAGAATCAGTTTTGAACTTTTATATAATAATGTGTTATTACTACTGTATTCTTTGTAAGGAGTTGAATCTCAAACAAGAGTTGAGATATATCAGATTCTATCAAAATAATCTTATCATTATTGTAAAACTCAAACTATAAGAGTTTAATTATAGTTTGAATAGATTGTCACAAATCCTATCAAGATCGATAGGTGATTAATTTACTTTTTGGGTGGAAAGAAATAGAGCTTGTAAAAGATCAAGGTTGATCTAAGCTAGGTGTTGTAAATTCAAGAACGTTCTTTGTTTTGAACACTTAGTGGAAAATCTCACAGTTGTGAGGATTGGACGTAGCCCGAGTTGGGTGAACTAGGATTTATCCTTGTGTGGTATTCCTTCTCTTATCTCTTTATTTATTAAGCTTAATTGATTAACTGAGATAAAACATAAACTGAATTTCTGTTTTTAAGCTAACCAAGAACGTTCTCTGTTTTCTGGTAAAAACCAAGAACGTTCTCCGTTTTCTGTTTTCTTAACCAAGATCATTCTTGAGTTAAATCTTAAGGTTTCATAAGGAATTTTTAAATATGTACATTTACAATTCAAACCCCATTCCTTGTAAATCGACATTGTTATTCATAAGTTTATATAACTTGGAAATTTGTTTACATGAAAAGGAAAAAATCTAACAAACTTTCAACTAACCAATAACAACTTTACTGAAGTATATTTGACATTTCCCACAAGCTGAAGCACATATGTTAAGGTAAACCCAACTTGGAAATAAGATCGTGAAAACGTGTTGGATCCAATGGCTTGGAGAAGAAATCTGCAAGTTGGATAGAAGAAATAGGCAACAAATGAATCAATTTTTTTTTGGAGCTTCACGTGCATGATGTGGCAATCAAGATCAATATGATTGGTGCGTTCATGAAATGAGGAATTTGTTGCAATGTGCTTTGCAGACTGGTTGTCACAATATGTAAAAAGGCGTTATGAACATCCAATTGATGTAAAAACCAGTTTTGAGGAGAAGCTAAGGCAATTAAAAGTTTTATAGTTGTTAGATTGGCTATAGGGGAATATGTGTCAAAATAATCTATACCTTCAGCATGAGTAAAACCTTTAGCTAATAACCTTGCTTTATACCTTTCTATAGAACCATTAGAGTTGTATTTTATAGTTTTTTATATGTGTTAAGCTCATGGTTAATAGTGATAGTTAAAACAAAATGGAAGTGTGCATAGGACAATTGTGCATATGATAAAACATTAGAAATAGGGTACTTGGGAATATTAGAATCATTTTTATTAGTAAGAATACTATTACACTGAAAGTCATGTAGGTAAGCAGGAGGTTTTCTTGGTCTTGTTGATCTTCTAACATGTTCAATGTTGGTATTAGAAGAAGTAGAATGAAAACTATCACCATCAAAATCAAAATTATTAAAAGAGGATGATTGAGGTTTGAAAACATTAGTTGGCAGATTAGTATGAAGAGGTATATTAATGACATCATCAAAAATGATATCAGTGCTATCATTAGAAGGAACATTAGAAACCATAATAGGAGAAGTAGAATTATCTTTAGTATAAGGAAAAACGTTTTCATAGAAAATGATATTCTTAGAAACAAATGTATTTTGAGAATAGAGATCAAACAATAAAAAACCTTTAGTGCCATGTTTGTAACAAAGAAAAATACATTTTCTTGCTATAGGATCAAGTTTGGTCCTTGCTTGAACTAAAGTAGAGGCAAAAGATAAACATCCAAACACATGTAAATTTTTAAAAGTGGGAGGATCTTTAAACAATACCTCAAAGGGTGTCAAAATTTGAAGAATGGGTGTGAAAAACCTATTAATTAAATAAATAGCATGTTGTAAAATATGTGACCATAAACATGTAGGTAGATTAGACTAAAACAAAAGAGTTCTAGTAACATTGAGCAAATGTCTATGTTTCCTTGCAAGGATAGAATTTTGCTCAGGAGTTTAAATGAAAGATGTTTGATGGATAATTTCTAAAGAATCATAAAATGATTGCATGTTAAATTCTGACCCATTATCACTTTTAATAACTTTGATTTTAGATGAGAATTGAGTAGCAACTTAAGCAACAAATTTTTTAATATAAGTTCTAGCTTCAAATTTAGACGTCATTAAGTAAACCCAAGCGTATCTAGAATAGTCGTCAATAATGGTCAAAAAATATTTAAAACCATCCAAAGAACAAGTATTAAACGGACCTTAAATATCCATGTGAACAAGATCAAAAGCATGAAAAGAAACACTATAGCTGATAGGAAAAGGCAGTTTAGATTGTTTTGTTAAATGACATGAATCACAAACTAAATTTTTGTTAACATTTATATATGGGAAATGTTTACACATTATTTGAGTAACAAATTTGGATGGGTGACCTAACCTAAAATGTCAAGTATGAAAGGAATTACAAGAAATACTATCAACATGGTGTGTATGGACAATGGAATATTTGGCCTTTTTACAAATGTAATGAATAGGAGAATGATTGAGGATGTAGAGGTTATTAAGAAGCTCCACATGCCCAATCAACTTGTTGGTTTGAATGTTCTGAATGTCACAAGAATTTGGTGAGAAAACTAATTGACAATTAAGAGATTTAGTCAATTTTGAAATAGAAATTAAACTAAATTGAAATTGTGGGATAAAGAAAACATCTTTCAGATACATGGTAGGTTTAAAATATAGGGTGCCAAAAAATTATGCCTTCAAAACAATTCCATTAGAGAGATAAATAGAAATGAGTTTAATTTTGAAAATTTCTGAAAAGTGTTGTATGCAAGGACACACATGGTGTGAACCACCACAATCTAGTATCTAATAAGAAAATATTGAGGCAGATTTACCTTGATTGGAAATATTTGAAACTAGATGAGAGGGATCAACATCAATCTTTTGATTATTGTTGGATTTGGAAGCCTCACCCTTAGATGATTGGAGAAGATTGACCAAATATTGATAATCCTCTCGAGTGAGAGAAGTAGAATTATTAGAAGAACCACTTTGAAAAAAATTATTGCTCTCTTTATTTGATTAATCGTTGATCTGAGTTTTTGGTTTATAACCTGGTAGAAAACCATGTTTGAAATAACAATTTTCCACTGTATGATTGGTTTTATGGGAAGGGCTACAAAGCATTTGGCTTCTTCATCGACCTTTGTCGCGCCCTAGAATCATGAGTAGTAAGTGCAGGGGTGGGATCTTGCTATATAACCAAATAATATGCCTTACTTAAAGTAGTTAAAGGGTCCATACAAAGGATTTGAGTTCTAACGTAGCCATATTGATCGTTAAGTCCCTTATGAAAACAAACAACATACTCCTTATGTTTGAAAGTTTGAACAACATAACTCAAATCATAAGAACAACGATGTAGGCATAAGCAAGAAGGAGTGGGTCTCAAAAATTCTAATTCATCATTTATTATCTTTAAATTAGTAAAGTGAGTGGACAAAGAATGGTCACCTTGTTTGATTGAGTGCACATCCTTATGCAGATTCGAGAATCTAAAGTGGTTGCCCTTGGTGAATCGGTCATAAAGGTCCATCCATAATTCAGAAGCATTATCAAAACAAATCGTGCTTTGAGAGATATAAGGTGATAAAGTTCTTGTTATCCAAGAAAGTACCATGTTATTGCATTTGTCCCATAGTTAGAAGTCTGGATCTGATGGCAGCAATGATGGAAAAGACCCATTGACAAACGAAATCTTGTTCTTTGAAGAGAGCGCACACTTCATTGATTTGCTCCAATTTTAGTAGTTGGTATCATTCAGTGGTGGCGCGACGAGGACAATACCAAGATTTTCACCGGGATGGAGGTAGTAAGGGCTACAAGGATTCAATGACGGATCTTTTGCGTTCAAAGGTGTTAAAGTCGCAAATTGATGATCGTTCACTAAATCAAAAGAATCATCTGCATTTGCCATGATTGATACAACGAAGAAGAAAGAAAAGGAATAGAACAAGATTCAGTGGAAAAGATGAAATTAAAAAGAAATTTTAGAAAATTTAGGGTTTGACGGTTGTGAAATCAAGATTTGCGACTGATACCATGTTACCTTGGGTGATTTGGAAGAAAGAAAAGCTTGAATAACAACATCAATTTCGTATATTGAATAATATCATACATGAATAGGCTTATATAACTTGGAAACCTGTTTACATGATAAAGGGAAAACTTACCAAATTTTCAACTAACTACTGAAGTATATTTGACAACATTAATTATTTTTCTTCCATAATATACCCTTATTTAGTACATCTTAACTCATCAAAATTTTCAATTAACTACAATTAATAAGGATATTTGAATAAATGAAACTAATTTTGTCATTAAAATCAATAAAACTAATCATTTTCTTAACAACTACGTACAACTCAAATTAGACAATTAACATGAGACAGATAAAGTATATTATACATAAAAAATATACAACTCTAACTGTTTAGTAGTCATCAATCTCCGCTCAAATACTTATTGAGTACACAAGATTTGTCATCTATGTTAGAAATTTTGAATCACAGATGTAATATTTAAATGTTTTGGAAATATATTTTTAAAAATAAAATATATTAAATCTCTAAGTGGAGGCAAATTTATAAAGAAAATATTAAATATATTTTTAAAATTAATATATTCAATTTCATCAGCGAAAGAAAAAATTTATAATAATTTTTCTTTTTTAAAATGTAAATTATAGTAAAACCGCTATAAAGTAAAAATAGATAATAATTATTTAAAAAAGTATTGTTTGATGTCATATTAAGAAGTTAAATTTAATTTTTATTATTTATAATAACTATCAATGTCTTTTTCAATGTAAACACTTAAACTATTTATAATGTCTTTTTCAATGTAAACACTTAAACTATTTATAAGAAATTAATCATCAATTTTCATTGATAAGTCAAAGTTTGATATTTTTATTGGTAAAAATATTTTATTTGAAGTTACGGTAGAAATTGAAAGTGTCAAAATAATATGAATAGATATATCAATTAAGTTGTAAATTTTTTAACTTTTTGTTTCTCTTATTTTTTATTTATAAATTTATTTGAGTTAGCTAAATACATATTATAAGGATAGTTAAAAATAAAACTATATTTACTTTGTTTCAAAAAATAATATTGTTTGGGGTAGTCAAAACTACCCCATGACAAAAGAAGAGGTTTTGGGTCATACCGTTAGAAATTCATGTAATCTTTAAACATGTTTTACCTTTGATAGACATTTTAATTGGATGTTTACTTTGTGAAAATATTTTTTAAAATTTGTATTAATTTTACTCCTTATAAATAAGGTAAAAGACTATTGAAATAAACTTGTCTATATTTCTAGAAAAAATGAAAATATCAAAAATTATTTTAATTATTTTCAAAAATACATATTTATTAACTAACATATTCAGAAATAACTATAAATGAAAGGAAAAGAATGCCCTTTTTCTTTGGAAACCAATGGGTTAAGACAAATAACAATACTATTTTTGTCTCATAGTGAAGATCGTTTTTGTTCATTTCACACACACATATAAATAATAATAATATTTTAAAAAAAAATTTACTAGATAAGTTTTTTCGAATTCTTCTCCAAAACATTTTTTTATAATTGAGTTTACCGAACAAATTTTTTTTTTCATTTCCTTTTAAAAAACAGTTTATTAAAATTAATTTAAAAAATAGAATTTAAAAATTAAAAGGAAAAACGCTTTCAAACAAGCCCTAAATATTCGAGATTTCATTTCATTTCCACTTTGTTCCCTTTCTTGTTTCCTCCTCCTAAGTTTTTATTTGTACAAGCAATTAGTTGTATGGTTTTACTTACTTATTCGATATTTAATAATTTGCTATCCACTTGTTTCTATAAACTCTCTCAATCAACTTAACAAATGCTTATAATCATAAATAAATTTAAATAAGTCAATTGTTATATCCCTCTAAAAAGGAGATTTTAGATATGATATTAATATATTGTTTAAAATTAGTGGTAAAGTATTTTTTTTGTTTTGTTTGGATAAACAACTTTATTTGAGATAAAAAAAAATAATTAAATGCTTGCACAATAAATACTTATCATATAAGTGCTTATGTATAGGTTATTTCTACAACAAAGATAAAATAAATTCAAATTGGTTTCATGTAAGCTATTTTCTTAACTAATCATGGAGAACTAATCAAAAAAATTGCAAATAACATATAAACATATTAGAGTTTTCATCAAGTTTTGGATCAAAATTATGTTTAAGGGACCAAAACTGAGGAGAAATAAAATGGGGGGACTACTTTCGCGATTCAGCTAAAATAGGGGACCAAAACTGCAATTAAGCCTAAATAATAACTAGTTAATGAAGCTGAACCGACCCATAACCTTTGGTAGTGTAGTTTTTAAAGGGACATCATGAGTAGTTGTGAGGACTAATGGAATAATTAAAGGAGGACGCGTTAGAGGAACATCGTCAGGACCACTTACCTTTTGAGGATATGGAAA
>NC_021161.2:37151046-37157078 GCF_000331145.2 Cicer arietinum
TGAAGACATAGTGAAGGAATTCAGAGGATATTGTGATGGGTTCACAACAGGATATGGTGGAGAGAAGAAGGTAGCTTGTAAATTTTGGGAAGTTTCTGTATGCTCTTTAGCTTGAGGTGTTTCTAGGGGTGAGAATTGATGATAAGAGAGATTGGGATCAAAGTAGAGTTCTTCACCGTCCTCCATAAGTTGTAGAGGAATATCATGTGGCGTATCCTCAAAAGGAGGACAGACTTCCTCAGTGGGAAGACATACTTCTGGAACATTTGGAGAGTCATTGATATTTGGAGAGCGATGTAGAACAGGATCATCATAGTGACTTTGTGGAGTAGTGATTTTTTCTTTAGGAGGTTGTTGTTCCTGAATTGGGTTAGAGTTTTCATCCTCTAAGGGAGGATGTAGAGTTGATGATTTTGGAATTTTTTGAGAGATTTTTTGGATTTTCTTCTTGGTGGAGGACTGAGTAGCAAATGATCTTTTCTTGGTTGGTGTGGGTACAAAACTATCTTTGGTGGGTTCCTTTGTGATAGGTTTCTCTGAAGTTTTGAGTTCATCTGGTTGACATTTCTTAAAGAAAAAATGTTGTTTAAGTAAACAAAGTTTTCTTTTTCAAGAGGAATTTTGAAAAATTTAAAGATCCTAGTGAGTATCATTCTATAGGGAGTGAACCTACACAATCTTGCAGCATTCAACATGAAATAAAAAAGAATGTTACCCAAATGAAGAGAAGTTTCAGAGATGAGGTGGTGAATCAACAAGAGGTCAAGTTTAGTGATTTATTCAAAACTCCATACTCAAGGCACAACCGAATGGACACAGATGTTGTGTAGAATGTGGCACATTGGGAGGAGGTTGGAGGAAATTTGAGGTTTTGGTGGATTAATAAGTAAGCTTTTGAGGACAGAGGTTCTGGTAATCTTGCACACATAATACCAAGCCTCAATGAAACAATATGAACCTTCATCACGAATGTCCAAGATTTGACATAATGTTGTTGGGGTTGTTTCCAGATGAACTCCTTTCAGTACCACGCTAATGCAGGCATCTCCTTTTGATACATTTTCCCCAACATAAAAGGCTTTAACTAACCTGGGATATTGGGGTTCATCAATATTAAAGAAAGAGGTCCATCCTAGTTGATCAAAGATTTCTTCAACATTGAATCCTCCTTTCTTGAGGCCTTCTAGATCAATTGTCTTGCCATTGACAATTGATTTGTCTTGCCATTGACAATTGATTTGTCTTGCCATTTTTCAAAGTATCTAGTTTCTTGTTCTTGGGACTGAAAAAGAAGAATTTTTGATGTTTTTAGGGATGGTGAGACAAGGGGCCTTTTGGATGGTGAGACTTGGGTTTTTTTTTGGATGACACCGCTTTAGGATATGAACGTCTCATAGGGGCTGATGAAGATGTTTTTGATGAAGATGAATTTTTGGTTTTTAGATGAGGATGAGTGGAGGTAAGGACGAGAATGGTGGTGGTTTGATGTGGAGGATGAATGCTGTTAGCAAGTTCGGGTTGAGGGATTTCTTGAGATTGTTCATCATCTTAAGATTCAAACTCATCAGTTGAATAATCTTCATAGCTTTTTGGATCAGTATGAGTGTTTTTGCGTTTTGCTAAGAGTTTGGTTACTTCCATTTTTAGAATTTGAATGAAGATTTGTTGCATGAATTGTAGAATGAATTTTTGAAATTTCAAGAGGAGGTTGAACATGTAACCGTTAAAGGAAGAGGAGGTAGTAGGTAGTTTTGATGGGCAAGGCTAACATGGAGGTGATAGTTTTCCACGCTCACATGAAGTAGTCGTTACTGCATTAATGATTGACGAGAGGTGAGGTGGAGAGGCGAGCGTCATGCTAAAAGTCAGCAGCGGGAAATGCACATGCAAAAAGGAGTGGTTACTAAAGGTCACTTTTGGTTTTTCCACCGAGGATGATGGATGTTAATTTGAGTTCCTTATCGTATAATTTTTAGAGGAGGATGTTATAACATCAGTCATAAGAGTTTTGACAATTAATTCATTTAAACAATTTTAATTTTAATCAATGATTTTAATGGAATTAAAAAATTAATTTAAATAATGTATTTAATGCATTTAAACAATTAATTTAATTTTGGCATGTTGATGATTGAGAGTTTTTCCAAAATATTTTTGAAACGATCCTCTTGAAGAGGTTTGGTGAAAATATCAGCTAATTGATTTTCATTTTTAATGAAAATTAATTCAATATCCCCCTTTTGAACATGATCTCGTATGAAATGATGTTTAATTTCAATATGCTTAGATCTAGAATGTTGTATGAGATTTTTTGAAAGATTAATAGCACTAGTATTGTCATAGTGGATGGATATTTTGGTGTACCTTAGCGAATAGTCTTCAAGTTGATTTTTTACCTATAGTATCTGAGAACAACATTGTGCACCTGATACATATTCAACCTCTATAGTTGATAAGGCAACGATGCTTTGTTTCTTGCACGACCAATTTATGAAAGATTTTCCAAGAAATTGATAAGCTCCACTTGTACTATTTCTTTTCACTTTGTCTCCTACATAGTCAACATCGCAGTATGCTGTAAGGTGAAATTGATAAACCCAGATCTATTGAGCCAACAAGATATATGGGGATTCTTTTTTACAATTGTGAGGTGTGATTCTTTTGGTGATGATTGAAATCTGGCACACAGACCAATTGCAAATACTATGTCATGTCTGTTAGCTGTTAAGTATAGTAATGATTCAATTATTCCTCTGCACTCCTTTTCAGATATGGGAGTTCCTTCATCATCTTTGTGTAACATTGAGGATGGATGCATAGGAGTTCCCATAATTTTTGCTAACCCCATGTATTTTTTCAGCAAATCTTTGGTGTATTTCTCTTGAGAAAAGAAGATCCCTTTTTTTAATTGTTTGATTTGTAAACCAAGAAAAAAATTTAGTTCTCCCATCATGCTCATTTTAAATTCACTTTGCATAAGGTTAGAGAAATCTTCACACATCCTTTCATTCATAGACCTAAAGATTATATCATCAACATATATCTGAACACTTAGTAAATCCTCTTTAAGTTTATTCTTGAAGAGTGTTGTATCGATATGTCCTCTTGAAAATCCATTGTCTTTTTAAAAGGAACTCAACCTCTCATACCAAGCTCGAGGGGCCTACTTTAATTCGTAAAGAGCTTTAGATAGTTTGAACACATAGTTAGGTTTCTTTTTGTTTACAAAGTCAGGAGGTTGGTGAACATATATCTCCTTATTTAAGAAACCATTCAAAAAGGCACTTTTGACATCTATTTGGAAGAGCTTGATATCTTTATGAGTGGCATATGCTAGAAGTATTCTGGTGGCCTCAAGTCTAGCAACAAGAGCAAATGTTTCATCGTAATCAATTCCTTCTTGTTGGTTGTAACCTTGTGCCACTAGTCTTGCTTTATTTTTGATGTCTTCTCCATCCTCGTTTAATTTATTTCTGAAGATCCATTAAGTTCCAACGATGGATTTGTCTAGAGGATTGGGCACAAGATCTCATACTTTGTTTCTTTCAAATTGAGATAATTCCTTCATGATAGCGTCAACGCATGATTTATCACTTATCGCTAGATCAATTGTTTTAGGTTCAACTTGAGATATCATGGCCATGTTGTTAAGATTTCTATTTAATGATTGTCTGGTCCTGACTCCACCCTCGATATTTCTAATGATTAGATCAGGAGGAGGATGGGTTACTATCATCCATCCTCTTGGAGGTTGCTGATAGGTTGAGTCAGGATTGTCCGCTTCATTCGAACCGTGTGTTCTAGAGGATGAATGTTCATCTTCTTCATATTTATCCAAATTTTCTAAACACAAGTCATCAAACTCATCAAAAATAACATGTATGGATTCCTCCACATTTTGAGTCCTAAGATTATATATTCTATAACCTTTTGACGATGGGGAGTATCCTAAAATGATACTGATGACTCTTCATCATATGCATATTTTTCCACTGTTTTAGTCTTATTTATCCTCAATCATCAGTTAAATTAAGGATTTATTTGATACATTTTGTTGATTTTTGTTCTTTGAGTTAATAAAATGTTTTTTGTTTTTATTTCGTTGATTAAGTAGGAATTTGTCGTAATTTTGCATTGTGTTTTGTTTTAGTGCAGTGCTGAATTTTGGTGAAAAATCAACATGACATATGTGGAGTATTTTAGCCATATCTGGAGTTCTAGATGTCCAATTAGCGTCACTCCAAGTGCTAATGAAAGCTAAGATCCATATCTAAAACTTTCATGAAGACACGGGATCAAATTCAGACACAAAATATGAGAAAAATGCAAAATACATCAGACAACAGATGAAATGCGCCTGGAGCGCGTCCTGGAGCGCTTGGAGCGCATTTCTTAGGATTGGACTCTGCCAACGCGCGCCTGGAGCGCGTTTTTCCGCGCCTGGGACGCGCGACGCGCACCAGCAACCATAAAAATGCAGATTTTTACTGTTTTAGGGATCTTTTTGACTCTGGGGAACTTGGGAGACTTGTGCCCTAGCATAGAAACTCAAAGACGGCCGTTTCTAACGCCATTGAAGCAGTTTTATCAAGAATCATCCATGAATCATTCTTGTAATTCTTCTTTAATCCTTATCTTTTGTATCTATGTCATGAGTAACTAAACCCTGTTTGTTAGGGATGAGTGTAACCAGATGAAACCCTTATTTTTCTGATTTGATTTCTAGTTATATGAATGAGTTTATTGAATTGTTTTTCTCATCTCTGTGCTTAATGCTTTTTATTGCTTGATCAACATTAAAATGTTCTACGATTCGTATTTTGAAACGGAAGTGGACTTTACGAATGCTTGAGATGAGAAATTCATGAATTTGTAGTCTAGGGATAGATGCAGGTCATGAAACCAATTAAATTAGTTGCAAAGCAATAATTTACAAGAGAATTTCTATACGGTAATGCTTAATTCTAATCATGGGGTAACAGGATGGTCTGCTGGAATCATAGAGTGTTTTGTTATCCATCTGGCAATGATTGGAGTAGCTGGTTTCAACATTTCTTCGCTGTGTTTTGGTACCACTCGCACCAGCTCACATAATTTGCCTATCAGGGAGGCGTGATGGAAGTAGCCTGTTGGGGGATCAAGAATGGTTGTGCCCCTGATATCCTTGGCTATTAACATGCCCACATTAATCCTGTCACCTTTTAAGATAGCAAGTATTAGACATGCTCTTTGAAATGTTATATCAGACACATTCGAACATGGCAATAGTGTATGATGGACAAAAGTACTCCATGCTTTAGCAGTCGGTGTGAGGTCCACAGAGCGTAATTTCCGAACTGAGCCATCTCTATTTCGTACCCAATTTGTGCCTGGTCTGCATAAAATGCGTAGGATTTCCTGACTGCTGGGTCTTATACGTTGTGTTTCCATAGCTAGAAAGCGGCAATCACTATAGTTCGGTAGGCCAAACATGTCATTGATGACTTGAGGTGTGAATGGTACTCTTTTTCCCCTCACGTAACTCACAAATTGGTCAAATGGGAATGGTTGGTCAGACTTTAGATCGGAAGCATTAGAGTAGAATTCCACAGCTAATGACTTGCTCGCTGTGGTGACAAATGTGGTCAGCTTCTCCCATCCTCTGGAAGCAATCATAGCCTGGATGTCAACAAATTCACCGTCTTCCAACTGAAAATTTTTTTCACTTACAAACTTGTGGACTGCTGGGAGTTTGGCATGGTATTCCTGTGTTGCCCTGGTCTTGAATAGGAATGCATCGTGTTGTGGGGCGGAAGATGTAGCTGCAACCTTAGTTCGTTTTGTTTTTTGTTGGGTTGCCATTCGATCCTGAAAAACAAGTAATCACCCCCAAGTTTCAGAATATTTCAAGTAAGAGCTACTTAATTTAGGTACGGTCTATCTTGGAAAAATAACATCGTACATGGCCATGAGTTTGTCTACCTTGGTTGTGTCATTTCGACAAACAGTTGGAATGCAAGCATAGTAATGGTTGTGACATTTTATCAAACAAT
>NC_021161.2:37157198-37160933 GCF_000331145.2 Cicer arietinum
TGGAATGCAGGCAAAATGATGAATGAACAACCCCCAATCTCGCAACCATTAACCCCATTCAATCTCTTTAAACAAGCATGTGTGCATGCATAATGTATACATTTAGCATAGATTCAAATTTAAAAGAGAAAAACCCACATGCATCAGTAAACAAGAATGAGTTGCTATTTAGAGGTTTGGGAAACTTACTTGAGGATGGGATGATTGGATAAGAGATAGAAACTTACTTGAGGATGAGACAATTTTCGAGATTGTGTGCAAGGAGGGAGCTTGACCTTCAATGATAATGGTGTATGTGAAAGATAGGAAGTTGACTTACTTGTAGTGTTTAAAACAGGCCCAGAATTACCAGGATGTCTGTGGAATGCGCTACAAGCGCCCCAGGCGCGCGTTGGCAGTAGTGGAATCTGGGAAATGCGCTTCAAGCGCCCCAGGCGCGCTCCAGGCGCGCTCCAGGCGCGCTCCAGGCGCGCTCCAGGCGCGCTCCAGGCGCGCTCCAGGCGCGCTCCAGGCGCGCTCCAGGCGCGCTCCAGGCGCGCTCCAGGCGCGCTCCAGGCGCGCTCCAGGCGCGCTCCAGGCGCGCTCCAGGCGCGCTCCAGGCGCGCTCCAGGCGCGCTCCAGGCGCGCTCCAGGCGCGCTCCAGGCGCGCTCCAGGCGCGCTCCAGGCGCGCGTTCACAGTAGAGGAAGCTGGGAAATGCGCTTCAAGCGCCCCAGGCGCGCTCCAGGCGCGCGTTGGCAGTAGAGGAAGCTGGGAAATGCGCTTCAAGCGCCCCAGGCGCGCTCCAGGCGCGCGTTCACAGTAGAGGAAGCTGGGAAATGCGCTTCAAGCGCCCCAGGCGCGCTCCAGGCGCGCTCCAGGCGCGCTCCAGGCGCGCGTTCACAGCGCTGAACTCCCTGAGTTGCGCTTCAGGCGCATGGCTTGCGCTTTAGGCGCGTTTTTCCCCCTCCCAACTGAAAAAAAACACTCCCTAACACATTTTATGATTTCTTGCTTATACTAAACATCAAGAATGAATAAAATTAGTAATTCAAAACTAAAATTGAAAGTAAATAAAGTGACATGAAATTAAAATGCAAAGGATATGAAGTTGGGTTGCCTCCCAATAAGCGCTTGTTTAGTGTCCTAAGCTTGACAGATCATTCTTCAAATGGCAACCAGATGGATGGACTCCATCGAAAGTTTTGACTCTTCCCCGAAATACGATTTGAGTCTTTGTCCATTGACCTTGAAGTTCCGATCGGAGTGTACATCTTTCACTTCGACGGCACCGTGTGGAAATACCTTGGTTACCTTGAAAGGGCCCGACCATCTGGACTTTAGTTTTCCGGGAAACAACTTCAATCTTGAGTTGAATAGGAGAACTAGTTCTCCTTCTTGGAATTCCTTGAATTTGATTTTTTTGTCATGCCATTTCTTGGTTTTTTCTTTATATATTTTGGCATTCTCATAAGCAAAATTCCGGAATTCCTCTAACTCGTGAAGTTGAAGAATTCTCGCCTCTCCCGCCTTGCCTGAGTCAAAGTTCAAGTACTTCGTCGCCCAAAATGCTCGATGTTCAAGTTCGAGAGGTAGATGACAAGCTTTACCATACACAATTTGATACGGTGACATACCCAGGGAGGTCTTAAAAGCTGTTCGGTAGGCCCAAAGTGCATCATCAAGTTTCGTTGACCAATCTTTTCATGAGGCAGTTACTGTCTTTTCTAGGATTCGTTTAAGCTGCCTGTTGGAGACTTCAACTTGCCCACTAGTTTGTGGATGGTATGGGGTTGCCACTCTATGACGCACATTATACTTTTTTAGGAGGCATTCCATATTCCTGTTTAGAAAATGGGTGCCTTCGTCACTAATCAAGGTTCGAGGCACACCGAAGCGAGCGAATATGTTCTTCTTGAGAAAGGTGATAACCTGTTTCGAATCATTTGTTGGAGTAGCTATTGCTTCAACCCATTTTGAGACATAATCCACCGCCACCAAAATATAAACTTTGTTATATGACGATGGGAATGGACCCATGAAATCAATACCCCACACATCGAACACTTCGACTTCTAATACAGGATTTTGCGGCATCTCATCCCGTTTTGAGATGTTACCGGTGCGCTGGCATCGATCGCATTTCTTAACATAGTTGAATGTATCTTTGAATAAAGAAGGCCAGAACAACCCCGATTGTAGAACTCTTGCTGCAGTTCGGTCACCACTGAAATGACCCCCATACTCGGAGTCGTGGCAGTGCCACATTACCTTTTCTTGTTCCTCCTCGGGCACACATCTTCGCAACAGCCCATCCACTCCTCTTTTGTACAGAAAGGGTTCATCCCATACATAGAATTTGGCATCGTGGATAAACTTCTTCCGTTGTTGGTGAGTGAACTCAGATGGGATTGTACCCCCCACCTTGAAATTAGCAAAGTCGGCAAACCAAGGTACCGTGGTAATGGCAAAGATGTGCTCATCAGCAAATTGATCTCGAATCGGTCTAGTGTCCTCATTCTCCACAACCTTCTCCAATCGAGATAGGTGGTCAGCCACAGTGTTCTCTGACCCCTTTTTATCCCGGATCTCAATGTCAAATTCTTGTAGTAGTAGAATCCATCTAAGCAACCGTGGTTTTGATTCCTGCTTAGTAAACAAATACCTCAAGGCAGCATGATCAGTGTAAACAATAACTTTCGATCCTAATAAATAAGACCGAAATTTATCAAAAGCATAGACTACAGCTAATAATTCTTTTTCAGTTGTAGCATAATTGTGTTGTGCCTGATTTAAAACATGACTAGCATAGTAGATCACATGCAACATCTTGTCTTTTCTTTGTCCCAGAACTGCCCCAATAGCACTGTCACTTGCATCACACATGATTTCAAAAGGTAGTGACCAGTCAGGTGCAGTGATGATGGGGGCAGTTATCAGCTGGTTTTTCAAATTGTTAAAAGCATGCAAACAATCCTCATTGAATTCGAAAGGTGTGTCTTTCGCAAGTAAGTTTGTAAGTGGTTTTGCAATTTTTGAAAAATCTTTTATAAACCTTCTATAAAATCCAGCATGGCCTAAAAAGCTTCTAATGCCTTTCTCGTTGGTAGGGGGGAAGTTTTTCAATTACTTCAACTTTGGCCTTGTCTACCTCGATCCCCTTGTGGGAGATTCGGTGGCCTAAAACAATTCCCTCCCTTACCATAAAATGGCATTTCTCCCAATTTAGGACCAAGTTGGATTTTTCACACCTTTCTAATACAAGAGATAGATTAATCAAACAGTTATCAAAGGATGAGCCAAATACAGAAAAGTCGTCCATGAATACCTCAATATGTTTCTCAATCATATCAGAAAATATGGACATCATGCACCTTTGAAATGTGGCTGGCGCATTACATAATCCAAATGGCATTCTTCGATAAGCAAATACCCCATACGGACATGTAAATGCAGTTTTCTCTTGATCCCCGGGTGCTACAGCTATCTGATTGTACCCTGAATAGCCGTCTAGGAAGCAGTAATACTCATGTCCGGCTAACCGCTCAAGCATCTGATCAATGAAAGGGAGCGGGAAATGATCCTTCCTCGTGGCACTATTCAGTCTCCTGTAATCAATACACACTCTCCAGCATGTAACCGTCCGAGTAGGAATTAACTCGTTCTTTTCATTTGTGATGACAGTCGTTCCGCCCTTTTTTGGTACCACTTGGACGGGACTCACCCAAGAGCTATCTGAAATTGGGTATATGAGCCC
>NC_021161.2:37165958-37167925 GCF_000331145.2 Cicer arietinum
GCGCGCCTGGGGCGCTTGAAGCGCATTTCACAGACATCCTGGCAATTCTGGGCCTGTTTTAAACACTACAAGTAAGTCAACTTCCTATCTTTCACATACACCATTATCATTGAAGGTCAAGCTCCCTCCTTGCACACAATCTCGAAAATTGTCTCATCCTCAAGTAAGTTTCTATCTCTTATCCAATCATCCCATCCTCAAGTAAGTTTCCCCAAGCCTCTAAATAGCAACTCATTCTTGTTTACTGATGCATGTGGGTTTTTCTCTTTTAAATTTGAATCTATGCTAAATGTATACATTATGCATGCACACATGCTTATTTAAAGAGATTGAATGGGGTTAATGGTTGCGAGATTGGGGGTTGTTCATTCATTACTATGCCTGCATTCCAACTGTTTGATAAAATGTCACAATCATTACTATGCCTGCATTCCAACTGTTTGATAAAATGTCACAATCATTACTATGCCTGCATTCCAACTGTTTGATAAAATGTCACAATCATTATTATGCCTGCATTCCAACTGTTTGATAAAATGTCATAACCATTACTATGCTTGCATTCCAACTGTTTGATAAAATGTCACAACCATTACTATGCTTGCATTCCAACTGTTTGTTAAAATGTCACAACCATTACTATGCTTGCATTCCAACTGTTTGATAAAATGTCACAACCATTACTATGCTTGCATTCCAACTGTTCTTGGGGGTGATTACTTGTTTTTCAGGATCGAATGGCAACCCAACAAAAAACAAAACGAACTAAGGTTGCAGCTACATCTTCCGCCCCACAACACGATGCATTCCTATTCAAGACCAGGGCAACACAGGAATACCATGCCAAACTCCCAGCAGTCCACAAGTTTGTAAGTGAAAAGAATTTTCAATTGGAAGACGGTGAATTTGTTGACATCCAGGCTATGATTGCTTCCAAAGGATGGGAGAAGCTGACCACATTTGTAACCACAGCGAGCAAGTCATTAGCTTCGGAATTCTACTCTAATGCTTCCGATCTAAAGTCTGACCAACCATTCCCATTTGACAAATTTGTGAGTTATGTGAGGGGAAAAAGAGTACCATTCACACCTCAAGTCATCAATGACATGTTTGGCCTACCGAACTATAGTGATTGCCGCTTTCTAGCTATGGAAACACAACGTATAAGACCCAGCAGTCAGGAAATCCTACGCATTTTATGCAGACCAGGCACAGATTGGGTACGAAATAGAGATGGCTCAGTTCGGAAATTACGCTCCGTGGACCTCACACCGACTGCTAAAGCATGGAGTACTTTTGTCCATCATACACTATTGCCATGTTCGAATGTGTCTGATATAATATTTCAAAGAGCATGTCTAATACTTGCTATCTTAAAAGGTGACAGGATTAATGTGGGCATGTTAATAGCCAAGGATATCAGGGGCACAACCATTCTTGATCCCCCAACAGGCTACTTCCATCACGCCTCCCTGATAGGCAAATTATGTGAGCTGATCACGCCTCCCTGATAGGCAAATTATGTGAGCTGGTGCGAGTGGTACCAAAACACGGCGAAGAAATGTTGAAACCAGCTACTCCAATCACTGCCAGATGGATAACAAAACACTCTATGATTCCAGCAGACCATCCTGTTACCCCACCAGCAGCAATGCCAGCAGAGGAAAATACCGAACCACAAGAACCACAGCACCACCCTCCACACTCATCCCAGCTCTCTAACGAGGACAGAATCAGTAGATTGGAAACTATGATGGAACAAGTGATGATTGATCAGCGAGATGGACATGCCAGATTAGAACTGGGGATGACCAATCTCTATCGAGCATTTGCCTCCTCTCAACAGACACCAGGAGGCATGTTTTATGCTGATTTATTCACACCTCACCATTATACCGGTGACCATAGCGGAACAGGAGCAGACGATCTAAACGAGGATCCGTGAATTGCTAAACTAGAGAAGTTTT
>NC_021161.2:37170585-37173515 GCF_000331145.2 Cicer arietinum
ACTGATATATAACTTGATCTGTAGAATGCATTTCTAATGAGGGATAGTATACTTTTTGATACATGATATTGTTTTTAGGAGCCTTTGTTGAATGGAGTTGCACCTGGCGCACAATTAATATCTTGTAAAATTGGGGACTCCCGCTTAGGTTCAATGGAAACTGGAACTGGTTTGATTTGGGCACTGATAGCTGCTGTAGAGGTGCATAAAATATGTTTTTTCCTCTTCAGTTGATTATCCTTGACATTCCAATTAATGCTATTTAATTGCCTGTGTTATTTGTGTGTTTGCCGAACTTTGTTATTGTGTGGTATAAGAAAGACATGAACACTCCATGTTTCTTTTTCAGCATAAATGCGACCTTATCAATATGAGTTATGGTGAAGCAACTTTACTGCCCGACTATGGACGCTTTGTTGACCTAGTGAATGAGGTATTTTCTTGAGTTTTGATTTTAAATGGGCACATCTTTCTTTTCTTTGCCATTTTCTATTTTCTTATTATAGATGCTTTGGTTGTTTTACATCTAGGTGGTGAACAAGCACCGTCTGATATTCGTGAGCAGTGCTGGTAATAGTGGTCCAGGATTGAGCACTGTTGGTGCACCTGGTGGTACATCTTCAAGCATCATTGGTGTTGGTGCATATGTTTCTCCTGCTATGGCTGCTGGTGCTCATTGTGTTGTTGAACCTCCATCAGAGGGGCTTGAATACACTTGGTATATTTGTTTTATACATTTTATCCTTTACTTTGTAGTCTGGTTTTACGTTATTATCATTGCATGATTGATTGGGTTAAATTGCAGGTCTAGCCGAGGGCCAACAGCTGATGGAGACCTTGGTGTCTGTATAAGTGCTCCTGGTGGTGCTGTTGCTCCTGTTCCGACGTGGACTCTTCAACGGCGCATGCTCATGAATGGGACATCAATGGCATCTCCATCAGCTTGTGGAGGAATTGCATTGCTCATAAGTGCAATGAAGGTTCTCAGTTGCATTTATTTTGCAGCTTATTTTATTTAATGGGTACTACTTTAATCACATATCTATGATTTTCTGATGTGTACGGTCTCATCACAGGCTGAGGGAATTCCTGTGAGTCCATATAGTGTGAGGAAGGCTCTTGAGAATACCTCAGTTCCCATAGGAGATTTACCTGAAGATAAATTATCCACTGGACAAGGGCTTATGCAAGTCGACAAGTTAGATACTTCACCGATTCTTTACATTCATGTAGACCTAGTAAATGATGATTTTATAAGGTTCATATCGATTTAAGTCACATCCTCGATGGCAGGGCCTTTGAATATATACAGAAGTGTCAAAACTTTCCATGTGTTCAGTATCAGATAAATATCCAGCAATCTGGAAAAACAAGTGAGTTTACATTCTACTGTGGATATTTCGCCTTTCTCTTGTAAGTTAACCAAAGTAAGGAAATATTGTTTCTATGTTGGCTTTCCTTTGTAATGGTTGAAAATGCAGTATATATTAGTAAATATATTTGAGATACTGAAGTATAAAACAAGAGAGTTTCTTTTATCCCCCTTTGTTTCTTACGAACCACAGTCCCGGCTGGAAGTACCCATCAGGATGGGGAAAAAACTGTATTTTTGTCTCCAAGTACACATCCTGAGGTAAAAAACACTGTTTTCTGGATGTGTACTTCCGAAGTGTATGTGGGGTGGAAAAAGAAGCTCTCATAAAACAATTCACGCACCTTCACCTAATAACTTAAAATTTTTTGGGATACATGTGTTCAGTGCGTCTATAATCATGTGGTCTAGAGTTCAACCTCCATTCTTTTGTATCCCCCTTTGTTTCTTACGAACCACAGTCCCGGCTGGAAGTACCCATCAGGATGGGGAAAAATCTGTATTTTTGTCTCCAAGTACACATCCTGAGGTAAAAAACACTGTTTTCTGGATGTGTACTTCCGAAGTGTATGTGGGGTGGAAAAAGAAGCTCTCATAAAACAATTAACGCACCTTCACCTAATAACTTAAAATTTTTTGGGATACATGTGTTCAGTGCGTCTATAATCATGTGGTCTAGAGTTCAACCTCCATTCTTTTAATAAAAAAGTTAAATTTCAACAAAAGGTAGGTTGATCCTTTGTGCATTACTCATGCTTCAAGCCCAAATGGTCTTTCATGAAAGGTGTATTTTGTATTGCTCATTCTTCACCTAATAGTGTTGGTCATTGCTCATGCTTCCCCTAATAGAGTTGGTTCATGACATGTTACAACCCATTAAGTTAGATTGCAAACATTAAATTATAAACAACGAAGATTTTTGTCAAATAAGAATATGTGAATTTGTATGTAGCTAATGGAAATGAACTTTGCGTTGCCTAGCACAGAGTTTGAATTTCCTTGCTTCAGTCTACAATTGGTAATACAGTTCTATTAGTATTGAATAATTCCTAAATATAACTATTAGAATATTAGAAAATATCTTATGATATCTTTTATATTATATTAGAGTATCTTGAGTTATTTTCTATAATCAATTTATAATCATAGAGAATCTTAGAATATCTCTCTTTATTATTATGATTTATTCTTAATTTAGAATTGAGCCTATGTTTCTCTATAAATAGAGATTATTATTGAGTCTTTTGTAATAAAGTTAGCATTAAACTATTATCAATAATATTCAAATCCTTATTATTTCTCTCCTCCTTTTCTCTAAAATCCCACAATTTCAACATGGTATCAGAGCCTATTTTGATCCTCCTTGAACTATCCCGCCTCTATTCTGTTGCCGAGTTCTCAACAATTAGGGAATATAATTATAGTTTCTCTTTTCTAACATTCCAATATTCGGTGAAATTTTTTCGGTAAACCGTGTCCCAATTTCAGTTTACCCCTTCTTTATAGCTTTTCGTTTATTTTCAGCAGATCAGTCGCAACACTGTTCACTGCGAAGAAA
>NC_021161.2:37173842-37178719 GCF_000331145.2 Cicer arietinum
TTACTCTCCAATTTTGATCAACGAAAATATGTGTCATTGTTAAAACAGCCGTTATCTCTCCTGTTTTGGACGCATTTTCTTATTACGTTGATTGATCATGACTTCGTTTTGTTAGAGTCGCGCTGCTTCTTCTTCGGTGTTTGTCATGCAATTTAGTTCTTACTAATATATTATAACAGTGACTTTTATTCCCACCGACAAATCATTTCGGCGGTGTCCCTTTTTCCACATATGAATTATATTAGTGATGACTTTTTCCGTTAGTGGTTATTCTAACGGTGTCTTTTATTTTCATGACTTACTTTATCTTGGCAATTTGTCCCGGATGCACGGACCTTGCCTTTCTCTTATTGAAGCACGCCTCTCTCCTTGAAGCAGATCCAAGTTTAAATATTTTGAGTCTCCATTATTATTGGGTTGAAGCTTCCAAATGCAGTTTTTAGAAGAATGGAACTTGCTTTGTCCAATTGCCTGCCATGAATTCTCTCAGGCTGATGATCGATCAGGCTATCTGGCTAGGCTATATTTATAGCAATACTCTCCGACTTCACATGCATTCCTGAGTTGCCTCTCCATCTTTTTAATTATTTTGTGGAGCAAAATATTGTTTTCTTGTAGCAAGCTAAAGCTTAGTAAGCTTTAGCTTGAGGGGGAGTGTTAGAATATTAGAAAATATTTTATGATATCTTTTATATTATATTAGAGTATCTTGAGTTATTTTCTATGATCAATTTATAATCATAGAGAATCTTAGAATATCTCTCTTTATTATTATGATTTAGTCCTAATTTAGAATTGAGCCTATGTTTCTCTATAAATAGAGATTATTATTGAGTCTTTTGTAATAAAGTTAGCATTAAACTATTATCAATAATATTCAAATCCTTATTATTTCTCTCCTCCTTTTCTTTAAAATCCCACAATTTCAACAGTAACAAATAGCAGCCATCTCACACCCGGCTATCCCAGTTTTGGGGTCAGTTGCTCCGGTCTGCTATCTGGGACCGACAAGTATTAGGTATATTTAGGGGTAAAATAACATTATGTTTTGGACTCATTGTTTTGCCTCAAAATCTTTATTCTATGTTAGAGTCTACGAGTCTATATGATTCAACTTGAGTTTACAAAGTAACAATTTTAAAAGTGTGCTAACTTGATTATGATACTTAGACTCGTAAACTCATACAATTTTGTGTTAACTCAAGTGTTTGACAACCATGAACCCATGATAGATATGCAAGACATGTTACAACCCATTTGGTAGGATTAAAAAGAAAGTTTAATAATGTCCTAAAGTATTTCTATATACGTTCAAACAAGGATGTTTGTAAAGGTTGCATGGCTTAACTATTGTAGCATACTTCTGAGGAAGTCAAGATTTCTTTTATCATTGAATAATTCATCATATGACATGCGCAGCTAAGGTTAAAGAACTGATAAAATATGAAAGTTTACATGTTACTAAGAGCAAGCTTTTAAATTGGCAAACTGACATCCTTTTTATAATTGCTGATGGCAGATCCTTCATCGCGAGGCATCTACCTTAGGGAGCCTAGTGCTTGCCGACAGACTACTGAGGTGAGATCATTCATAAATTTTGTGTGCATCACATCATTGATGATGACAAATAATGACACATACAGGCATCAAATCAAATAATGACAAATTAAAGACTTGATATTTCTAAACTAGTTTATATTTCTTGCTAAGATATGAAGGAACAATAACTGAAAATTCCGTTGTTACAAATTGACGTGGAGTTATATTCTTAGGATGTAGAATAAAAGTAATCAGAGTAGTTAGGGTTGTTCGAGAAATTAGTTAGTTGAGGTTGTTATAGCCTTATAGGGCTATCATTTATATATAAAAGGATATATGGATAGAGAGGATTGTGGGGTACTGTAAACATTTGTGAATAGAGTAGTGACTCTATTGCGAAGGGGAAGAGTAGAGATCTTCTCTATTTCTTAACAGAAATGGACATCTCCATTAAAAGAAATGGACATCTCCATTATTATGGTTTTGGTGTATATTTAATTAATGTCACATATTTTTTGAAATGTGTCTTTATATCACTTATATACTGTTAGAATATTAAAAAAATATCTTATAATATCTTTTATATTATATTAGAGTATCTTAAATTATTTCTTAGGATCAATTTATAATTATAGAGATATCTTAGAATATCTCTTATTATTATTATGATTTATTCCTAATTTAGGATTTAGTCTATGTTTCTCTATAAATAGAGATTAGTATTGAGTCTATTGTAATCAAGTCAGCATTAAGCTATTATCAATAATATTCAAACCCTTATTATTTTCTCTATTAGGGTTCTATAAACCTTTCCACAACCCATTAGGGTTTGGCGCTCCAACCAACTGAGCTAAAGAGCTAATAGCACATAATACCCCATGAAGGTAGCCCTTATAGGTAGGGGCAACAACTGGGTGGTAAAGTTTGGGTGGTAAAGTTTACTTTGAGAATCATTATTATTTGCATGGTTAGTGGGGGATTTTGGTCGATCGTTATGAAGAGATGATTGAGAATTATCATCCTGGTTTTGGTGATCATAGTGGCTACTTATGACTCATTTTGTGGGGTGTAAACCATGTGGAAAATTTGGCGATTACCCTGTTGAAGGGTGTTTGAAACAAATGGATCGTGCTTATAATTTTTGGGATAATAAGATATTCCAGATGTATGATTTTACTCACAAGTCACTTGCTAGTTGAAGGGATTGGATTTTTGGTGGAGGAAACTCTCTTGCCTTTGTCGTGGCAGCTGCTGCAGTCCTTATGAGTGGGCTCTTAGCTGACAGGTTTGGAAGATTTGCAATTCAACTGATGGGATTATTGTTGGTGCACGATTATTCTCTCTTCGATGGTTCCAGATTTTCCTTTACTCTCCAATTTTGATCAGCGAAAATATGTGTCATTGTTCAAACAGCCATTATCTCTCCTGTTTTGGACGCATTTTCTTATTACGTTGATTGATCATGACTTTGTTTCGTTAGAGTCGCGCTGCTTCTTCTTCGGTGTTTGTCATGCAATTTAGTTCTTACTAATATATTATAAAAGTGGCTTTTATTCCCACCGACGATCATTTCGGTGGTGTCCCTTTTTCCACATATGAATTATATTAGTGATGACTTTTTCCGTTAGTGGTTATTCTAACGGTGCCTTTTATTTTCATGACTTACTTTACCTTGGCAATTTGTCCCACATGCGCTAGCCTTGCCTTTCTCTCCTTGAAGCACGCCTCTCTCTCTCTCCTTGAAGCAGATTTAAGTTTAAATATTTTGAGTCTCCATTATTATGGTTTGAAGCTTCCAAATGCAGTTTTTTAGAAGAACGGAACTTGCTTTGTTCAATTGCCTGTCATGAATTTCTCTCAGGCTGATGATCAATCAGACTATCTGGTTAGGCTATATTTATAGCTATTCTTTCCGACTTCACATGCATCCCTGAGTTGCCTCTCCATTATTATTGGTTTGAAGCTTCCAAATGCAGTTTTTTAGAAGAACGGAGCTTGCTTTTTTCAATTGCCTTCCATGAATTTCTCTCAGGCTGATGATTAATCAGACTATCTGGCTAGGCTATATTTATAGCAATTCTCTCTGACTTCGCATGCATCCCTGAGTTGCCTCTCCATATTTTTTATTGTTTTGTGGAGCAAAATATTTTCTTGTAGCAAGCTAAAGTTTAGTAAGCTTTAGCTTGAGGGGGAGTGTTAGAATATTAAAAAAATATCTTATAATATCTTTTATATTATATTAGAGTATCTTAAATTATTTTTTAGGATCAATTTATAATTATAGAGATATCTTAGAATATCTCTTATTATTATTATGATTTATTCCTAATTTAGGATTTAGTCTATGTTTCTCTATAAATAGAGATTAGTATTGAGTCTATTGTAATCAAGTCAGCATTAAGCTATTATCAATAATATTCAAACCCTTATTATTTTCTCTTCTCCTTTTCTCTAAAATCTCACACTTTCAACATATACCTAAAAGCTATAGCAATGGACAACTCTAACTATAGTAATGGACATCTCCATTTCTCAAGGGGAAACTCTTGGAGGAGAGATTTCTCTCCTATTATCTTTTGTCCTTTCTCAATCTTTCAATAAAATAATTCATTGTTTTCCATTTAATTCTTGGGTACCTAACATGATGAAATTGTATAACTTCTATAATGACACTATTTGGAAAATTAGAACCCAAGAGGTGGGTGGGTCCTATATATTCACAAAATTAGGCTGGGTATGGATCCTTATAAATTCAGAAAATTAGGCTACCTGTACAATGTTTTACAACATGGTTTGGAAGATATAAATTTTCTTTCCACATTAATCACTTGTGTAGTACAATAAATTGTCAGGGACGGGAAATTAGGATTACTCCGTTAAAACCCCAATCTCAAGAGCAGAGAATTCAATGAATGAATGAGTTCTGGTGCATGATGAGATTAAATGTAGAAATATTAAAGAGAGTTTTCATAAATGGTAATTTCCTATTACATTCTCAACATTCCTCTCAAGCTGGATTATAGATGCTAATTATGCCTAACTTGTCATAACTCATAAGTACCTAAGCATTTCGAGAACCCTCCCTTAAAAACTAGTTTCCAAGGGAGAAGAATCAAACCACTTAAGCACTTAATTGCGCATCACATGTCAAACTCAGAATTTCTGATTTGTAAACTGTGTCCTTTCCATTGGAGGATTCTCTTTTAAATAATGTTGTTACATAATGATTTGGGTCTTACTATAACGACTAACTAATTAATTGTAATAATAATTACATAATTACAAATATAATCAAATCTGCACAATTAATGATTACGAAACTGCCAATTCTATTGACA
>NC_021161.2:37179757-37181433 GCF_000331145.2 Cicer arietinum
ACCACACTCTTGGTGCCTGTTTTAACCCATACAAAGAACGTTTTAGTTTGCAAACATTATTAGATAAAGTGGAGGTCATACTAGTAGGAAGTTTGATGTAAACTTCCTCCTTGAGGTCACCATGAAAAAATGCGTTCTTAACATCTAGCTGGTGTATTTGCCAAGATTTAGATGCAACAATGGCTAGAATAGTGCGCACTGTAGTCATTTTGGCCATGGGTGCAAATGTCTCATCATAATCGAGGCCAAATTCTTGCTTATTTCCAAGAACCACTAACTGAGCCTTGTAGCGATCTATGGATCCATCTGAACGAAGCTTTATAGTGAATATAAATTTGCTGCCAAGAGGTTTAACAAACGAGGGACAAGGAATAACATCCCATGTTTGATTCTCTTCTAGTGCTAGAAGTTCTGCCTCTATAGCATCTTTCCAACATTTATGCTCCATAGCCTGTTTATATGAAGAAGGGATAGAAACAGAAGCTAAAGTTGTTGTCAAAGACAAATGTGAAGATGGATCATACTTTTTTGGAGGATTACGAGTGCGAGTACTGCGACGTAATGCTACTGGATCTTGTTAAAGTATCGGATCAGCAACCAGAATGATCGGGAGGAGGCCGTGGAGGTTTCGGACGTCTTTGGTACACCAAAAGGGGCTTAGGTGCTGATTCTCCTGCAGAATTATTAGAAAATAGAGGCAAAATAGATGCGGATGTAGGAGAATAAGTATCTTGGTTAGCAGAAAAAAAATATGCATTCTCTTGAAAAATAACATTTCTAGAAACCCGTATCCTATTGAGATTAGGATCATAGCATATAAAACCTTTTTGGTGGCTTGAGTAACCAAGGAAAACACATTTAATAGATTGAGTTGTAAGCTTGGTGCGTTCTTGGGGATGAAGATGAACATAACAGACACAACCAAAGGTACGAAGATTGCTATAAGATGGTTGTTGTCCATATAGCCTTAAAAATAGGGAATCATTGTTTAAGGCTTGAAAGGGCAGCCGATTAATAAGATGGACAACGGTGGAGAGAGCTTCACACTAGAATTGAGAGGGTACAAAGGAGTCCAACAGGAGAGTACGGACAACATCAAGGAGATGGTAGTTTTTTCTTTATGCTACCCCGTTTTGTTGAAGTGTAAAAGGGCATGACCTTTGTGATATAATGCCATTTTTCTGCAAGAACTCCTGCAATAAAGAATTTGTGTATTCTCCTCCATTGTCAGAACAAAAAATTTTAATGGTAGATGAAAATTGAGTCTGAACGTAGGCATAAAAAAATTTAAATGCAGAAAATGCTTTAGCCTTAGAGCGCAAAAAATAAACCCATGTAAAACGACTATAGTCATCAATAAAAGTGATAAAGTACTTATAACGAGCATGAGATATAACAGGCGCTATTCCCCATAAATCACTATGGATCATGTCAAAAGGTTGATTTACATTTGTTTGATGAATTGAAAATGGTAGAATTTTACTTTTACCAAGTTTACAAGAAATGCAATCAAATTGAATAACCCTAAGAGATGGGGAGTTTTTATTGCCAAGAACTGCAGATTTCATCAAGTCATAAAGGACATTTGAGTTTGGGTGACCAAGACGCTTATGCCATGTTTGAAAATCAACAATTGCAGAATTACAAGAAATAAAAGACATAAAAGAACATAGGGA
>NC_021161.2:37182395-37196132 GCF_000331145.2 Cicer arietinum
GAGATTGAGAACGATATTAGGATCAATAGAACCTATGATCCATGCCATGACTTGTACATCTTTGACTTCCCACTTGGCATATGCATCCTTCTGCGTCTTCTCAGGGGCAGAATTGCTTCCATTGACATGACCCCAAAGCTCTTTTCCTTTGACAAAAATTTGGAGGTGAAACGCCTATGTAGATTAGTTTTTTCCATTAAGATGCACAAAAAGGGTATCATCCTTGTCGGTGAACTTGATGCCGAGGAAAACAAATGAAGAGAACTTAGGAGACGTGAAAACCGGGAATGTAGAAACAACAACGAAATTATGATCGTCGGCGGCGAAGAACTAAGATTTCAAGAAAAAATAGAGCAGAAACAACAAGGAAAACTATGATTGACGTCGGCAAGGAACTATGATTTCAAGAAGAAAAAAAATCGAGGAACTCGAGATTTGATCGCGAAAAACAGAGAAATCTGATTTGGATCGCAACCTAGTTTGATACCATGTCAAACTCATGATTTCTTATTTGTAAACTGTGTTATTTCTATTGGAGGATTCTCCTTTAAATAATGTTGTTACATAATGATTTGGGTCTTACTATAACGGCTAACTAATTAATTGTAATAATAATTACATAATTACAAATATCATCAAATCTGCACAATTAATGATTACGAAACTGCCAATTCTATTGACATCACATATCACTTGATGTGGGACCTCAACAGCCCCTAATACTCAGCTACATTCTATGACGCTTCACTCGATCTTTTTCCATCAGCCCCTCTGCAAGTAGCCCTTTCTGAGACACCTTCAACTAGCTTGACACCATATGATAAGCACCCAATCACTTCATGAGACCTCCCTCAGTTTAGCTGTGAAGCGAAACCACTTCAGTACGTTACTAAGCATCCTATAGTACTCAATGTGAGTCTTAGGCACCCCATTGTACCCGCCTCACAAAAATGAGGTAGCCGTACCCAATGTGGAAAAAAATATTACAAAGCTCCTAATACCTTGCAAACTAAATAGATTTTTGGTAAAAAGGTTTCCCAATATAATGTGAATTAGGCAAGCTGCAATATATAGTACTTGTGGAGGACCTGAAATAATGAATACTACAAAACAACCTAGTCTTATTCCACTAAGAGGGGCGAGCTACATGAATCCATCAGTTTATTAAGCACTTGCAGTACACTTATTCTCAACAGCTCCGGTTTTCACATTCATTCTAATTTGAAGTGATATAGAAAGAGGGAAATAGCTAGAGAAAATGTGAAGGGTTGTAGTGTTTTTCTTTTATTTTTATTTTGTTTATTTAGCTAAAATTTTTATTAAAAAATAAAAGAAAAAAACTATTAAAATAAAAAAAAAATAAAAAAAATGTTCCAAAAGGTACATCAAATCATGCAGGTTTTCTATCTCTTTGGCGGAAATTATATACTATAGTTTCCTGCTGCATATTCTTTTTCCTTGCCTTTGAAATCACCTTTGTAAAAGACTCTTCATTGACATTATAATGATTCGGTAAAGCTGCTGCCTTTTCTTTAGCATTAGTATCTTTCCTACGTTGCGTTTCTCTAGCATCTCTATTTTTTTAAAAATCCTGCAATATCTCCAAGTCATGAGCAATCTTGAGATGTAAATTATCGCTAGTAACAATAACATTTAAGTTGACTTCCAAATTAGAAGAGTCTTGAACATTGCTTTCCTCTGACACGACATCACTACAAGAATCAACAGTACGCATATTTGGATATTGAAGGTTCTGTCGTAGATGATATGTGTTAGCTAAATTAGATAAGCTGATGCGAAAGACCTCATGAATTGCATTTTTAAGATCTTGTGTAGTTTGGACCTTAGAGTCCTGAAGTGACTCTCGAATGGTTTCTGACTCTCCAAAATCAGCTGAATTCAAATCGGAAACTTCATCACGATTCTTATCAATTTTCTCCTGATTAGAGGGAGATTCATGAATAACTGTGTTGCCTCTTAGTTCAATGTTGGGGATATGATCAACAAAAGGAGAGTTAACAACACGATTATTAATATTACCCTAAACCTTGTATGTTCAATCAATTTTGACCTTGCCCGGAGCCGTGTGTTTAGGGAATACTTCTTTACTAACTTTTTTACGGACATACTTCTTTACTAACTTTCTTTACATTCACCGGATCTCCAATAGGGTGAGTTTTTCCCTGTCCATTAGAATATTTTCGACATTTATTGCCGGAATGCCCTACAACCTTATAGTTGTCACAAACAACTGTAGTTTTTGATAATCAATGTAAACAAGAAATGCATACCTTTCACGTTCAACAAGAATGCGATCCCCCTCGGCTCTTGTATCATGTCAAAATTGACCTAAACTCGAGCAAAATGTCCCAATGCTTTTGAGTTTGTCGCTTCATCAAGAGATAAAAGGGTGTCAATACCCGAAGCAATCGTGAAAATGATCTTTGGCCTCCAATATTCATGAGGAAGATTATAGATAAGAATCCAACATTGAGCCTTTGTGTTTCTAACCAAATCCGAATTGAAATTTTTTGTCTACGAGAATATGCGAAGAAGACTTAGTTTCATATTCCATGTTCCAACTGTTTAGATACTTTGCAAATCCCCATGAGAAGCAAATGAGAAACATAGAACCAATGACGTAATTGGGGGAATCACCTTTAGACATAGTGGCTTTACCATATTTTTACGGCTCGCCAAACTGAGTTGATATTCATCATTTGGAATTTTGATAGCGAGGGCCAACCTTTAATACAAGGTTTTGGTAACTGTCTCAGTGGAATGTTACACGAATTTTTGAGAGCTTGAGTAAAAGATTTCAAGAGGAGCTGCGGAGTATTGGCTGACACTTTTGTGGCTACACTCGCAGGCGTCGAGTCTCTAAGAACATACCATGTGAGTTGAGAATTTTGCATGACAGCCATTAACATTAGAACGTGAATCAAGACTCAAAATGCGACAAGTAGCAAATGCGAATCAGTAACGCAATCAAATCAAAAACTGGCGAAGCAAGAACCGCCGCCGTCCAGTAACCAAGCAATCGGCGAAGTAAGAACAGTTACCGTCCATTAACAAGAACTGTCACTGTCCGGTAACCATGGCAAAGAACAGAAACGTTGAAGCAAAGCCAAGGCAGAGCCGGCGAACTAACGAGAACCTGTGAATCAATACTGGCAACCACAAACTCGACCCAGTTGCAATCAGAAACTCGACCAGCAAAGCCGGCGGGTGCCGCCGCCGCCGAGACACATATCGACAGCAACCGTTCCCAATTCAATTCCCCAGCTAATTACCCTGTAGTGTGAAACACACATTGACTCTGGTGTACACGTATATTTAGTTTAGACAAAAGAGTAGAAAATAGTGGATTGTTTTTGTTGGAATTGATGTTAGTATTGGGAGTTGTAGCAAATACTATATTCTTCTACATAGTTAGACATGTACTTAGGGAATATCATACGTGCACTTCAGAAGTAGCAATGTCATTAATTTCCATGTAAATGTAAATTATATAAATATTTAGGGTTAAATAAGTTTTTAGTCTCTATAAAATTACTGTATTTCATTTTTAGCCCCTATAATTTTTTTTTGCACTTCAGTCCCTACAAATATCACAATTTTCACTTTTAGTCCCTGATAAGTCAATGCACGTTGACTAACAGAAGTGCCACGTAGACAATTTTAAATGAGCTGGCACGGTGAGTCATTGCTGACTCTTTTTTATTTGATTTAATAATCAAATGAAATATTAAATATTAATTTTATTAATTAAAAGAAATAAACAACATAAAACCAAAATCACAAGCCCATTCCTCTTCTTCTTCACTATGCATCTTTCCTCGTCTTCTTCAATCTTAGAAACCCATTCCTCTTATTCAATCTGCTAAGACTCATTTCTCTTAATTTTAGATCTTTTTGTTTTTTTTTTGCTTTTTTTTGTTTTGTTTTTTTTTTTTTGTTTTTGTTTTTTTTTTTCATTTCTCTAAAATTTGCCCAAAAATTGTATTGTGGGCTCCCTTTTCAGCAGATCTGTGAGACCAGAGTTTATAGGAGAGCTTTCGGCGCTTGAGGTGTTGCAGATTTGGGAGAACAATTCCATGAAAAGCACTTCTCAAAGTTTGGGGGAAAATGGAAGGCTTACACTTGAAAAGTGTTAGTCTTTGAGTAGGATTTCTATGGGTGAGAATTTTTGGAATGGGTCTATTCTAAAAGTCCCCTTTGATCTTCCACTACCCTGAACTTTGTGGCCATTATTTGGATGGATGAAAATATGGGATTGTCAAAGTTTATTGAAGAACAATCACTAGATGTGGACTCTGTTAACAAAATTTGTGAAGAACGTATTTACAAAAAACGAAGAACAATTAATAATTAGTTTTCTAAATATTAAACATAAGTAATTGCTAATATTGTTTACGCAGTATATATTTACGTACCAACCATATAACTATAACAACTAATATACTTACTAATAACATACTATTTCTCAATAATAAACTAATTAAAGAATCATTTTAAAAATGACTAAGTGTCCAATCAGCGGGCAACTCATTTAAAATTGCAGTGGCACTGACACGTGGCATTTCTGTTAGTCAACGTGAATTGACTTAACATGATAGACTAAAAGTGAAAATGGTGATATTTGTAAGACTAAAAAATGCAAAAAAAAAAAAAATTATAGAGACTAAAAGTGATATACAACAATTTGATAGGGACTAAATTTATTTAATCTTTATGTTTATTTCTAAGAGTGTATAAATAGAGGATGAGCTTAGTGCAAATCCTTCAAGCATTACAAAAGTTTCCTTCTCAAATCTTCTCTTACATTCTTCAAGTGTGTCATTAGACTTTCTGCTTAACAATTGCCCAATTAATTTGGTTCACTATTCTGGAATACATTTTGACTCAGATATTCATTCACCGACATTTTAAGTGCCTTTTCTGCTTGCTTGCTTCTGTTTTATCTAGATTACTCACATCCTAATCTTTTTGTCACACACCAATAAATTTTAACGAGTCATTTGTGGTTTCAATTTGTAGTTTTTTAACTCGTCGTTGTACCTATTCACAGTGGGTAGTGCAAGTTAATCCAAAGTTTCATGAAGATGCGAGCAATTTTGAGGAAAAGATTCCATTTGAGGAATGCCTTGAGTTATATTCTACTGAAAAGACTGTTGTGAAGACCCCTGACTATCTATTGCTCACTCATAATGGTCGCACCTTCAAGTTAGTTTACTTTTCTTCACCATTTTGTTTTCATGTTTATATAATGCCATAATCAAGGTAGTCAATATCAATATTTTACTTAGGATGGTGAAGTGGAGTTAAGATTGTGTATTGAATGAGCAATACAGTGATGGTGAAATCGTACCAATATATTAAAATATATTTCAATATAAAAATATGATAATATAATTAATAGATGATAATGTAAGTAATATTCAAGTTAGAATGTAGATATTTATTTCATTATTAATGTTTCAATATTTATTTTGTATTTAATAGTGACAATGATCATAACACTGATGTTAAGATACTACCAGAATATTAAAATATATTTCAATATGATTGTATATTAATAATTAATATATTCAACCAAAAAAAATTAATAACTAATAGATAACAATAGGACTGCACTAAGGGTCAATTTTAAGCCTTATTTTTTTACAGAAGTTTTTTACATGAGTAGAAGCAAGACAGAGTGTATGCAATGCAAGTCTAACAAAAGACAAAGCATTTCTAGCTTAGATGTGCAAGTTAGAGATCATACTATACCCAAGTCACACAGTTTAAATATCTTGAGTTCATAGTACAATATGATAGAGAAATAGGAGATGTAAACCATAGAATTCAAGCTTAGTGGTTAAAATGGAGGAGAGACTCAAGTGTTTTATGTGATAACCACTCAAATTGAAATTACAAACCCTAATTTTTCAAACACGTTAAAAATATGGATTCCATAATATATATATCAAAATTCCCAAATTCCCAAATTACAAACCCTAATTTTTCAAACACGTTAAAAATATGGATTCCATAATATATATATCAAAATTCCCAAATTCCCAAATTACAAACCCTAATTTTTCAAACACGTTAAAAATATGGATTCCATAATATATATATCAAAATTCCCAAATTCCCAAATTACAAACCCTAATTTTTCAAACACGTTAAAAATATGGATTCCATAATATATATATCAAAATTCCCAAATTCCCAAATTACAAACCCTAATTTTTCAAACACGTTAAAAATATGGATTCCATAATATATATATCAAAATTCCCAAATTCCCAAATTACAAACCCTAATTTTTCAAACACGTTAAAAATATGGATTCCATAATATATATATCAAAATTCCCAAATTCCCAAATTACAAACCCTAATTTTTCAAACACGTTAAAAATATGGATTCCATAATATATATATCAAAATTCCCAAATTCCCAAATTACAAACCCTAATTTTTCAAACACGTTAAAAATATGGATTCCATAATATATATATCAAAATTCCCAAATTCCCAAATTACAAACCCTAATTTTTCAAACACGTTAAAAATATGGATTCCATAATATATATATCAAAATTCCCAAATTCCCAAATTACAAACCCTAATTTTTCAAACACGTTAAAAATATGGATTCCATAATATATATATCAAAATTCCCAAATTCCCAAATTACAAACCCTAATTTTTCAAACACGTTAAAAATATGGATTCCATAATATATATATCAAAATTCCCAAATTCCCAAATTACAAACCCTAATTTTTCAAACACGTTAAAAATATGGATTCCATAATATATATATCAAAATTCCCAAATTCCCAAATTACAAACCCTAATTTTTCAAACACGTTAAAAATATGGATTCCATAATATATATATCAAAATTCCCAAATTCCCAAATTACAAACCCTAATTTTTCAAACACGTTAAAAATATGGATTCCATAATATATATATCAAAATTCCCAAATTCCCAAATTACAAACCCTAATTTTTCAAACACGTTAAAAATATGGATTCCATAATATATATATCAAAATTCCCAAATTCCCAAATTACAAACCCTAATTTTTCAAACACGTTAAAAATATGGATTCCATAATATATATATCAAAATTCCCAAATTCCCAAATTACAAACCCTAATTTTTCAAACACGTTAAAAATATGGATTCCATAATATATATATCAAAATTCCCAAATTCCCAAATTACAAACCCTAATTTTTCAAACACGTTAAAAATATGGATTCCATAATATATATATCAAAATTCCCAAATTCCCAAATTACAAACCCTAATTTTTCAAACACGTTAAAAATATGGATTCCATAATATATATATCAAAATTCCCAAATTCCCAAATTACAAACCCTAATTTTTCAAACACGTTAAAAATATGGATTCCATAATATATATATCAAAATTCCCAAATTCCCAAATTACAAACCCTAATTTTTCAAACACGTTAAAAATATGGATTCCATAATATATATATCAAAATTCCCAAATTCCCAAATTACAAACCCTAATTTTTCAAACACGTTAAAAATATGGATTCCATAATATATATATCAAAATTCCCAAATTCCCAAATTACAAACCCTAATTTTTCAAACACGTTAAAAATATGGATTCCATAATATATATATCAAAATTCCCAAATTCCCAAATTACAAACCCTAATTTTTCAAACACGTTAAAAATATGGATTCCATAATATATATATCAAAATTCCCAAATTCCCAAATTACAAACCCTAATTTTTCAAACACGTTAAAAATATGGATTCCATAATATATATATCAAAATTCCCAAATTCCCAAATTACAAACCCTAATTTTTCAAACACGTTAAAAATATGGATTCCATAATATATATATCAAAATTCCCAAATTCCCAAATTACAAACCCTAATTTTTCAAACACGTTAAAAATATGGATTCCATAATATATATATCAAAATTCCCAAATTCCCAAATTACAAACCCTAATTTTTCAAACACGTTAAAAATATGGATTCCATAATATATATATCAAAATTCCCAAATTCCCAAATTACAAACCCTAATTTTTCAAACACGTTAAAAATATGGATTCCATAATATATATATCAAAATTCCCAAATTCCCAAATTACAAACCCTAATTTTTTAAACACGTTAAAAATATGGATTCCATAATATATATATCAAAATTCCCAAATTCCCAAATTACAAACCCTAATTTTTTAAACACGTTAAAAATATGGATTCCATAATATATATATCAAAATTCCCAAATTCCCAAATTACAAACCCTAATTTTTTAAACACGTTAAAAATATGGATTCCATAATATATATATCAAAATTCCCAAATTCCCAAATTACAAACCCTAATTTTTTAAACACGTTAAAAATATGGATTCCATAATATATATATCAAAATTCCCAAATTCCCAAATTACAAACCCTAATTTTTTAAACACGTTAAAAATATGGATTCCATAATATATATATCAAAATTCCCAAATTCCCAAATTACAAACCCTAATTTTTCAAACACGTTAAAAATATGGATTCCATAATATATATATCAAAATTTCCAAATTACAAACCCTAATTTTTCAAACACGTTAAAATTCTCAAATTGAATCCTAAACAAAGACAATAACCGAATTTCATCATGAATTAAACATGGTAGGCTCTGATACCAATTGTTGAAAAAACCTTAATAACGTTGTGCTCAACAATCCATGTCAATTACATGATGAATAGCCAAAGGCGGAAGCGTACCTGTGGGAATTGCCATTAATGAAATCCTGGGATGATGATGATAGAGCCAATGGGTTGGGTGATCTTCCTCAGCAAAACACCCTGAAGACCTTGCTCTCTTGATGGGGATAGAGAGAACCAGAGAGTTTTCTCCTTTAGGGTTTTGAAACTGAATAGTCTTGTTGTGTTTGCCTTGGGGACCATTACCCCTATATATAACTATTATTAGTTATATCCCAAATTGCAGTATTTCCAATTCAGCCCCTCATTAAATTAGAAACTGCCTGGTATCTACACTATTAATTTTCATAACTATTATGCTCTTTAGCCATAAACTATTATATATTATTTGACCCCCAGTTTATTGGCTAATTATATAATGACCCTAACACACTTTATTAATTAATTACATATGTGACCCATAAATCTTACATTATGCAGTCTCAGCAGATCGTGATAAACTTCCCTCTGGAAAACAGATACTAGCACTGACTTTGACGTGAGTTTTGAATTTTATTTTCTGTCTTTTGTTGCCTTTTCTCAGTTTTCTGATATTCTGATTTTGCAGCTACAAGGTAAAATTGGAAGATGGAGCACAAATAAAACCTCACATACCATTGCTAAATGACCGCATATATGACACTAAATTCGAGTCTCAATTTTATATGATTTCTAACTCAAATAAGGTATGTTAATACTTAGATTCCTTTTATTTTGAAAATGAGTAGGATAGTTTTCATTTTTGTAATTTTTTCATTCATATGAATAATATATTGCATGTAAGTTATGCTTGTACTTAGGCATGCTGACTTTTATAGTGTACTATGCCATATTTCTAGTTGACTAAGAGAAATGCTAATGCAATGGTAGGCAGGAATTACAAGTGGTAATATACAACCTATTGGACCAGTGTGTGTGGGGCAATCAATAATAGATATGACTTCGTTTAATTTGCTCAATGACATTATTTTTTACATATTGGCTTTCTTTCTTCCATAATGTTTTACATTTTGGTAGATTCGTTTATTTCATTAATTAATCTCTTGTTTCTTCACTATTGATTACAAGCAGTGGAATATACAACTTCTTGGGTGATAATGTGTGTGGTAATATTCTTAAAATTTGGATTTGGACATAACTAAACTTCGAAAGTTAGTTCATGGGTGAGGGGTCACTACTAGAAATAAGTGATTTAGCTTTGGAAGAAAGCCGACTCATCAAGGAAAAAAGTAGACGCTAAGATATAGTTAGTGTTGGTTGAACGTACACTTCTGGTTTGACACTAAAAACCTTGAAGTTAAGCACTATCGTCCCATCCGGCGCTAGTTATCGTCAGCTTTCCCTGATACTAATGTAGAAGCTATGTCACGTTTGAAGATGCCAACGCTAACAAGTGTTAATTAGAATATTATAATTTGAAGCTAAATTTAGCGTCAAATAATTGCAGACGCTACCTTCCTTTTTTTAACATCAGGATTAGCGTCGACCTTGTTCACACTAATATTAGCCTCTACTATAGTTGGCCATAGAGTAGGTTTTAGCGTCCATTTTGCCAAGGCTAATGAACCTAAAATGTTTCAGGCTGTACCTATATTGTGAATATCCCACACACGAAGATTTACAACTAATATCACCTGTATCAGATAAAACCTATCAATTAAGGCATCCAATCAAAGCACAATCAAAATTTGGAAAATGTAAATGAAAAGTATTAGTTAACTTCAAAGATAAATATCCATTCATATATTGAAGTCTTAACTTTAAAAGTTGTAGAAGCTAAACTAAACATAATCTGGAAGCAAAAAATATAGTGATAAATGTGAAATGAAAAATTGGTTTCCCTAAAACCTTAGTGGATAATGGTAAAATAAAGTGGGAATGTGAAAAATAAGTTAGTAGCAGGAAACTAAAAATTTGGACAAAATTAACTAAGCGTTAGAAATGGCTGAATGCTAAATTAATGAATAAAAATTAATTTGATTAGCGTTGAAAAGGTGTATACAACGTTTGCCAGATTGACAAAAACTTCTGATTCACTAAATAGACTTTTGCATCTGATAGTTGGACACTAAAAAAACTCTGTTAGTGTCTAATATTGGGACGGCGCTAAAATCTTGAGGCTAATTTACACTTTTCTTGTAGTGGGTGCCCCCATTTATAACTAATATTCAGATGTCCTAAGTGGGGGTGTTGACTGTTGAGTGTCCCATATTGGATAGTGATATAATCTGGATAGTGGTTATAAGCTCACCCCGTTAGCTTGCTTTTGGGGTTGAGGTAGTCCAAAAACATATGATGGTATACTTGTAACCCTACCATTATCCAGAGGCTTGCCACCGTGAGGCCTAGATTTTTTGTGTTACATCCTCTCACGCCGAGGGTTATTGGAGTTGGTGTGTGGATAACATCGGTGGCCCAATAACAGATCTAAGGATAGACTCTTAAACCATCTTTGAGCCTAACTCAACCCCAAAAGCTAACTCATAGCCTCATATAATGAGGGGTGCCCCCCACTTTTAATCATATTTTTTGCGTTACATCCTCTCACGCCAAGGGTTATTGGAGTTGGTGTGCGGATAGCATCGGTTGCCCAATAACAGATTTAAGGATAGACTCTTAAACCATCTTTGAGCCTAACTCAACCCCAAAAGCTAGCTCATAGCCTCATATAATGAGGAGTGCCCCCCACTTTTAATCATATTTGGACCATATCACTGTCCAACATGAGACACTTTTTAACATAATGGCTTTCTTTCTTTGATTCCAATATGTTTTGTATTTTGGTAGCTTTGTTGCTTCTTACATTAATCTCTTTTGTTTTTTCACTGCTCTGATAATAGCGCGTATATTCACGTGGAGATGCCTATCCAAGCTCTTCAAAGCTTCCCAAGGGAGAATATAATTTGCAGCTCTATTTGAGGTATATGATTTTTTCGGAGCATATATGATGGATGAATGTGCATACTTGTTTGTTCTCACTGGAGCTTTCGATAGACCTGATGATAGTTATTAACTTTGAACTTAAACACCTAGTGTTGTTTAGAGGACTTGGAAGCTTGGTTTATTTATTAATACTTGCAATAAGAAGTTTGCATATGTATTAATATACTTGCAATAAGAAGAAGGAATATGTATTAATATACTTGCAATAAGAAGTTGGCAGATGTATTGCAAGTGGAATATTTGTAAGTTGATAAAAGATCTACATATGAAGGTGCATTCAACTTATCCATCTTCATTCACAACAATTTATTTGTCACATCACAGGCATGATAATGTGCAGATTTTGGAAAAAATGAGGCATTTGGTGTTATTCATTGAGAGAAATTTGGAGGATAAGGTAGTTTATTGTTTCAATTTTATGTCTTTCTCAAATGGTCAACTGCTGCTGAAATCTACTCTGGTTTAAGGTTTTTGAGTTGAAATTATACAAATTATGACTCTTTTTTGATAAAGTTAGGGTCACTTAATGCAAAATATAACATATCGAGGGGTGAGTGGAGAGTGTACACACAAACATGTGAATCAGAAAATAGTATTAATTTGTAATTATATTTATCAGTTTTCCTAAAATAAGTTAGACAAATCAGGAATTGATTTGATCGCCTTAATTTGTAATTATTAGAAGAAAATGTTGTAACTATTATTTATATGGAGAAATATCAAAGCAAAAGGGCATCAAACCCTAAATTGTGACATGGTATCAGCAGGTTCGATCAAACCTGTGAGCTCTTAGTAAATCTTGGCTTTATTCAGCGACATCCCACTGGGTCGCTCTTGAAAATCGTCCCTTCCGTTCTTGGTACTTGCTTGTTTCATGATTACATTGTGAACTCTCAACCATAGCTGTTTGCGGTTGCTTGTTCGACTCTTAGTTTCATCTTCGCGATTCCTGATTTATCACAATTTTTCGGTGTTGCGATCGTGCTTTTGGGTTGTTTTCGCTGCTGCTCGTTACTGTGTTTCTGGATTTGTTGATCGCGTTACTGGGTCATTCTCGTTGCTTGTTGATCGTGTTTCTGCTCGCCGCTGCTGCTTGCGTGATTGCATTTGGTTGTCTAGTGTTGATCGTGGTAATTTTTTGTTACGGACACTGCTTGCTCGCTTTAGTCATTTTATTCTTAATTTTTTTTTCTGCACATTACTTAAAAAAAAAAAACTTTGTGCACGTGATGGCTTATGAAAAAGACAACTTTTGTGTTCGTTTTACCGGTAAGAATTACGCTGCTTGGGAATTTCAATTCAAAATGTACGTTAAAGGAAAGGGATTATGGAGTCACCTTGATGGGAATTCTTATGAGGATTGGCATAGAAAGTTGGGTCATCCAAACTCTGCTGTTTTGTCTCATTTAATTAAAACTGGTCTTTTGGAAAATAAAAATGTTTTTAATGCTTCTATGTTATGTTATGTTTGTAAATTGGCTAAAAGTAAAACATTTCCCTTTCCGTTTGGTGCTCATCGTGCTTCCACTTGTTTTGAGATGATTCATAATGATGTATGGGGAATGTCTCCTGTAACTTATCATGCTCACTATAAATATTGTCACATTTATTGATGATTACAATCGTTTTACTTGGATATATTTTCTTCGATCTAAATCTGAAGTGTTTTCTATGTTTGAGAAATTTCTAACATATGTTGAAACTCAATTTCAAGCAAGTGTTAAAAAATTTCGCTCTGACTCTACTGGTGAGTATATGTCTCATGAGTTTCAAGATTATCTTCAGCAAAAAGGTATCTTGTCTCAACGTTCCTGTCCAAATACCCTCCAACAAAATGGAATGGCAGGACGTAAGAATGGTCATTTGCTTGATGTAACGCGCACCTTACTTCTTCAAGCTTCTGTACCATCTCGGTATAGGGTGGAGGCTCTTTCCACAGCTGTCTTCCTGATCAATCGTCTTCTACGGTTATTGATCTTGACTCCCTTTTTTTCGTCTTTTTAAAATTCAGCCTAATTATAGTGAT
>NC_021161.2:37196632-37208694 GCF_000331145.2 Cicer arietinum
CTACAAGAAGACAAACCAATCAAGAAGGGAAAGGCAATAGCACTAAAAGCATCTCAAGAAAAATCACAGTACAAATAGAGGAAGAACTAGAAGAAAACGAACAAAAAGAAGCTGATGAAATTGCTCTTCTCACCAAAAGAATACATATAATGATAAGAAGAAGATATCAAATCATAAAGGGATTTCAAAACAAAAATCCCAAAACAGAAGTAGACAAAAGCCAAGTCACATGCTTTGGATGTAACAAATTAGGACATTACAAAGCAGAGTGTCCTTTAAACAAGAATCCACCAAAGAGATTTCCTTTTAAGAAGAAATCAATGATGGCAACATGGGAGGATTTAGAAGAATCAGAAGCTGAAGAAGATGAGGAAGCTAACATATGCTAAATGGAAAAAACAGAGGAAGATAAGGTAATAAATTCTGTACCATGTTATTTATGTGAGCAAATGGGAAAATAATTTGATAACTTGTTAAATGATTCAAATCTCCTTATTTAAAAATGTAGTTTCTTAAAAGAATAATTTCATAAAGAAAAAGAAGAAATTCAAGTTAGGAATAATATGCTCAAAAACATCATTCAAGAATTAAAAGAAACGCAGAAACAAAATTTTGAAAAACAAGAAGGTTAAGAACGTTATCCGCTGAAAACAGAGAACATTCTCCTTAAAAATGAAAATGAACTTCTCAAAACTGATTTGTTAAATTTCATTAAAGCCACTGAAACTTTTCAAAAAATTATGGGATCTCAAATAGAAATCTTTGATAAAGTTGGTCTTGGTTTTAATCAAACTCAAAAAACAAAGTTGTATGAAAAAAAATTTGTACTAGAAAAATGGGAAGAAAAATGTAAAACTAGATGCTCATATTGTAAAAAACTTGGACATATGAAATTTGCTTGCTATTTAAGAAAAAGAGATGAAAATATTAAAAGCAAGAGTTTGATTAAAAAGGGAGATCGTTCAGCCAAGACAGTATTAGAAAAACTGGAAAAAGGAGAACATTCTCCAAACTGTTTTCAAAACGAAGAAAGTTCCAAAACGAAAGTTGAACCCTTTCCAGAAAAATTGAGAAAAGGCGAACGATCTGAAATTGTCTCTAAATCAAGTTTACAATCTTTTAAAACACAGAGTATCAAATCAATTCCAAAATCAACAGTTAAATGTTCAGTTTGTTTCAAAAACAATCATGGAAAAACGATGTGTCATTTTAAAAAGAAAGAAAATTTTAAAACTAACTCCCAAGGACCCAAAACAATGTGGGTACCTAAGGCTAAACTAACGTCGTATGCAGGTTGGTTTTCCAAATATAAAGAGAAAGCCTTGGTTCTTGGACAGTGGCTGTTCAAGACACATGACAGGAGATAAAGACTGCTTTCTAACATTCATCAAGAAGGATGGATGATCGGTTACTTTTGGAAATAACAACCAAGCTCAAATTAAAGGTAGAGGAACCATTGCTAAGACAGACTTTGCTCAAATAACTGATGTTCAATATGTTGAAGGTTTAAAACACAATCTGTTAAGCATAAGTCAGTTATGTGAAAATGGATGTGAAGTTATTTTCAAACCAAAAGTAGGTGAAATCAGAAAAACTGAAACTGGAGAAACTTTGTTTTCTGGAAATCGAAAGAAAAATTTATATGTTTTGTATCTTGAAGAACTACCTGACGAATCATGTTTTATATCAATCAATAAAGACAAATGGATATGGCATAAAAGAGCTGGACATATTAATATGAAAACAATCTCAAAAATCTAAAAATTAGATCTTGTTAGAGGATTACCCAAACTCAATTTTGAAAAAGATCAAATATGTGAAACATATGCAAAAGGAAAATAAGTTAAGAGTAGCTTTCATTCAAAAGATTTTGTAACCACAAACTGAACTCTTGAATTACTTCACATAGATCTCTTTGGGCCAGTCAAAACAACATGTCTAGGAGGAATGAAATATGGTTTTGTTATTGTTGATGATTTCTCAAGATTTACTTAGGTGCTATTTTTAAAACAAAAAGACGATGCATTTGACGCATTTAAAATATTTTGCAAGAAAGTACAAAATGAAAAAGAATCCAACATCATTTCTGTAAGAAGTGATAATGGAGGAGAATTCATAAATACTTCCTTTAAAACCTTCTTTGATGAACTTGACATTTCTCATAATCTTTCATGTGCAAGAACTCCACAGCAAAATGGAGTTGTTGAACGAAAAAATAGAACATTACTAGAAATGGCAAGAACCATCTTAGAAGAATCCAATGTTGAAAGGTATTTTTGGGTTGAAGGCATAAACACAGCTTGCTATATCCTAAACCGTGTATCCATAAGAAAGATCATCAACAAAACACCATATGAAATCTAGAAAAATAGAAAACCAAACATTTCTTACTTTCATATTTTTGGTTGTTATTGTTATATTTTAAACAACAAATATATAATTGGAAAATTTGATGCAAAATCTGATCAAGCAATCTTTCTTGGTTATTCAACTGATTCTAAAGGATAAAAAGTATTTAATCTAAAAACTAATGTTGTAGAAATAAGTATGCACATATTATTTGATGAGTATGATGACTTAGATTTAAGTAAAAAGGATGAGGAAGAAGAAACTCCAATCGAGTTACAGCAGCAAAACAATTTGCAGAAAACAGAGATTGATAAACAATCTCCGTTTCATTCTCCACCAAAAAGTTGGAGAACGATTGAAGATCATCCTCAAACACAAATTATTGGAGACACGACTGATGGGATTCGAACAAGAAAATCATTCAAGAATGATGAAAACAACATGGCAATGATATCCCAGATTGAACCAAAATCAATTAAGGAAGCCATCATTGATCAATCTTGGATAGATGCCATGAAGGAAGAACTACTGCAGTTTGAAAAAAATGAAGTCTAGACATTGGTACTTGATCCATTAGATCAAACAATCATTGGTACACGATGAGTCTTCAGAAATAAACTAGATGAAGAAGGTAAGGTTATCAGGAATAAAGAAAGATTAGTAGCTCAAGGCTACAATCAACAAGAAGGTATAGATTATGATGAAACCTTTGCCCCGGTTGCAAGGTTAGAAGTTATTCGTATACTTCTTGCATATGCATCTCATAAGCTTATTAAATTATTTCAAATGGATGTTAAAAGTGCATTTTTAAATGGATTCTTAAATGAGCAAGTTTATGTGAAACACCCCCAGGTTTCGAAAATCAATCAAAACCAATTCACTTTTTCAAACTTACCAAAGATCTATATGGCTTAAAACAAGCACCAAGAGCCTGGTATGAACGATTAAGTTCATTCTTAATCAAAAATGGATTCTTAAAAGGAAAAATCGACACTACATTATTTAAGAAAACATAAAAGAATGACTTACTTATTGTTCAAGTATATGTTGATGATATCATCTTTGGATCAACAAATGAAAAAATGTGTGAAGGTTTCTCAAAACTTATGCAAAGTGAATTTGAAATGAGTATGTGGGAGAATTAAGGTATTTTCTTGGTTTACAAATTAAACAATATGACAATGGCATCTTTATTTGTCAAGAAAAATACATTAAAGATCTGCTGGTCAATTATAAAATGAATGAATCAAAGATCATGACCACTCCCATGCATCCATCTTCTTCTTTAGAGAAAGATGAAAATGGCAATTATGTTTTTGAAAAAGAATATAGAGGAATGGTTGGTTCTTTGCTTTATTTAACTACTAGTAGGCCTGATATAGTATTTGCTGTGGGATTATGCGCTCGATTTCAATCAGTACCAAAAGAGTCTCATTTGACAGTAGTAAAACGATTATTTAGATATCTTGTTGGAACCACTAATCTTGGTCTTTGGTATAGAAAAGGTTCGCATTTTGATCTTATAGCATATTGTGATGCTGATTATGCTGGAGATAAAATTGAAAGAAAAAACACAAGTGGATCATGTCAGTTCTTAGGTGAAGCACTGATAAGATGGTCTTGCAGAAAACAAAACACTATAGCCTTATCAACAAGTGAAGCTGAATATGTCTCAGCAGCAAACTGCTGCTCACAAGTTCTATGGATTAAAAATCAACTCGAAGACTACTTAGTAAGCCATTCCAGTATTCCAATTTATTGTGATAATACCAGTACTATAAATCTGTCTAAACATCCAATACAACACTCTAGATCAAAACATATTGAAATAAAACATCATTTCATTCGTGATCATGTCAATAAGAAAGAAATCGAATTAATATTTGTTGATACTCAAAATCAACTTGCTGACATCTTCACTAAGCCTCTTGTCGATGATAGTTTCAATTTGATCAAAGAGAAACTGAAAATCACAAAAAATCCAAAAAATTCTGGGTAAAATCTGCTTCTGCAGAAAACGGAGAACATTTATCAATCTCCGTTTTTCAGATATCAGTCTCCGTTTTGACAACCAACATTCTCCTTTGAGTCATCACTTTTCCTCTCATACCAAAAAGGAAAATCTTGGCATTTAATGCATGTGTCTCTTTACCCGTAAAAGAAAACTGACACATCACTCCTGCCCCCAAAATTCTCTCATCCTTCCCAAGATAATCATTGTCTTTCTCTCACGTTTTTGACAAATTTCTCAACCACTCCATCTTCTTTTCCTAAAAAACAGCAAACAAAACCCTCAAACTTCTCATCTTCTTCCTCCAATCTCTCTCAGTCAGACTTCTCAACTCCCAAGCCATGGCACGCACAAAACAATTTGTAAGAAAGAACGCATATCCCTGTTCACCATCTTCATCATCCCCATCATCTGATTCATTTCAACGCTCACCTTCTCCACCACCACCACCACACATCTCCAATGATACCTCATTTTCTTACTATCTCTCATCATCCCCTGAAACTAACCCTAATAATCTTCCTATCAATCCCAATCCCCTATCCACTGTTCTTCCACCACTATACACATGTCCTCCTCCTAATATTGCTCAAGTTCCTCCTCATCTAAGAAAACCTATGATACCAAAAAGACGCTCCATGAGAGTTCAATCTAACATTGGAACTTCCAAAGCCAAAATAGAAAAACCCTTTTACTTCATAATCTCCGATTCTGAGACTGATGACTCGCCTGAAACTCCTTCTCCCACAACTGTTAAAGAAAAAGCACAACCCAAACCCATCACTCCTTCAAAATCTTCATTCTTTTCTGAACCCTCTCAATCAACTCCTCCAAATCAAAAAAGGAGATTGATCAAAGAAATATTTTCCTCTCTTCCAAAATCATCTCAACCTTCAACTCAATCCAAAAAGACCACGAAAACTAAAACCACCATGACCATCGCCCAATTCATAGCCAGAAACAAACTCAAAAATCCCCAAAGAAAGAAAATGCATGCACCCAAAAAAAATCTAAAACTCACTGAAACAACTTCTCCAGAATAGTCTCCATCTCCACAATGTTCCCCTGTCCCAAATCAAGAATGTTCTCCAGTACGTATCCTTTTGCGCTCTCCACAAAAAGAACATTCTCCACACCCAAAACGCTCTCCTGCTCAACCATCACATCCTCGAGAACATTCTTCTCCAAATCAAACACTTTCCCCCTCAACAAAATCCAAACATTCTCCCACTACGTCTTCACCCACATCTAACTCATATCAATCATCTCGACATACTAAAAAATCCAAACCAGACACACTCCCTCTCATTTCACCAAAAAACTCAAAGAATTTCAAAGACAAATGGGCTCAACGCCCTATTGGAATAGGAAGAGTTTTTATCTTTGATAAACTGATAATTGACGGAAATGATGTTCAACATCATACTGATGCTCTAGGATGGACATCATTCTTACAAACATATGAGTCTTATTATCCAGACATTGTAAGAGCTTTCTACTGCAATGCCAAAAATTTCTCTGATAAATCCCTTATCATCTCCACCATTAAGGGAATTGAGATCAAGTTAACTCCAGACATCTTGGCTTCCATCATTCAACTGCCTACAAAAGGACCTTCTGTTTTTGGAAATCAATGGTACTCAGCTATGAATCTAAAAGAGACTGAGGTCTTCTCGGAATTATTTGAAGAAGGATCCACATGTTACCTCTCCACATATCTCAAACCCCTTCCAAAGGTCTTCAACATAATGAGCCAACATACTCTCATTCCTTGCAGTGGAAGTCATGAGTATGTTTCTGGCAATGACGCCTTACTCATCTATCACCTCTTCAACTTTAAACGTCTTAATCTTCCTCATGTGATCATTCAACACACGATCTATGCTGCCACGAAAGACTATAAGAAAAATATTGTTCCTTATGGAATGATATTAACTAAGATATTTAGGCATTTTAGAATTCCCCTCACCAATGAAAAATCACTCATTAAAATCTCCAAATTTTCCACAAAAACCTCTCCCATATGTGCAAAACACTATCTACACAACCAACCACCACTACATCATCCTTCCCAACCTCCTTGAAAAGAAAACGTTCTGCAAGACGAAGAACTGTCCCCATCTCTATTCCTTTCTCACCTCCAAAATCTGATCAATCATGAGATGCAGTTCCAGAAACTGCCCCAGAACATTCTCCATCAAACTGAGAACGTTCTCCATAACATTCTCCACAAAACCGGGAACGTTCTCCAGACAAAATTCCACCTTCATCAACATTCTCTGTTTTTCCTCAACCACCCACCTTATCCTTCCACTGATTTCCTCTCATATTCTCAAATCCTTCACTCTCCACCTCATGACTTTGGAACACTGCTGCCCAATCCACATATAAGTGTCATGTCACCACTTTTTGTGTCCCCATAAAAAACATGTTTCTCCATTTTTGGTATTAGCCAATTTTTTAACTTTCCAGAAGCTGCTGGCCCATTTGGTAAACCATCCACACCATATGGACCTCTCCCGTCCTCGGCTACCTCCTTTGGAACTGTTCCCTCCATCTCCGGTTCCACCATTCCGTCCAACACTGTTGTTGCTGCCACCTCTCAACCAACTACTACATTCATACTCATCCTCGCATGGCTGAACCTTCAAACTCAGATATTATGGCTGCTCTTCAGACCATAATGGCACAACATCTTCAGCAAGATCATGAGACTAATTAGTTGAGAACTTGGTTCACAAAACAATTCACTCCCAAGCTGGGAATCACACCACCTCTACTTCTTCCTGTTCCTCCTCCACAAGTTCCTAACCAAGGAAAATCCTCCTCATTTGAAGGATCATCTTTGTCTCTCGCATCTTAGTTGTTTTTCCCCTTACCTTTTTGTATGACAAAGAGGGAGAATTAAGTTAGTTTTTAATATATTTTTAGAATCTTTTTTTATCTAGGATTCTCTACATATGCTTAAAAGCAAACTGATGTTATGTATCTATTTTGAATTAATGAAAACAACTTTGTCAAAATTATATGCTTGTTTAAAATTCTGTCAAAATCACTTACTGCATTAATTGAGGGGGGGCTCTTAAGCTCTTTAGACTGGATATGAGAATCAAAATTAAAATCTAAATTAACATGTTTGTCATCATCAAAAAGGGGGAGATTGTTGAAACAAACTCTCAAATTAAAGTTTTGATGAAAATAAACAAAGGTTAATTAAAGATGTTAATTATGATTCTAAAATGTTATGTTAATTTAACTTGTGCTTTTGAGTGAATTAATTCAAAGATAGGAATCAAGCATAGCAAAGAAAAAATGAACAAACAAAATCAACAAGAACATTCTGGACAAAATGGAGAATGATCTCCAGGTTCAAGATTGATCGTCACAGCATCTTGACCAATCAATCTCCACTATTTCAACGAAGCTTTTACCTCTGAATTTTATACTAAGATCATCAGTACATGGCAAGGAACAAATAGGTCATACCAGTAAAAGAAGGTCCTTGAATCATTAAAATAAAAGGACTCGAAACAGACCAGTTAAAAAAGTTTGGAAACTCTTCAGCAAGACTGTCAAGAAAGTTCAATCAATCTTGATCTGTTCAAAGATATTACAAAGACATCCACAATGATCAAAACAGGAACTTCAGATTGATTATCAAATCTCCAGAAAGATCAAACTGCCAAAACCAAATTGATAATTAATCTCCGTTTTCTGCAAAATTCCAACAGTAATCCTCTTACTTCTACAAAGGTTTTAATCATTCTCCAAACTATTTTGGCCAGATTCAAAGTTCTAGATCGAAGTTGTATCATCAACGATTAAGTGAGAAGCGTCAAAAACATTTAAACTAGAAGATAAAAGGTTTAAAGCAAGGCTGTAACAGACTTAGTTAAAACAGATTCAAATCATTCAAAAGGCTGAATTATTTTAATTCGATATATTGGTTTTGGTCAAAACTGACAGAGCACTACCAACAACTCTTTTGACCATCATTAAATGCTTCTAAACACCTATAAAAGGAAGGCTAATATCCAGGATTAAGGCAGAAAATCAAGTGATGTTAATTACCACAAATCATTCACATTCACATACTTGAAATTCTCTTTTCCACAAAGAAGAAGCAGTTCTGAATCTTTACACTATATTGTGCCGCTACTACTAATTTATTTGTAAAGAATAAAATCTCAAACAAGAGTTGAGACATCTCAGATTCTATCAAAACAATATCATCATTATTATAAAAACTCAAACTATAAGAGTTTAATTATAGTTTGATTAGATTGTAACGAATCCTATCAAGATAGATATGTATTGTATTCGCTTTCTAGGTGGAAAGGAATAAGGCTTCAAACAGATCAGGGTAGATCTGTGTTGAGTGCTGTAAAATCAAGAAGGCTCTCTGTTTTAACCACTTAGTGGAAAATCTCACAGTTGTGAGGACTGGACGTTACCCAAGTTAGGTGAACCAGGATATCGATGTGTGGTATTTCATCCCTTATCTATTTACTTTCAGTTTGATTAATTAACAGGTTAAAAAACTTAAACATAATTACTAATTTTAACTAACCAAGATCGTTCTCCGTTTTCTAGTTAAAACCAAGAACGTTCTCCGTTTTATGTTTTCACAACCAGGATCAATCTTGAGTTATTTTCTTAAGTTTTTAACAGGAATTTTCAAAAGGTTCATTTACAATTCAAATCCCCATTTCTTGTAAATCGACATTGTTACTTCAATTATGTCATAGTTATGAATGGTCATGGTACCATTTTGAGAGTGACTTTAATCGTCATATTGAGAGTGACTTTAACTGTCATATTGAGGGTGTAATTCTAGAACGGTTTTCTACAACGCAGTAGAACTCCAATATAGTGAATCTGAGCTGTTTTATCTTGGGAATTTCGTGTTTGATAGTCTGTTTTGCACAATTTGGACAGTGTCGCGAAACCTCTTAAAGAGAGCAGCCTAGTCCGCGACTCAACCCCATAATATCTTCGGTAACATAAATTGTGATTTTTAAATAGTTTTTTAAAACTCAAAATTAACAATATATATATATATATATATATATATCATCAATATATATATATATATTGAAGCAATTTGGTGGTTTCTCTCTAAAACATTTAGGAATATGCCAAAAGCAATTGTACTCCTATTTCCTTGGTATGTGTCCAAATATCAATTTTGATAGCAACTTCCCTTACAAATTTGGAAATTTCAATTAAATGTGATGTTGAAACTTGATATTTGAGAATCCGTTTGGTGTAGTTCTAAGTGTTTGGTCTATAATTTAAAAGTCAATTTCAAAACTAAAATATATTTAATTATAGTACAATTGGGTTGATTTTTCACTTAATTTAAAAATAATTATTTTTTTAAATTCAAAAAAATAAATTTCATAATTCTTAATTTTTTTTTTTAAATTAACATGTGATCATTGATCGATAAGTGAGATGCTAACAACACCACCACCATCATCATCAATCACCATATCTAACCGCTGTCTCTGACCACCACAATTAAACCCTTCCACCATTGTCCACCTTCTTCTAACAACCGCTCATTACCACCACTTCCACAACTTCGAGCACTATTGGTCACACTCTTATTCCCACCTTCAACTGTTAACCACATTTTTCAGTGGTTGCACTTACCTTTGATGACTGATTATTGCTACAATAGCACATTTGACAACCACCACTTCAACCATTATTATTTAAAAGCGTAAATACATTTTTAATCTCCATATTTTACTCAAAATTAACTTTTTGTTATTTATTAAACTAGATTTTTCCCTATTTTATAACTTATGGAATTTTGTTGGTCACCTCTATTTCTTATGAAGTAGCTTGCTCATTAATGAGGTAACAATGATGTATCACAATTTAATTTGATAAAATAGAATCATGTTTGAATGTTATTATCTTTTCTTTCACAATCTTCATTTACGTGGTTACAAAAAAAAGTGTTTGTGAATCTTTGTCAAATAAAAAATAATAAAATGAATATTGATTAATGATATAGATTTAATATTTAGTTGTCTTGCATTACCGTAACTTTACTAACGAGCATGCAATATCATAAAAATAGAGGGGACCAACAAAATTTTGAAGTTGTAAAATAGGAGAACCAAAAATTCGATTTAAAAATACGGAGACTAAAAGTAAATTTTGAGTAAAATAGAGGACCAAAAATGTATTTATGCTTTATTAAAATTATTATAAATAAATTATAATTTATAATATATAAATTATTTTAAAATAATAATTTTTTATTTTTAATATTCGGTGAATTTATAATAAGATACAATAAAAAAATGATTTAATTATATAAAAAAAAATAAATCTCAACTCAGAATTGAAGCTGAAAATTGAAAACTAAAATTGATTTTAATTTTTGAAAATTTCAAAACAAAAACCACCTGAACGATTGAAATATCCTCAAATCAATATCAAACTTAACAGCATAATAATTTATACTTCGTCAATCCCACAATAACTGACACATTTACAAAAGAATGTTTTCTAAAATAACTGTCACTTATATATTCTAATGTAATTTTAATTTCTTTTTTTTAAATTATACCCTCAAATGAATAGCATATGCATTAGTCTCAATTTACTATTTCTTCACTTTACTTTTATAACAATTAAATTAATGAGGATAATTTATTAAAATCATTATTCTAATTTATCAAAAGCGTGTCAAACTTATCTGCTTAATAATTTATAGTAATTTATCTTGTACAATACTATCCTGAATTAAATAATATCATTGCTATATGCTACAAAAGATTTATACATAAAAGCGAAAAATTAAAAATAAGAGATTTAACTAATCAGATTCCAATTTATTACAAAATGAATAAAATAAAAAATTTATGAATATTCTTATTTATTGATTGAATAAGATTGAGCAATAGGCAAAACATATTTTTAAATGAGATGGGAGATCTTGATAACTCATAAACTAAGCTGGCAAAATATTATCATTTTGTAAATTCCATATGTCCCTTATTACAATTGCAACTCACTCTTTTGCATCCATCTTTTGAATGCAAGTCCTCTGAGTTATTTAGCATTTATGGGCAATCCATCACACTTTTTTGCAATATTATTGGAGATTGCTTCTAGATTTGGGCATTTGTTGGCTTGACAATCTTTACTTATGAATGCATGCTTTGAGAATAAAGACCTAACAATTATCATCTGAAAGCATCTCTACTTTATGAATGGGCAATGTGTGTGCATCTCTGCTTTCAATTTTTCCGTTAATCAAAGGAGTTGCTAATTCATCCCAATCATTATAATTTTCAATTCAAAGGTTGTCCAACACTTACTAAATTATTTTATCCATCAAGTTTTTATTTAATTAACCTCGAAAGAATTCTAGATTATTGCTTTTAGAACATCATGAAGTGATAGATTCAAGAAGGAATTTAGTTACTCTTCAAATATTAAAATCCTTCGACACACAAATCCAAAAATTCATATCAAAATTTTCTTGTACTTCTTTAAAATTGTAAAGAAGTTGGGAATTTCTAACATTATTGGAACAATTTTATTAAGAATCATTCATGAATCTTTCTTGTGTAATTTTTTTTTAACCTCTATCTTTTATAGCTCTGTCATGAGTAACTAAACTCTATTTGTTAGGGATGAGTGTAACAAGATGAAACCCTTATTTTTCTGATTTGAT
>NC_021161.2:37215244-37217027 GCF_000331145.2 Cicer arietinum
ATTAGAAAGTTAAATCAAGATAAATAAAATAATATATGTTAAGATAAATATGACTTGCTGCAAGTGTTGACCACTTATAAGAACTAAGAAACTCTTAACACATAATACCCGATCATTAAGAAAAATTATTACTGTACCAAAGGAAAGGAAAGAAAAGAGGTACCGCCTATATTTTGTTGTACCAATAATTTGGTTTTGCCTTAAGTAGGGGTGGGAATAGGTTGAGTCAAACTAGGCTTTGTTAGACCTGAGCTTGGCATGTCAAAAAATCCAAGGCATAAGCTTGGCTCGTGGCATGTCATAGGTTACTTTTTAGGCCCGAGTTTATCCTTGATAGAAACGTAAGTATGACCTTGATAGAAGTCTGGTATGACATGTTAGCCTACTTAAAAGCCTACTTTATTTTAACATTTTTGAATAAGTAATCAAACATATCATTAAATAGATTAAAGAGTTAATATGTCAATGAAATTAAGTTTTATTTTGATATTTAACATGACATTTTGAAGAATACGACTTTATACATATTCTATTTCAATACTATTTTATAATAATACATTTAAATATTTCAAAAATTAAAGAATGTTAATATACGTAAATTACTAAAACAACTTTAGTTTGTGAAAAACAAAAGAGTTCTCACAATTCAAAAATTTGTGAGTTTATTGAAAGAGAGATATGGAAACAAATTACAATATCATTTGGTCTCATCCCAAGTGAGATGCAAATTTAGATTTTAGATTTTAGTTATTGGGAACATTTGATGACAACACATTTAAAAGCTTTCAATGTTTGGAGCTTTGTGGATCCTGGATTACAACAAGGAGCCGATGAAACCGCTAAGAGAAGAGACCACTTGACATTTACAGAAATACATCAAGGAATAGATTATTCAACCTTTGGAATGATAGAAAATGTTAAAACTTCTACAAAGAGAGAAGAGAAAGCTCCGAAATCAAAATTGAAATATCTATAAAGAGAATATGAAAGGTACGAAATGCCTAGTTCATAAATTGTTCACAATATTTCTCTTGTGTTACAAAGCTTGCGAGTAAGATGAGAGTGTATGGAGAAGATATTCAGATAGCAAGGTGGTTGAGAAAATTCTATTTACCATGCCAATTAAATTTTATCATCTGGTGACTACGGTAATTGAGTCTCACGATACCGACTATTTGTTAGTAGAAGAGCTGCAAAGAAGTATTGAAAGTCGTGTGAACATAATATTAGAGAAATCAGAAAAAGTACAAGAAGAAGAAAAAGCTTTGAAAAGTCAAGTGAATCTCAATAATGTTATTGAATCAAGTCAAATGAGATAAAGTGGAAGTGGTGACAATTTCAATAATAGTGGAAGAGGGAATTTTAGAGGTAGAGGTCGAGGAAATTTTACAGAAAGAGGGCGTGGCAATTCTAAACAATGGAGAGACAACAATTTTTATCCAACAAATAAAAGAAGAGGAGAAAATAATTTCAGCCATACCAAATGTGGCTGTTGTAAGACCCATAATTTTAAAGTATACTTTATGTATTTTAGTGTATTTTGGTATTGAACTCGGAGGCTTTTTAGCCAAAGTTATTAATATTTTGGAGTTTATATGACCAAAAAGATATTTGATGTCCGATTAAAATTACTCGTCGATAAATAAATTAAATTAAGTACGGTGAATCCTTTACGAAGAATTTAATGTCTTATGGGTGAAATGGTAATTTTAATAAATATCTAGATATTTGGAGATATTTGTTAAAAGTAATTAATATATATAAATGTATATGTATATATATA
>NC_021161.2:37218002-37226658 GCF_000331145.2 Cicer arietinum
GTTTAAGTTAAATGAGTATTAAAAATGGGGAATCTTTTAATATCTGCATTTGCTTAACGATTGTCGTGGATGGATTCAGTATATGCTCATGCATTTTTCATTCTTTTTGTAAATCGTGCAGACCTGTGATAGGTGGCACCTTGGTAAATAGTACTTTGGTTTGTGATAGGCGGTACATTTACAATTTTCATTCTTTTTGTAAATCGTGCAGACCCGTGATAGGTGGCACCTTGATAAATAGTACTTTGGCCTGTGATAGGCGGTACACTTATGATTTACGTTTTTGTAAATTGTGCAGACCCGTGATAGGCGGCACCTTGGTAAATAGTACTTTGGTTTGTGATAGGCGGTACATTTACAATTTACGTTTTTTTTAGTAAACCGTGCAAATCCGTGATCGGTGGCACCTCGGTAAACGGTACGGGCCCGTGATAGGTAGTACGTTTATGGTTTACGCTTTTTAGTAAATCGTGCAGACCCGTGATAGGTGGCACCTCGGTAATTGGTACTTTGGCCTGCGATAGGCGGTACAATTATGATTTACGGCCCTTCGAGGAGGGTTTTGGTTTGGAATTCCGAGTCCATGCATTTTGGCATATACGCATTGCATTAGGATGCTTGACACACGAGTCGTGTTTGATTCAAGTGTATGATTGAGTGTTTGAACTTGAGATGTCATTGTGATTGTGATGATTGTACTAAGTGTCTATGTTTTGGAACAAATTGTGTGTAAGTGAAATTGATTGTAAAACTGTTTCGAAACTCAAGTTGTCGTGGTGATTGTGTGGAAATTGCTAAGTGTTATGTTTTGGAGTTGTGTGTGAATGTGATTGAGTTAGTTTATGTAGTTTTAAGAAAAACATGCAGGGAAATCGATTCCCAAATCGATTCTATTAAAAGCTATTCCTCAAAATCGATTTGGCAATCGATTGGATTCATTACAGGAGCTCAGCCATTTTGACAAAATCGATTTGGAAATCGATTGGCTTTAATACAGGGGCTCAGTTATTCATTCAATCGATTTCCCAATCGATTGAATTAAGCCCAGAGTACAGTTTTCACGAAAAACCCTCAGGAAATCAATTTCTCAATCGATTGACTTTAACACAGGGGCTCAGTTATTCATTCAATCGATTTCCCAATCGATTGATTTAAGCCCAGAGTTCAGTTTTCACCAAAACCCTTCATCCAAATCGATTTCCCAATCGATTGGCTTAGTGGAAATTCTTATTTTGAGTTAGATGATCGATTTCTCAATTGGTTCATCAATGGATTGGCACGTTGTTTATTACTTGATTGATTTAAGACTTATTTTGACTTCATTTTCATTTGGCAAGCATTATATGAACTTTTAGCATATGGAAAATCCTTTTAAGGTGCATGCTTAGTGGAAAGGTTATTTTGTGCATTCAAAAACTTAAATGTTATGTGTTAACTGTTAATTTCGGTTGGTGGCCCTTTACAACTATTGTGGAAATCTGGGCTTTGCCCTCAGATGAGAGTCAGGACAATCCTACTGGTTCGTACCCTGTGGATGGGAATGTAGACGGGAACGCCTGACTGGAGCTATGTTAGGAGGAACTTACGGGGCGCGTGGAGATCACTCAGGGTGTATAGTTTTTTTTTTTTGGTAGAATGATCAGATTAGGTTGACATAGAGGGAACATATGTCTTTATTTTGGATTGCGTTTATTTTAAATTGGAAGATTGTATCTTTACTAATATTGTCAGCACGACATCTTATGTTAATGGATTCCATGTATCACTGGCTGTTGTGTAAATACTTTGGACTCATATTTCAAAAACTATTCCGCTGCGTATCAATTATATTGACTTATATAATTATCCAAAGGTATTTTACTTAATTATTCTTTGTTTCATGAATTTATTTTTTATTTTTTTTTAAAAAATCGGGGTGTTACAGCAGTGGAAGAGGCAACCACAATCAAGAAAGGAGAAATTATAGTTGTTATCATGCGAAAAATTTGGACACAAAGATGTTAATTGCATATATCGTCATCAAGAAAACATAGTAGATAATCAATATCAAAATACCGGTGAGAGTTTTGTCAATCCGCAAAATTTATTTTTAGTAAGCAATAAATTTTCCAAAGATGAAGAAAATTTCTATTTCGATATTGGGTGTAGTAATCATATGTGTGGGAAAAAAGAATTATTTTCTTGTCTAAATGAAGCGGTAAGAGCTACCTTAAAATTCATAAACAATTCAAATATACCGATTTTGGGGAAATGCCAAATTGTTATATGGATCCAATTGAGTTGGTGAAAAAAATTGTAAACTATAACTTTGAAAGTAGTTTCCATTGAGTTGGTGATTTTAATTAATTATTCATTACTATTTGCTTCTATTTTTATAATGGTGTATGGATCCAATTGACAAGTTCTATATAATTGGTGTTGGGTCTTACCAAATTTAAATTCTTGAATTGAATAACCTAAGTTTTAGTCTAGATAATAAATATAAAAGAAATTTAAAAAATAATATTTTTGTGAGTTATTATATGTGTTGTGAGCATGTTCACATATACACCCTTTTCTCTCTTAGCAAATGTATATTTGTGTTGTTTCCGATCGATGTATTATGTTAATTAGAATAAATGAACATAATATTTTGCGGTGAGTGTGGATCGAACACGCGATCTTCAGTCTGACGCTCTCCCAACTGAGCTATCCCCGCAAGCATCTTAAATATTTTGCCATTTTTTCTTATTATTCTTGGTGTTATGAGGCTGGTCACCTTTTCGATTTTTGCAAATATTTTGGTGAATTATTTTTAACATCAATGACCGAATTCTTAAAAAAAAGACCGTAAAAAAAAGTTGTCCATGTTAATGTGGTGAACGTGGATGGAACACGCCATCTTCAGTCTAATGCTCTCTTATTTTTATCTTCATATTTTTATTATCATGTGTTGAAAGTCTGTTCACATATTTTTAGCGAATGTGTATTTAAGTCATTTTTTATCGATGTATTTTATTAATTTGAATGAGTGAATATTAGTTTTGGTTAAAAACCCATTTTAAAAGGAAATGATGTTATTTTCAATTGTACATTTGAACAAAAAAATTCAAATATAAATTGGATTTGTTTAACAACCATTGTTATTGGATAAATTTGAAATATTTGAATTGAATGACCTAAGTTTTATTCTCGAGAGAGTAAATATAAAAGAAATTTCGAAAATAATATTTTTTCAAGTTATTTCTATCATCAATGAACAAATTTATTAAAAAAGACCGTAAAAAAAAGTAGTGCGGGTTAGAAAATTAAGAGTTGGAAAACAAAAAGGATGGAGAGAAAAACAATGCGGTGAGTGTAGATCAAACACACGACCTTCAAATATTCGGTCTGACCCTCTCTAATAACATTGCACGAGTTGGGAATAAGTGGAAATCCGAACTTGGGTCTTACATGGCAGGACACTATTCTAACACTAGACCATTGGTGCTTGTCATGAATAATTCTTCATTACTTTGAGTTTTTTTTTTACTACTGCTTAAGTTTTTTTTTGTTATTAGTGTAAGACCCTTGGCTTGTATGGATAAATTACTTTTTGTAAAATAACTACGTAAATAAAATAATATTTTTTAGCTGTTTTGAAAAAATAAAATAATATAAAATTCTGTTATGAAATAAGCATTATAAAATACATATAAAAATAATAAAATATTTATAATAAATATAAATAATTAAAAAATGTCCTCATCTTTTTATAAAAATAAAATAAAAGAAGTCACATATATATACATACTTATAATATTCAATCTATTGTGTTATTTAAAAAAAAAACGCATAAATAAAATATAGTTATAAAAACGCATGAATAAAAATATAGTTTTTTTTTCTTGCATTAATTTCTAATTAATAGGGAAAGTACACGTATAAATAAAATCACAAGCCAAGTCATAACAAGTTGGCACACAAGTAAGGCACGCATCACAAATCAAACTAGCAACAGGTTGGCGTAAGATAATATTTCAACACAAGAGTAGGTAAAGCGTGGCATGACATGAGTAAAAGGTTTAAATGAAAGAAAACAAAACTTTTCAAACACCATAGAAATTTTGTTTCAGATACACATTATATCAACCAAAACAACATTCATATACACAAAAAGATTTCATCTCTCAAATAAATAATCAAATATAAAGTTTGAACAGCTGAAGAAAATACATGCCTATTCAGATATGGAAGAGCGACGGTGCTTCACGTGATATTGAAGACAGAGACTGTGGTGGTGCACGGTTGTGTGGAGTTGGAATGGCTGTGAAACACTCTATTTCTCTCTATTTTTTTATAGTTTTCTTGATACTCAAAGCTGCCTCCAATCTCTCTTTTCTTCATTTACGTTTGTCTCAATTTACAGGGGAAACGGCTAATGTTTCCATTCATTAGATAAATACGGGTTCTGGATTTTGTATTGTTACTCAACAAAAATTAATTGGATTTTACATTGTTTTTGTAACCAAATTATGATTTTAGGAAATAATTTTTTTCTGGCTTCCTATGTGTTACAAGTAATCTCTTTATTAAGTTACAAAGTAAATCAAATTAGTGAAATAACCAGTTTATAACAGGGATCTTAACAAGACAAAAAAGATAAAAGAGTAACATATATGCAAGGAAACATGTTTACAGAGAAAAAAATTGTTTTGGTGTTTGACAGGGAAGAGGCCTAAAATAAAGGACGCGTAACGTAACGAAGAAGAAGGGTTGGCTGACAATAAATACAGTCTGGCTGTACTTTGTGGATTTGCAATCCAAATAATGAAAAGTAAAAACAAAATTAGAATTGTGTTGTTTTATTTTTGTTTTAAATTTGGTATATATTTAAATTTGAATGGTAAAATACTAAATTTTTTTAAATTTCCGATAACAACTGCAAAATATTTAATAGATATGTTATTATTATTATTATTATTATTCAAATAATTTTTAATTACTCAGACAAAATTGAGGTACTACACTATTAATCTTACTGTGAGGTACCAAACAATGTATGGTTTGGCAAAAATGTTAAGTACCATCATTTGAGAGTCTTTGGTTGCAAGGCTTTTGTGCATGTTCCGAAGGATGAAAGTTCCAAGTTGGATGCAAAGTCAAAGCAGTGTATCTTCATTGGTTATGGTGAGGATGAATTTGGCTCCAAGTTGTATTATCCTATGAACAAAAAAGTTATCCGAAGTCGTAATGTAGTGTTCATGGAAGACCAAACTATTGAAGACATTGATAAGGTGAAGAAGACTACACCTGAGAGAAACAACGTCTTAGCTGATGGTGATCCAGTTCAGTCACCTGCTCTTGATTTGGATACTACTGATGATAATGTGTAGAATGATGAGCCACATGATTGTTTTGATGATCATCGAATTAGAGATGAGGTAAATATTTAAACTAGTGAAGATCATGAGTTATCACACGATGAAAATATTAATGATGCTTCTGAACCATCTCTAACCCAACTCAGGAGGTCTAAGAGGAAGAGACAACCATCTACAAGGTATGGTTCTAACGAGCATGTGAATTTGACTGATGAAGGTGAGCCTAAGTGTTTTCGAGAGGCCATAGAGAGTGAAAAAATTCAAAAGTGGTTGAATGCAATGCATGATGAGATGAAATCCTTGCATGATAATCAAACTTATGATTTAGTGATATTTCCAAAAGGAAAAAGGGCTTTGGAAAACAGGTGGATCTATATAGTGAAACTCGAGAGTAACTCAAGGTCTCCAAGATATAAAGCCAGATTAGTGGTGAAAGGTTTCCGTCAAAGAAAGGGTGTTAATTTTAATGAGATTTTCTCACATGTGGTAAAAATGGCATCAATTAGAACCGTGTTGAGTTTGACATCTACTCTTGACTTAGAGGTAGAGAAAATGGATGTAAAAATGGCTTTCCTTCATGGTGATTTGGAGGAAGAGATTTACATGAAGCAACCTGATGGATTTTCTTGTTGAAGGCAAGGAAAACTATGTGTATAGACTAAGAAAGAGTCTATACGGTTTGAAGCAAGCTCCAAGCAAGTGGTACAAAAAGTTTGAGTCTGTTATGTGTGACCAATGATACATGAAGACTACTTTTGACAATTGTGTATTTGTTAGAAAATTTTCTAACGATGATTTCATTATCTTGTTATTATATATTGATGACATACTTATTGTTGTGAAAAACATTTCTAAGATTGACAGGTTAAAGAAGTAATTGGGTGAGTTCTTTGGCATGAAAGACATGGAAGTAATTAAACATATTGTTGGCATAAGAATCGTGTGTGACAGAAAGGAGAAGAAACTCTGATGTTACAAGAACACTATATTGAGAGAGTGTTGCAAAGGTTTCAGATGGAAAACTCCAAGGCTGTAAGTACTCCTTTTGCTGCTCACTTTAAGTTGAGCTCTAAACAAAGTCCTAGTGAAGATGAGAAAAGAGACATGGAACGAGTTCCTTATGCTTCTGTTGTGGGAAGTTTGATGTATGCAATGGTGTGTATAAGACCAGATATTGCACATGTTGTTGGTACAGTCAGAAGATTTTTGTCAAATCCAGGTAGAGAGCATTGAAATGTTATAAAATGGATTTTGAGGTATCTTCATGGTACTACATGTATGAGGCTTTGTTTTGGAGGTGACAAACCTATTTTTGTGGGGTACTCCGACTCATATATGGCTGGAGATATTGAGTCGAGAAAGTCAACTTCAAGCTACATGATTAAATTTGCAGATGGAGTTGTGGCTTGGTAGTCTAGATTACAAAAATGTGTAACATTGTCTACAACTGAGGTAGAGTTCATTGCCATTATTGAAGCATGCACAAAGTTGATTTAGTTGAAGAAATTCTTGCAAGATCTTGGGTTTATTCTGGAAAAATATGTATTATTTGTTGATAGTCAAAGTGCTATTCATCTTGGTAAGAATTCGACATTTCATAGCAGGTTCAAACATATTGATATGAGGTATCATTGGATACGTGATGTTTTGGAAGCTAAGTTATTGGAATTGGCTAAAGTTCATACTGAATATAATGGTTCTGATATGATGAATAAAACATTACCAAGAGGGAAGTTTGAAACTTGTTGTGATATCGCCTGTTTGGCGTATACCTCCACATAGTTGTGATGGGGAGATCTGTTGGGTATTGGGCTCCCTTCCTATGAGGAGAAAGGCCCAAATATTGTAGTCCATGTGTCTCACTTATTTAAGTGGAGAGTGGTCTGATTAGGGTTATAAGAGAGTGACTATTTCGATAGGAAAAACAACCACCAAAAGTGAAAAGTGAAAAGTAACCCTATTCCTGATTTTAATAAATCAGTCTCAGAAAAACATTGATTGCGCATTCATTAACCGTTGGATCGGGCTGAGTTTTGGACAGCAGGTTCGTAACATCCAGATCTTCGGACTCAATGATCGGATCGGCAAAAATACATCTAGAGGGGGAGAAATCGTGCTCGCACAACAGCCGATTTTTGGGGTGTTTTTCTTCTTCTTGCTTTTCATTTGTAGGCTTTAATGCTGTTATTTTGGCTGGTTGTAGGCACAATTTGTACATTATTTTGAGACTCCCTTGTACCTTCATTTTATTATAGTGGAGCTATTTCTTTGATCTGGACGACCCGTGGTTTTTATCCTTGCATTGAGGGGTTTTACACATTAAAATATCGGTGTTCATTACGTCTTTTATTTTGATTAATTTGCTGCCATATATTTATTGTTGCTCCTCACGGGTTCTTGCAAGTTGGGAGAGTTTTATATCCGCTGCGTATTACTTGTTATTGTGTTTCTGTGTTTACTCCCCATCATTTATTACAAATATACCATAAGATGTTTATGCGGTCATCAACAAGATCAATCTTAAAACTCTCTCTCTCTCTCTATTCTATTTCGCAGCCACTCTATCCCAGAGTTTATCTCCAAACTCTTCCAAGATCACATCAATGTTTCTTCTTGATGAGCCCTCTCACCAAAGAAGATAACTACCAGTTTCACCACTGGATTTTACCACAGTTCTTTCTTTACAAAACTTTGTTACAGAAAGTATAAAAGATGTATATAGTTTGTCTCAATCACTAGCAATGTATCTCACATAAGAAGATTGTTGTCCATTTGAGTGTTTGTGAGATCCTTCTCTTTTTCTCTCAAGAAGTCTTTTTCAGCTCTCTTTTGATTATCAATAATCGTTGGTTTTGGATCTGAAAAAGTAATATCAAAAAATGTTATCAAAGGTTCTTCAGAGTTTTTTTGAGAAAAAGATTGAAAACTGTTTATATAGTTTCTGAAAAACAACTGATAAATCGATTTCCCAATCGATTCATTAATGTGATAAAGCAGGCTTAATCAATTTTCCAATCGATTATCGAAAGTTTTGTTTTTCTTGAATCTTGAAACTATACAAACTAATCGATTATTTAAATGCACTTTTCAGAAAAATATGTGTAGTTTATATATGAATCGATTGCATAATCGATGTCAGGTGTTTTGTTCTAACAACGAGATCAAAAGAATCGGTTACGTAGTCGATTCATTAAGTCACATAATCGATGCAGTACTACATATAATCGATTTGGCCATATACTAAGAGTTCCCTGTAACTTTAAAAAATTGTTTCAATCGATTTGCCAATCGATTTTGGTTTAAAACAGGAACTT
>NC_021161.2:37226876-37230370 GCF_000331145.2 Cicer arietinum
ATTAGCATACAAATCAGGTTGCCTCTGACTTGCACAATTTTTATTACTGATTGTGCCAGTCGATTGCCTAATCGATTGTGTAACCACAAACTACATGTTTCCTTACAACCCTTTTACGAAATCGATTGCCTAATCGATTTGCTCAGTAACTATTCCAACTTTTGTTGATTTCTTGAGTTCCAAGCAATTTGTCTCAAGTGTGTAGGGTTGAGTTGTTGTTCCTGAAATCTTACTCAGTTAAAATGTTAGATTTATCATATGATGTATGAACATTGTATGTTTGTTAATTATGTCAAAATTAGGATTAAGAGGACTAAAGTCCAACAATCTCCCCCCTTTTTGCATAAGTGACAAGCATACAATTTTAACTTGAGTTGTGCATTTCAAGATATAAAATTAACAACAAGAAATAGTTTCATAGCATCCTAGGTACTAGTATCAGATCATAATATCAGAGCATAAGTACCAATACTATATTTATCAATATCAGAGTCATTTAATATGATAGATTATCAGTCATCAGAGTGTCAATATGCAGCAGTATAATTCAATATACAGCGTCAATATGATAGGTTACCACAAGACAAGTTATAATTCTCTCCCCCTTTGTCAGATAATGCAAAAAGGAGAGAGTAGCAAAACAAGTTTGCTCCCCCTATGTTAGTAAACATATGCACTGGGGATAATAACGATGTTAATAAAAATATATCAAAGTAAGACATATGCAGATTAAACAGATTATGGCAATGGATATCAAAGAACAATTTAATAAACGTGCTAATTCATTATATATGGAAGAAAATAATACAACAATAACAAGACATTACAACACAACAAAGAATCTAAAAACCTAATCACCTAAACAGGGCTGGTCCTCACTATTACCTAAGGGAGAGGTAGAGACCGCTGTATTACCCTCATCAGATGTCTCCTCAACGTGAGGTTCAGAACTATCTAGGGGAGTGGGATTCTGTTCCTCTGTTGCTTGCAGACCGATATCCGCTATATCTTCAAATGATAGCTTGATGCTTAAATGAACTTGTATTGCATCAACATTCTGAACAACGGAATTCAGAGATGCCTGGAGAGTCTTCAAATCAGCTTCCATTCTTGCATTTGACTCTTGCTTTTTGGCGTTGTGAGCCATCTGAGCTTCCATAAATTCCAGCAGTTTTGCGAAATACTCAGGAGGGGCTGTTACTGGCTCAGCAGCTTGTTGCGGATTAGGCTGAACTTGTTCAACATTTGGTAGTGGTCTTATCCAAATGCCATGCACCCTTTTCAATTGCATCTGATTAACAATTGATTCACCAAAAATAAGGGTGGTCTTGGAAGATTCTTCATTGACGAGTGACACCTTGAAGTGTTTCAGAATCTTGGTAATTAGCTGAGGATAGGGCAGCACCAGCTTGCCTTGAGATGCTTCCAACATGTGCCTTAGCACAATCCATGTCCAACTCATCTTGAGCTATTTGGAAGTCCCCATAGCAGCAGAATGTCCAGCTTCTGGACTACGGCATGGTTTCCGGATCATGGCACTAGCATCCGGGTTAAGGTATACATAAGCATCTGATGATGGACCTTCATTTGACCGATTGGCAGCGAAATAGTTTCAACAAATCCTTCGACCATCAAGTCCTTCACAGCAGTGTGCCTGTCAAAAGATGCTTCCCATCCTTCATCTGCAGCATCAGCATCAGAACTGCCATCTATTGACTTTCCATGAAAGGGCAATCCTGACAAATTTGAGAAATCTTCAAAGGACATGGAGATCCTTTTGCCTTTTACTTCAGCCTTGAAACCATTTTAAGTAAGCTTGAAGGAGGAGTAGAATTCTCTTATCAGCTTCGGATAAGTATCAAGAGATGAAGAGAGAAAGTTTTCAAGACCATGAAACCTCAAATGATCTTGGAAAGTGAATTCGTCTGAATCAAAATAAGCGAAGTCCAGAGTTCTAGCCTCATGGATTTTTCTTTTGAGAAAATCAGATGGAATAGTAGCTTTTGCATCTTTATCCTTAGATAAAGGAGCTTTCTTTGGAGGAGGAGAAGAAATCGTTTTCTTCTTTTTCTGAACCTCCTTCATGGCGTCAGCCATGAGCTTTTCAGTGGGTGGCTCCTTTCTTTTCTTAGATTTGCCTTGATCAATAGCAGCAGCCTTGCCTTTGTCCTTGGCAAGTATCTTGTGAGTGGGAATGGGAACCCGTTTAGACATTGTTGGTGGGGGTGAAGGGGTTCGCCCACTAGACGAAGAAGATGGTGAGGGAGTTCGCGTTTGTGTTTGCTTAACACGAGCCATGATTGTAATGAACTGTGTCTGAATACAGAAAGAAAATCACAAATGATTGCAAAAACAGAGTAGATGAATAGCAGAAAAAAAATTGAGAAATCTGGAGAAAGAATGAGAAGAAATCGATTGGTAACTGTTCCTTTTTAAACCTTCAGATGCGTCAATCGATGTCCCAATCGATTAGGTTACCGTTGCTGGGTAAGCTCAATCGATTTAGTAATCGTTTCATCTAACGACTAGTAAAAACAGTCACAACGGTTATAACGTTAATCGATTCCCAAATCGATGTCCTTTATTTACTCAATCGATGTCCAAATCGATGTACTTAAAGTGAAGAAAAAGAACTAGTCGATTGCCAAATCGACGCTCGGGCGGAGTCTGGAAAACGTTCTGAAAGTTGAAGTCTGGGGTCAATGCAATCGATGTCCAAATCGATTCTTTAAACTAAAAACCAAATCGATTGAACTGGAAAAACTTTCAAGCACCAGAAACTTCCTGTGATTTGGTACAAATATCAAATCTCACTAGGATCAATGATCCCTAATTTCAATCTAATATAAAGGAAACTCTCTCTAGGCAAAGCTTTGGTAAAGATGTCAGCCAGTTGTTCAGCTGTGTTAACATATTCAAGCTTAATGATCCCATTTTGAAAGTGGTCCCTTATAAAATGATGCCTTATTTCAATGTGCTTGGTCCTGGAATGCATCACTGGATTCTTAGTAATGCTTATTGCACTTGTGTTATCACACAGTATAGGCACTGTCCCTAAATCAACACCAAAATCCGATAAGTGTTTCTTCATCCAAAGAATCTGGGCACAGCAGCTCCCAGCTGCAATGTATTCCGCTTCAGCTGTTGATAGTGCAATGCTGGTTTATTTCTTGCTAAACCAAGACACAAGGGAGTTTCCTAGTAAGTGACAAGTACTAGAGGTACTTTTCCTATCTAGTTTGCATCCGGCAAAGTCTGAATCTGAGTAACCAACTAAAGTACAGGTTGATCCTTTAGGATACCACAAGCCTAGACTCTTAGTCCCTACTAGATATCTGAATATCCTCTTCACTGCACTAAGGTGAGACTCTTTAGGATTTGATTGATATCTTGCACACATGCAGACACTGAACATGATGTCAGGCCTACTTGCTGTAAGATAGAGCAAATATGCTATCATACCCCTAAACCTAGTAACATCTACAGGTTTACCT
>NC_021161.2:37231024-37236101 GCF_000331145.2 Cicer arietinum
CTTGTTCCTATGATGTGCTTACCTTCTAGTTTAGGTACTAGATTCCACACCTTGTTTCTCTCAAACTGGTTTAACTTTTCTTGCATAGCAAGTATCCATTCACTATCTAAAAGAGCTTCCTTAATGTTTTTGGGTTCAATCTAAGATACGAAGGATGTAAAGTTGCAGAACTGTCTAAGGTTCTTCCTTGTTGCAACTCCTTTAGAGATATCCCCTATAATGTTGTCTATGGGGTGGTTTCTGTTGAACTTCCATTCCTTAGGTAAATCACCGGTTCTTATAGGTTCTACACAGTCAGATCTAGTTGGGGGGGACAACTACAGGTTGTTCTAATGGTTCAGACTCTACAACTTCATCCAAAAAGTCATCAACCATAGGAGGAGTTTTGTTCAAGTTTTCTGCAAATAATTCATCAAACTTTACATGAACTGACTCTTCTATGGTCTTTGTTCTTTTGTTGTAGATTCTATAGGCCTTACTGGTTTGAGAGTATCCTAAAAAAATACCTTCATCTGCCTTAGGGTCAAACTTTCCTAGGTGTTTTTTTGCCATTGTTCAACACAATTCACCATTTCAATTTTTTTTTTCTTCTTGAATGCACATAACATTTGGTGTGTTTTCCTTATTCACTGTGTTGCTTAAATTTTTATTGCCAAAACTACTAATCCTCGTATATTATAAATGATTGATTACTTTAATAACAAAACTAAATACACCAAAACCACACTGCAACCACCAAACCTTTTGCAATTGATAGTAGGCACGTACCTCCCATTCCCATCATTGGATGGATGGATCCCTTTTCTCCATTTAACTAATTCATAAGCAATCTTATTGACATTAGATAGATGAAAATAAATTACTTGATTTTCTTGACACAATTGAAAGAGAATTAATCTTTTATTTTTGTTGTTGTTTCTTCTTTTTCATTGCCTTTAAATTTTTCCTTTGTTCCTAGCTGACATTTTTGCAAACTATTTCATATTTGAAAATATCTCTTTTTGCCTCATCAACAATGACATTTTACAGTCTTATTTAGATTAGTGATTTGAGCTTTTACGAGTCAAAATTTAATTTTGTTGATGTTAGGAGCCGTCAAAATTGGTTAACATGTATGGGCCGACCCTAAGACCTAGATAAAACATTAAATTTGAACAGTTTAATTTCTGAGGTAATTGTGACCATTATATACCTTACTTTTATGAATATAATTGAAATTGTATGTTCATTTTCTATTAGTTTGTTATAAGTTTCACATTGATAAAAATGGTAGAGATAAATGCAAAAAATATGTTTTGAAAGATAGACAAAAATTGAAGTTAAATTTCTAATAAAATTTATTTATTCTATAAATGAGATGAAATATGATTAATCATTTGAAACTCTTCAAATAAATAAGTATGTATTGATAACACTACGCGAAAAATGGTATTTTACAGCGCTTTTTTTAAGCCATTTACAGTGCTTTTTCAAAAAATTAAGCGCTGTAGTATCCAGCGCTGTAAAAAGATACAACAGCGCTCTTTAAAATAAAAAAAGCGCTGTAAATCTCTTCTAAAAACGCGCTGCTTGTTGTATTAGTTTTACGGCGCTTTTTAAAAAAAGCGCTGTAATATGCATTCCTTTATTTCAATTAGATCTCTTTCTGGGATTATAACAACAATCTCCTTCATAAATCGTAATATACAGTATCCGCAGTCTATGTTGTTAGTTTGACGAGAGCACTATAAAATAAAACATATAAGTCAATAAATATTTGTGGATTGATTGTTAATGAAATTTTAAAGCCATACATTTCAAACCTTTATTAGAATCCATGTGATTTATTTGATTTTTGCTTCGACACTGTAGCACCCATTTGAGCTCGGAAAACTTGTAAAACACTATCAAATAAATGTGATTATTAGCATTAACAGACACATTATATATATATATATATAAGAAATAAATGAATACAATACCTGAAGAGTGCGAAGAAATACGTAGAGTTCATAGGGTTACGGTTTCGTTTAAGAAGAAACAGCGATAATGCGCAGAAATACGAACGGTTCGTAGGACAGAGTAGGATTCTCATTGAGAAGAGTAGGTAATAATGTTCGTAGGGATAATAACAAATATGGAGATGATTTGCAATGGAGATGGTTAACAATATGGTTTGTAGGGACCTTAGGGTTCGCAATGAGAAGGATAATGAAGAGGAGAAGGACACTGAAGTGTAGTGAAGTTTATGTAATAAAGAGGAAACTGAAGCGATTTACTGTTATATTTTATTTTTTAAAAGCCTATTACAGCGCTTTTTTTAAAGAGCGCTGTAAAAGACCTCCTTATTTTATTTTTTTAAAGCCTATTACAGCGCTTTTTTTAAAGAGCGCTGTAAAAGACCTCCTTATTTTACTTTTAAAAGCCTACTACATCGCTTTTTTAAAGATTGCTGTAAAAGACCTCCTTATTTTATTTTTTTAAAGCCTATTACAGCGCTTTTTTTAAAGAGCGCTGTAAAAGACCTCATTATTTTACTTTTAAAAGCCTATTACAACGCTTTTTTAAAGAGCGCTGTAAAAGACCTCCTTATTTTATTTTTTTAAAGCCTATTACAGCGCTTTTTTTAAAGAGCGCTGTAAAAGACCTCCTTATTTTACTTTTAAAAGCCTATTACAGCGCTTTTTTAAAAAAGCGCTGTAAAAGACCTCTTTATTTTACTTTTAAAAGCCTATTACAGCGCTTTTTTAAAGAGCGCTGTAAAAAACCTCTTTATTTTATTTTTTAAAAGCCTATTACAGTGCTTTTTTTAAAGAGCGTTGTAAAAGACCTTCTTATTTTATTTTTAAAAGCCTATTGCAGCGCTTTTTTTAAAGAGCGCTGTAAAAGATCTCCTTATTTTACTTTTAAAAGCCTATTACAGCGCTTTTTTTAAAGAGCGCTGTAAAAGACCTCCTTATTTTATTTTTTAAAAGCCTATTACAACGCTTTTTTTAAAGAGCGCTGTAAAAGACCTCCTTATTTTATTTTTTAAAAGCCTATTACAGCGCTTTTTTAAAAGAGCGCTGTAAAAGACCTCCTTATTTTACTTTTAAAAGCCTATTACAATGCTTTTTTAAAGAGCGCTGTAAAAAACCTCCTTATTTTATTTTTTAAAAGCCTATTACAGCGCTTTTTTAAATAGCGCGGTAAAAGACCTCCTTATTTTATTTTTTGAAAGTCTATTACAGCGCTTTTTTACAGACTTTTTAAAGCGCTTGTCCAAAAGCGCTGTAAAAGACCTCCTTATTTTTTTTAAAAACTTTTTTACAGCGCTTTTCCAAAAAGCGCTCTAATAGGTCCTTTAATTATGTGAAATCAAAGTCTTTTACAACACTTTTTTTACAGCGCTTGTCAAAAAAGCGCTGTTGTATCCTCCCGTATTTTTAAAATATCATACAACAGCGCTTGTATTTAATAAGCGCTATAAAAGACGCGCTATAAAATGTCATTTTTGGCGTAGTGTGTAGGCAATTAAAGAAAACGATTTGTGATATAATTTGTTTAAAAAATAAAACTAATTCAAATTTATAAAATTATCCTTTACTAAATTACGTTTAAAATAGTGGGAAGTGGTTTTTCGGTCCAATTAAAAAATGTGTATGATGCTAACAAACACTTTCTAGATTTAAAGTGCGTATAAATTAACAAATATATATATATATATATATTATTTTGAAAGAAAATGTGTAACATTAATAGTAACACAATAAGAAATAAAGTCTGTAAAAAATGTTAACAATTTTTGTATTATATTTAAATTTTTAAAATAATGTTAATAGTATTTTTAGAAAACATTTTAGTATTTAAAAAGTTACATAATTTAAAAAATAAAAATTTATAGTTCTTAATAAAAAAATAATCACACGACAGCAGGTCTGAAAAAGTTTTTGTTTTTGTTTTTGAAAAACATTTATTAGGGGTTTGTACCATGCACCCCCCCATTTTTACCTCCCACCCCTCCAATTTTTTTTAAAGACTATTTTATCCTTATTTAATTTGTATAAAATTATGAAAAAAATTTCCATTTCAGTTTTCCACCCCAACTTTCGAATGTTTTGTAAAATTGAAAACTTTCGAAATATAATTATGCAGAAAAAATTACTAATTTCAAAACTTTGGAAAAATACCAAACTTTCTAAATGAAATATTCCAGAAATTTCGAAACTTTGGATGAATATGAAATTTTCGAAGTGTATTTTTTCCAGAAAACTTCGAAAGTTTTGATGAATTTGAAAATTTCAATGCACATATACTTCGAAAATTTCAAACATTCGAAGTAATTCCATTTCGAAAATTTCAGAAGTTTTGAAACTTTCAATTTTTTTTTAAAAATGACCAAAGATTCTAAAGTAGGAAATGTTTGGTTTTCTACCCTTGTACAACTCATAGGGAGTTTTTCTAAGCAGAGGCCTAATGAGAACTCTATTGACAACATGTGTGGTTGTACTAATTGCATTTGCCCAAAAGTACTTAGGGAGGTTAGACTCTTTAAGCTTAGTCCTAGCTAACTCTTCTAAGGATCTATTCTTCCTCTCTACAACTCCATTTTGCCGTGGAGCTCTAGGAGCAGAATATATGTGTTGTATTCCATGTTGTTCACAATAGGTTTGAAAAGAATCATTTTGGAATTCATCTTCATGATCACTTTTAATGGATATAATTTTCTGGTCATTCTCATTTTGAACCAAAGTAGCAAATTTTTTAAAAGTTGAGAATGCCTCACTCTTGTGAGCCAGAAAATATGTCCAAGTGAACCTAGAATAGTCATCTACCAACACATATCCATAAAGGTTACCTCCAAAGCTCTTCACTTGAGAAAAAGGTCCATATGCACTAACTGCAAAACCCTATTGGTTTTGACCATATCTATTGAGGGAAAAGAAGTTTTAACTAGTTTGCTTCTCTCACAGGAGTCACAAAGCCCATCCTTAGTAAACTTCTTGTTAGGGAGACCTATAACTAGCTGTTTACTAACCAGTCTATTCAAATGATCTATATGAATATGCGCTATACATTTATGCCATAACCAAGTCTCATCTGAATTAGATAACAAACA
>NC_021161.2:37236357-37237103 GCF_000331145.2 Cicer arietinum
AACACACAATCAAAATTTGATTTTAGGTCCCCAATTTAAATTGGGTCCTTGAACGTCAGTTTCAAACATTTGCTTCTTTGCTATCCAAACTTGCTTCCATCCTCTATTGGCTAGTTTTTTAAATTTGCAATTTGAAACAAAATGTCCCTTTCTGCAACAGAAGTGACATGTACCATCAAAGGATGAATGTTTGTTTGGTTTAGTAAAGATGTCATACATATTCCTTGAAATAACAGATTTCTGACTATGTTTGACATTTCTGGTTTGCATATAACCAATACCACATCTAGTGTTATTCCTTTTAACATGCATATTGGGTTTATATCCTAGACCAGATTTTTCATTAACATGTCTCTGGTTGCTAAGTATGACATTCAGTTTATCTTCACTACTAGCAAACTTCAATAAATCAGATTTTAATGATGCAACATTTTTTTCAAGTTCAACACATCTTGCAGATTTGTCATGTGAATCCTTTTTCAGTTGTTCATACAAATCCTCAATTTTCTTATGATCATTTTTCATTTGCTCAAGCATTTTCTTTGTACTTATCAACTGTTTAATAGAATTCACATACTCATCATGCAGTTCATTGAAAGCTTCTTGCAGTTCATCATAAGATGGATTAAATTGTGAACTAACCTCATTTTCTGATTCTGCGTCGGTATTTGCCATAAGACATAGATTTGCTTCTTCTTCATCTGAAGAGGCAGAGGATTCTTCGTTGTCATTCCATGCAACATATG
>NC_021161.2:37238139-37239574 GCF_000331145.2 Cicer arietinum
CATCTAGAATATCAATACCACTAGCTTCTAGAAATATCAACATCCTATGTTTCCAATACATGTATGCGGCTCTATTGAAGGCAGGGGGCCTTGCAAGTGAAGCACCTTCTCCTAGAAATTCAACTGAGGCCATGTTTCTTTTATGAGTATTACTCTAAAAAAGTTAGGCTCTGATGCCAATTGTTGTAAAATAAAGACCTCTATAGTCTAAAATATCTGACAGTTTTAAAACAAGATTGATATCATTTTAATAAAAGAACACTTTTATTAAACTCATGATCAATGACGGTCCCAAGGAGTTGATTCTAAGTGAAGGCTCACACTTACATGTATTGACTAATAACTAGTCTAGAATATACAGTAATGTTCTACGGATTAATCAAGATACATGCATGCCAAATTACTCGTTCAAGCGATATTAATGAAAACAGAATACGTCTAGCATGCAATCAAGATTAAACATACAATCATACAATGAAAATAAAGAGTAAGGGTTAGAGAATGGTGCACCGCAATTTTATACTGGTTCAGTCGTCAATCAGACGACCTACGTCCAGTCCCGAAACAAAACGATTTCGGCCTTTTTCCAATAGAATATTTTAGATTGTTTTACAGATGTTCCAGCTCTCTCAGCCTATCAATCTTAAAACTCTTTCTCTCTCTATTCTATTTCGCAGCCACTCTATCCCAGAGTTTATCTCCAAACTCTTCCAAGATCACATCAATGTTTCTTCTTGATGAGCCCTCTCACCAAAGAAGATAACTACCAGTTTCACCACTGGATTTTACCACAGTTCTTTCTTTACAAAACTTTGTTACAGAAAGTATAAAAGATGTATATAGTTTGTCTCAATCACTAGCAATGTATCTCACATAAGAAGATTGTTGTCCATTTGAGTGTTTGTGAGATCCTTCTCTTTTTCTCTCAAGAAGTCTTTTTCAGCTCTCTTTTGATTATCAATAATCGTTGGTTTTGGATCTGAAAAAGTAATATCAAAAAATGTTATCAAAGGTTCTTCAGAGTTTTTTTGAGAAAAAGATTGAAAACTGTTTATATAGTTTCTGAAAAACAACTGATAAATCGATTTCCCAATCGATTCATTAATGTGATAAAGCAGGCTTAATCAATTTTCCAATCGATTATCGAAAGTTTTGTTTTTCTTGAATCTTGAAACTATACAAACTAATCGATTATTTAAATGCACTTTTCAGAAAAATATGTGTAGTTTATATATGAATCGATTGCATAATCGATGTCAGGTGTTTTGTTCTAACAACGAGATCAAAAGAATCGGTTACGTAGTCGATTCATTAAGTCACATAATCGATGCAGTACTACATATAATCGATTTGGCCATATACTAAGAGTTCCCTGTAACTTTAAAAAATTGTTTCAATCGATTTGCCAATCGATTTTGGTTTAAAACAGGAACTT
>NC_021161.2:37239697-37288812 GCF_000331145.2 Cicer arietinum
AATCGATTGATACCAAACCTGTCATAATTGAATTTTCCACAATGGATTGTCCAATCGATTGTGTTTATCATAGACCATGTTAATTTTGAAAACTTATTTACACAATCGATTTGCCAATCGATTAGTGTGCTACATGGGTTGGCCCTGTGACTTGTCCAATCGATTTGTCAATCGATATATTCAATTTGCTTCAGTCTTTGTGATTTTAACAATCGATGTGCCAATCGATTAGTATGCTAAACGGCTTCTCTCTGATTTGCACAATTTTTATCACTGATTGTGTCAGTCGATTGCCTAATCGATTGTTTAATCACAGACTGTATGTTTTCATACAACCCTTTTACAGAATCGATTGCTTAATCGATTTGCGCAGTAAATATTTCAACTTTTGTTGATTCCTTGAGTTCCAAGCAATTGTCTCAAGTATGTAGGGTTGAGTTGTTGTTCCTGCAATCTTACTCAGTTAAAATGTTAGATTTATCATATGATGTATGAACATTGTATGTTTGTTAATTATGTCAAAATTAGGATTAAGAGGACTAAAGTCCAACAAAATTATTATCGGACACGACACATATTAATCACAACAAAACAATCACAAGAAAATACAATATTATGCACGAGCTTAGACTATACTTCTTCATAATTTGGTAGCATTCTAACTCTGAAGTACTTAGTTAGGAGGCTTGATATTATGTCACCATCCGAGTGGACAAACAATTCAAATTGAGCTTTTCCTCATAGATCCTCTCAACTGAATGGAAAACACTTATACACGATAGTTGAGGTAAATATGTGTTGCATGGTAGCTTCCAATATTTGGAGTGCTACCTCCAAATCACCTAGGAATTCTCCACCCGAATACCTCCAAGGTCTAACAATCTTGTCTTAAGGCTCAAAAGTAGACCGCCACAATCAGGCTCATGCAGTTGTATTTCTTCAAAATCACTAGGCTTATCAGGTCCTACCTATATGCTGACAAAATAATCTCCATTTCAAAAATTCTCATCAACTTCAAATATTCCAAACTTCTATTCTCTCCCATCATTACCCTAGACTACTCCATTAAGAGCATCATCTTTAGTACAAATTGGAATCATCATTATTTCATCAATTATGGGGTTATTTCAATATTCTCATCACAAGTTTATAACATCATTATCATTAATCATCGTCATCATATAAACTCATCACAAATTTCTAACATCACCATCATCATATAAACTTATTACAAATTTATAAAATCACTATCATCAATCATACATCATCATCACATAAACTTATCACAAATTTATAACATCACATAAACTCGTCTAATCAAACATTGACACAAAATTCATTTAACAACCAATATCACAATAATATCAAAGATCACACATTCAACGAAATTAAATCAATTAACACTTTACAAATATTTCTTTCCACATTATAAACTCACAAATTATATATTTCTATATTAATTAATTTATCCCTCAAAGGGCTACTGCCGTACGTAGTGAGTCTCAGATGAACAATTGGTAAATACGGTTTTCCCGTTCATCACACCACATATTATAATCATGAATTCAAACACTCTCTCACCCTTTACCTTATTTGGACACTTTCACACGCTAATCCAAGTCCACCAACAAAAAGCCTTTGTTCTTTGACTTTTTGTACTTCAATCGATCTAACTCGATAATTTATGGGTAAAAGTCAAAAATAAATTATGAGAACATACTCTAAAATAGTCAATTTCGAAATTAAGTAAGTAAACTTACCCTAAATCAAAAAATAATCAGTGGATAATATAACTCATTTTCACACGATCGTTTTGGCATTGGTTTCACTGAAATTAGATTTACAGTGAAGAAGAACGGAAAGTCGGGTATTTTATAGAGAAATTGAGATAATTAAAAATTTGAAAAAATGTATTTAATTGACTTAATAAATGAATGAAACAACATACTAAAATTTGGACAAAAATAGAAAAAAGTTTTTTAAAACAATTATCGATCAACGATGTTAATTTTCTTCCTTTTTCTTCCAAGTGCAGCTGTACTTCTCTTTTCGATATGAGCTATTCAACTCCCTTCTCTTTCTCGAACTTTTCTTTCTTTATCTTTTCAATTAATTTTTTGTTTATTGTGATTTAATTAAGTTTTACTCTTGCAGTCCTAACTAATAAAAGACATTTTACTCATTTCTTTTATTTTTAAAATAAAACCAACAAATCAAAACTAATTTTTTTAACACAAGTTTCTTAATAAAACATTACTAATATTTCAAAACTGAAATTTTATATAATAAAGTAATTAAAGTAATTAATCTTTAAAAAAATATTAATAACCAAAATTCTCATATTCAAAATGATAACTATAATTATGACTATAATATTGTTTAAATATTCACATAAAATATTACTATCTTGATAGAATAGTCAAAACGATAAAATAAATAAATATAACAATAAAAATTTATATTAATTAGTAAATCATAATAAATATGTATAAAATCATCGCGCCATAGAAAATATATAAAAATAAAGAAAATCAATCACAATATTACTAATATCTCAAGATATCTATTTACAAAATAAATAACTAAAAATAAGAGATACTTATAAATAATTAAAATATAAATATGTGCACACTTAATATCACATTGACTACGAACTTACATATGCACGTAAAATCGCCTAAAATCTTATTCTTTAAAATATCTATACTAAAATACTATTATTTTTAGAAAAATATATAAAATAATAAAATATTATATTTATTATTTATATAACTCATTTAGTCAAATTTATATAGGATTATCATATCATAGAAAACACACATATAAAGAAAATTAATCAACATATAATCTAAAATAATTTTAACACCAAATTAATTATTTAAAGTCATATTTCTTAAAAAGCGTTGTTGTGATATATGTGACATTATGTGATTGACTAGTGATTTATGATTGAGTTATAACAAGTGATTATGTGAATTTTTTATGAAATGAATAATGATTTAAGATGCATGAGATATAGTGTGAATATATGAGGAATTATAATTAAATGATGATATGTTGATTTATGATGATGTATGAAATATGATGTTGAGAATACTTGACTGATTTCCATGGTAGTACTTTACGAGTAAGGAGTAACATATGACAACGAGGGAAGAAATGTATAAATAAGGACTTAGATCGCAATGTGATGTGAGAAATAGTCAAATGGCCAGCACAATGTGCGCATGTGGATCCATAATATTTAGACAGACTAAGTAACCCAATGATGTTAGGAAAACACATTTTTTGTGAACTTGGGGCGACAATTGATAAATGTTTAAGGTATTCAAAAGGAGAACTCTTATATATGTGGTTTAGAGATGTTCTCCAATATTGGGAGTTACTATGCAACACATTAGTACCTTGACTAAATGTCAAAATTGCCTAGGGAGTTTGATGTTGATCAAGCATACAAAGGTCTTGAATTTGTCCGCAAGTTGACATAGTTCCACGTTCTCCCATGTGTTTTAGAGTTATTTTGGTACCTCATTTATGAGAAGTGATGCATTGTGAGTTATTAGGATATCATATTAGAAAACATAAATGATACATTTAAGGTGACATTGCATTCACATATACATATAATGAATTTGGTGTTGTGTGAATACGAGAATATAGGTTACCGTGATCTTGTTGTTTAGATTATAATTAAGACTTTCAATGAATATGTGTTATTAATATCATGTTGATTTGAAGAAATGTTAATGATTTAAACCAAACTAATGTGTTATTGTTGTTGATTGTGATTAAAAGTGCTTGGATGAATATTTGTTACTATGATTGACATGATTGTGTGAATAAATGACATCTATGTCAAATGAGATTTTATTTGTCGTTGAAATATCATGTCATGAAAATTGATATAATATAATCAAACGTTGATGCTATAATATGTGATAAAATGATTATCACATATTAGGAATAAGGAATATTAGGAATAATATCTTAGTTGAATAAGTAGTGATTATGATTTGTTGTTTTGGGATAGTAATAAGGAATGCTTAATTATGATCTCATGATTAGATTTAAAGGATAAACTCATACACATATGTTATGAGTATGATATAATTAGATATAAGAGGTATTTAAAAATATGCTATGATGCTAAAGTGATGTTTGATGTTTGCGTATTTGTGTCTATGTGTATTGCACCGTTAACCTGAGTTCGATGACTTATTCATTTATTGTTTGTGTTTGATGCTACAAGGGCGCATATATGTCATATGTTACATGTTCATACTTTGTTTGAATCCTGTATTAAACTGAATTGAGTTAATATGTCTAAATTGAGGAAGACTTCCACTCTTATAGGTGTCATTGTTTGGGTAAGAATTAACGAGCTAGTGTAATTAGATATACTTGAGTTATTAGTAATTCTATTTATTTTGGTCCAACTAGTTAGTTAACATTGTATGTATTAATGAATAAGATGTTTATCAAATTAAGTACTTTGATGACTTGATTCATCAATTCAATTTTGTAAACAACTATTTTAAAATAAAATAGATTAAACGTAGTTATGTTTTTGAGGACTTATGAAAGTTGAGTAATGTGAAGTTCTTCATCTCTATGCATGTTTTCCATTGAGAGATTAATGCGACAAAATTAGTTATTTAATAAAGTAATGAATTAAATATGTTTTTAGTCTCTATAAAATTTCAACTTTTTAATTTTAACACCGATACAATAAAAATACAATTTTTCCTCCCTATAAAAGTCTGGGTGTCACAAAAAATCCTCAAAGACACACACCAATTTGACCTCAGGTTGACTTCAACTCCTCAATCATAACCTCATATTCCCCCTATTATCACACATCACCTACACATTTTGCGCTTAAACAAGATATCAATTCAATTTCCCCTTTTCTAATACCATCAATACATGATCAAGACAAAGTTCCTACTCTAAAGAATTAATATCCAACAATGTAAGAATACGTACCAACAATTGGTTTAAAAGAAAATGCAATCTACTTAGATCCCCATAACATTTCTCAAAAAAAAAAAAAAATTCACCATTTCAATTTTTTTTTCTTCTTGAATGCACATAACATTTGGTGTGTTTTCCTTAATCACTGTGTTGCTTAAATTTTTATTGCCAAAACTACTAATCCTCGTATATTATAAATGATTGACTACTTTAATAACAAAACTAAATACACCAAAACCACACTGCAACCACCAAACCTTTTGCAATTGATAGTAGGCCCGTACCTCCCATTCCCGTCATTGGATGGATGGATCCCTTTTCTCCATTTAACTAATTCATAAGCAATCTTATTGACATTAGATAGATGAAAATAAATTACTTGATTTTCTTGACACAATTGAAAGAGAATTAATCTTTTATTTTTGTTGTTGTTTCTTCTTTTTCATTGCCTTTAAATTTTTCCTTTGTTCCTAGCTGACATTTTTGCAAACTATTTCATATTTGGAAATATCTCTTTTTGCCTCATCAACAATGACATTTTACAGTCTTATTTAGATTAGTGATTTGAGCTTTTACGAGTCAAAATTTAATTTTGTTGATGTTAGGAGTCGTCAAAATTGGTTAATATGTATGGGCCGACCCTAAGACCTAGATAAAACATTAAATTTGAACAGGGCGACCCTAAGACCTAAATAAAACATTAAATTTGAACTCTAAATTTTATGTCGAACCAGACTTAGGACTATTCATATATTCGCATGACATGAAAATAAAATTCGTACTTCTCCCTCATTTTATCGGAGGTTAAACAACATTTCTTGAAAAAATTGAAAGTATACTTTGAAAAGATAATTCTAGTATACCATCATTCACACATGTAATATGATTATGAACTACAAGTTTTTTTTTCTTTCTAAAATAATTTATGCTAGCATGTTTCACCACACATGAATGCTTCAATGGTTTTCTTTTTTAGATCTTCAATGGCCTTAACTAGTCTATGCCCTTGTAAAAAAATTGGTCTACGCCATGCTCAACGATGGATCAGGCTAGTACCAACTTGGGAAATGTAGGCAATTAAAGGAAACGGTTTGTGATATAATTTGTTTAAAAAATAAAACTAATTCAAATTTATAAAATTATCCTTTACTAAATTACGTTTAAAATAGTGGGAAGTGGTTTTTCGATCCAATTAAAAAATATGTATGATGCTAACAAACACTTTCTAGATTTAAAGTGCGTATAAATTAACAAATATATATATTATTTTGAAAGAAAATGTGTAACATTAATAGTAACACAATAAGAAATAAAGTACGTAAAAAATGTTAACAATTTTTGTAATATATTTAAATTTTTAAAATAATGTTAATAGTATTTTTAGAAAACATTTTAGTATTTAAAAAGTTACATAATTTAAAAAATAAAAATTTATAGTTCTTAATAAAAAAATAATCACACGACAGCAGGTCCGAAAAAGTTTTTGTTTTTTGTTTTTGAAAAACATGGGTTTTGTACCACGCACCCTCCATTTTTACTTCTCACCCCTCCAATTTTTTTTAAAGACTATTTTACCCTTATTTAATTTGTATAAAATTATGAAAAAAATTTCCATTTCAGTTTTCCACCCCAACTTGCGAATGTTTTGTAAAATTGGAAACTTTCGAAATGTAATTATGCAGAAAAAATTACTAATTTCAAAACTTTGGAAAAATACCAAACTTTCGAAATGAAATATTCTAGAAATTTCGAAACTTTGGATGAATATGAAATTTTTGAAGTGTATTTTTTCCAGAAAACTTCGAAAGTTTTGATGAATTTGAAACTTTCAATGCACATATACTTCGAAAATTTCAAACATTCGAAGTAATTCCATTTCGAAAATTTCAGAAGTTTCGAAACTTTCGAAACTTTCAATTTTTTTTTTAAAATGACTGAAACTTCCGAAATTAAATATCAAATTTATTATTACTATTAATTTATTACCATAAATTTATTATTATTTATTACTATTAATTTATTACTAATAAAAATGTATTTCGAAACTTTCCATTAATACCAAATTTTCGAAACTCAACATATATAGAAAGTTTTGCAAAATTTTGCATTTCGAAACTTTAATATTATTCGAAAGTTTCGAAAGTTTCTGTATTTCGAAACTTTTTTGTTCAACGAAACTTTCATGAAACTTTCGAAAGTTTCTATGTTTCTAAACTTTCAAACTTTCGAGACTTCCATTTCGAAACTTTCAACATGATACAAATTTCAAACGATTTGGGGTTTCATACATTTCGAATATTTGAAATATTCGAATTTTTACTTACTTTTGAGATTCAGAAGTTTCAAATGTTCGAGTGGTGGGTAGGATCAGATTCATATATTACAAACTTTCGAAAAAATTGGGTAAAAAAAGAAAGTCAATTTTTTTTTGAGTTTTAATAGATGAAATTCAGGGTAAAATGATCTTTTAAACATGATTGAGGGAGTGGGAGGTAAAATTAAATGGGGGAGTGCATGGTACAAAACCCCATTTATTATGAAGTAGAGGAGTAAATTTATACTATTGGTCTTCATCGGTCATCACGACTCTTAGTCAAGATAAATTTGGCTTACTCATTTGGCAAGTATATATACATAAAAAAAAAATGATTCTGGTATTAGTATTTAGAAATTTTTAAGAAAAGTTAAAACTATTTTGTATTTATTTATATAATGAAAATTATTATTAATAATGTTTTTATGATAAGTTATTCACATCAACTTTTCCTTTAAAAAAAAGATTTTTTAATTTAAAAAATATATATATAACAAACAGATAGAAATTTCTAAAATTTAATTATTTTATTTGCAAAAAGTGATTATTTTTTAAAAAATGAACACTAAATTTTCATCATCTAATCTGTTATAAGTAAGGTGTATTTATATTGATAAATTGAATCATATTATAACAAAAAAACCAAACTAATTAAATGGTTCGTGAATTGAACCACGTATATTAAAAATAAAACGGTTAATCAAACTTAATTTAAAAACTACTTTAATTGTATTAAAAAAAAATTAAACTCTATCGATATATTTTTTCGAACAAAAAAAAATTAAATCATTTTTTTCTTGGAAAAAATTTGAAAACATTTTTGAAATTCTTTTCCGAAATATAATCGAAACCTTTTTACATCTATTTTTTTCGAAACTTTGTTTTTGAAATTCTTTTGTCAAAAGAGTTTCGAAATACTTTTGTCAAAAGAATTTCAAAATTCGTTTTTTGAAGAACTAGTTCGAAGCTGATTTTAACTAAAAATTTGTTCAAAATATTAAACTGGTTTATATTTACAAACCAGTTTAAATCGATTTAAAGGTATTTTTCAAGAATTGAACCAAACTATTAACGTGGTCAAATTCAGTTTAGTTTTTGCACCCTTGAACACCCTACCTATAACTATAAGGTTTTTCACAAGTTGAGAATGTTATTGGTTCTTAATCAAATCTTAAAGTCATGTTCTCTTGTTTTTTTGTTGATTGAGTGAATAAGAGGTGGTATCGAGGTTTGTTTCTGTTGAGACAAAATCTCTCAAATGATTTTAATGATAACAAAATTACTTAAGAGATTATGATTATGGTTAATGACTAACATGTGCTCTTGAGTGTATTCATATAAGATAATAGGTCATTAATCATTAAGGCAAAAAGAAGGAAAATATGATTCTGGCCTGAGGATGGAAAACCACGTGAGGATGGCATATGATCAAGAAAACCACGTGAGGATGGGCTGCAAAGTGAAAAATCTCCAGATCTGCCCAAGTTATGACCTCACCAGTACAAATTCTTTTATTCATTAAAGAAATGAACAATAAAGTCAAAGAATGAATAAGTAAAAGTATTTGAAATAAAGAAGTTGAAAGGCCTAAAAGAAAAAGACAAGAACAACTAGATCTAGTATGCAGATGATGGCATAATAGGCAGAGGATAGGCCAGCAAAATTGAAAGAAACTCTTCAAGCATGTGCAAACAACAGCTATGCATTGCTGATAAAAGAGAATTGACAAGGACTTGTCAAGATCAAGTTACAAGAAAAGTGAGGATGGCTGTAATGGCACTTCCGTAAATATGATGAAAGACTTGGAATGTTTGAAATAAGCTCCAACGGTCATCAAGGGCTTGGATCTCTATAAAATGCAAACAAGCTCTCCATTGGAAGACACACAACACACTTGCATAAAAAGATCAAGCATCTTAAAGCTATCAAGAGCAAAACACCCTCACTTCTTACTTTCTTTGATCCTACACTATATCTTTGTATATCCTTTGAGAAAGTATTAAGTATCAATCACTCTCATACTACTTTGTAATTTCCTAGTGAGTGAAGCTTGGAAATATTTGAAAATTGATTATAAGCTTGGTGAAGCTTGAGAATACACAGTTTGTAATCATCCTCAGGTTGAGGATCGATCTGTTCGAAAGTTAGTGAAATCTCACAAGGGTGTGAGGACTGGACGTCGCCATCTTTGGGTGAACCAGTATAAAATTGTGTGTGTGTCCCTCATATTCTACTCCTACTCTTTTGCTTAACTTAGATCTAACGATTTGAAAAAATCCCATCATCGAGCTAGCCATCCTCAGCGAGAGGATAGTTTTTTAAAAAACACTTAGAATTTATTTTTAACAGCAAAATCCCTATTCAACCCCCCTTCTAGTGATATTTAGCTACATCAATTGGCATAAGAGCAAAGTTCTCTAAAAATTACACTTAACAGTGTAAGAGAAAAAGATCCAAAAAGAAAAATGTCAAAAGCTAAGTATATTCCTGAAGGAGGATCATCCAGCCGACCTCCCTACTTTGATGGTACAGATTACTATCACTGGAAAGGTAGGATGAGGCTAAGGAGCTCTGGGATACTCTAAGGATCCATCATGAAGGATCAAGCCATGTAAAAGAAGCAATGATAGATAAGGGAGTAAGAGATTTCGAATTATTTGAAATGAAAGAGGATGAAACTATTGATGAAATGTTCTCAAGGTTAACCATCATATTGAATAACTTGAGATCTCTTGGAAAGGTATACTCCGTTCAAGAAATGATAAGAAAAATTCTAAGAAGTTTACCAAAAGAATGGAGGCCAATGGTAACTGCCATTACAGAAGCAAGAGATTTGACCAACATGAAATTAGAAGATTTGGTTGGAACTCTAAGAACTCATGAACCATTGTTGTTGGCTGATAAACCAAACAAAAAGGGAAGAATGATTGCTCTAAAAACCAGCCAAACAGAAAGCTCATCCTCCAAGAAGAATGAAGATGTCATAACAAAGGAAAACACAGAGTATCCTCTGTTGAGGATGAGGATGACCTCGTTCTGATTTCCAGAAAAATCCAGAGGATGCTAAACAGAAGAGGACAGAATAGAGGACCTCCTCAAAAAGAAAAAATTGACAAGAGTCAAATAACTTGTTATGGATGCAACAAGATGGGACACTATAAAACTGAGTGTCCTCTCAACAAAAGGAACTCTAGAAAATTCCCATACAAAAACAAATCCATGATGATCACTTGGGATGATAGTGATGAGTCATCCTCGGAGCAAGAAAAGAAAGAAGAGGCCAACCTTTGTCTCATGGCAAAACCAGAAACTGAAAAGGTAAGTATTTCTGATCTATGTCCTAATTGTGAAAATTTAGAAATTGAATTTGATAGCCTCTTAAATGACTCATACACTTTATCTCAAAAATGCATGTTTCAAAAAAACCAACTTGTTGAGATAAAGAAACAAAATGAAGAGCTACAGAAAAAGAATGATGAATATGTTAAAATCATTCAAGAGTTGCAGCAATCTCACTTTCAAAATTCTGAGAAACAAAAAATTCTTGAATCGCATCCTCCTGACGAGGATACAGAAAAGGAAATTTTGAAAACTGAGGTTATGGAACTAAAAAATGATATTTCCAACTTTGTCAAATCTACAGAAACATTTCAAAAGATAATGGGGTCCCAATCTGGAATATTTGACAAGGCTGGAATTGGTTTTAAAAGCTCTCAAAAACAAAAATTATATGAAAACTTTTTCTTGCCTAAAAAACGAGAGGATAGGCCTAAATGCACCTTTTGCAAAAAACTTGGGCATACTTCCAAAATCTGTCATGCTAAGAAGAAAGCTAACAATGAAAAGGCAGCATGCTCATTCTGTGGTAAACATGGGCACCATGATTCTATTTGCCATCATAAAAGGAATATCCTCAAAAGAGGAAAAACTAACCAACAAGGACCCAAAGCTATATGGGTACCTAAGTCTCTTTTAAACTCTAAAACAGGTTCATCCTCTAATCAACAAAAGAAAGCCTTGGTACTTGGACAGTGGTTGCTCAAGGCATATGACGGGAGATAAGCACTGCTTCATGTCTTTGGAGATAAAGGATGGAGGATCAGTCACATTTGGTAATAATGATAAAGCTCAAATAAAAGGAACAGGTATTATTGGTAAGAATAATTCTGCAAAAATTGAAAATGTTCAATATGTGGATGGCTTGAAACATAACTTGCTAAGCATTAGTGGTTTTGAAGTTATTTTTAAGCCAACTCTATGTGAGGTTAAACACTCATCCTCGGGTAGAGTTTTCTTTTCCGGTTTTAGAAAAAAGAATTTATATGAACTTTATCTTGATGATTTACCTACTGAATCTTGTTTTGTTTCCATTGAAAAAGATAAATGGATTTGGCACAAACGAGCCGGTCACACAAGCTTAAACACTATTTCTAAATTAGCAAATTTAGAATTAGTAAAAGGTCTTCCAAAAATTAATTTTGAAAAAGACAAAGTTTGTGAAGCTTGTGTGAAAGGAAAACAAGTTAAAAGTAGTTTTCACTCTAAAAACTTTGTTTCAACAAATCATCCTCTTGAACTCATTCACATTGATCTCTTTGGTCCTATCAAAACTCCAAGTCTTAGTGGAAAAAGATATGGCTTTGTACTTGTTGATGATTTTTCCCGTTTTACTTGGGTTCTATTTTTAAAACACAAAGATGAAGCCTTTGAGGCATTCCACCATTTTTGCAAAAAGATTCAAAATGAAAAAGGTTCAAAAATTGTCTCGGTGAGAAGTGACCATGGAGGTGAATTTGAAAATGAATCTTTTAAAAATCTTTGTGAAGAAAATGGTATTTCTCACAACTTTTCTTGTCCAAGAACTCCCCAACAAAATGGGGTTGTTGAAAGGAAAAATAGAACTTTACAAGAAATGGCTAGAACTATTTTAAATGAAGCCAACATTGAAAAATATTTTTGGGCCGAAGCCATTAATACCGCTTGTTATATTTCAAATCGTACATCCATTAGAAAAATTTTGAACAAAACTCCATATGAATTATGGAAAGGGAGAAAACCAAATATTTCCTATTTTCACATATTTGGGTGTTATTGCTACATTCTAAATAATAAAGAAAATTTGGGAAAGTTTGATCCAAAATCCGATAAAGGAATTTTTCTAGGATACTCCACAACGTCAAAAGGTTATAGAATATATAATCTTAGGACTCAAACTGTGGAGGAATCCATGCATGTTATTTTTGATGAGTTTGATGACTTGTGTTTAGAGAAAAAGGATAAGGATGAAGAAGATGAAAATACATCCTCACAAGTACCCGGTCCTCACGCAGAGGATGAGTCTGATCCAACCTCTCAACAACTTCCAAGAGGATGGAAAACAGTCACGCATCATCCTCTAGATCTAGTCATTGGGAATACTGAAGATGGTGTGAGAACCAGAAACTCTCTAAGGGAAAATACTTCCAACATGGCCATGATATCACAAGTTGAACCCAAGACAATTGATCAAGCTATTGGTGACAAATCATGGGTTGAAGCTATGATGGAAGAACTCTCACAATTTGAAAGAAACAAGGTATGGAATCTTGTACCCCATCCTCTGGACAAATCTGTTATTGGAACTAAATGGATATTTAGAAACAAACTAAATGAGGATGGAGAAGTCATTAGAAATAAAGCAAGACTAGTGGCACAAGGGTACAACCAACAAGAAGGAATAGATTATGATGAAACGTTTGCACCCGTAGCAAGACTTGAAGCAATAAGAATCCTCTTAGCTTATGCTACTCATAAAGGTATAAAACTATTCCAAATGGATGTGAAAAGTGCCTTTTTGAATGGGTTCTTAAATGAAGAAGTGTATGTTCATCAACCTCCTGGGTTTGAGGATGAAAAACGACCAAACCATGTGTTCAAACTCTCTAAAGCTCTTTACGGTTTAAAGCAAGCTCCTAGAGCTTGGTATGAGAAGTTAAGTTCTTTTCTTAAAGAAAATGGATTCATTAGAGGACAGATTGATACTACTCTTTTCAAGAAAACACTTGAAAAAGATTTATTGATTGTTCAAATATATGTCGATGACATTATATTTGGATCCACAAATGAAAAAATGTGTGAAGAATTCTCAAATCTCATGCAAAGCGAGTTTGAGATGAGTATGATGGGGGAATTAAAATTCTTCCTTGGTTTACAAATCAAACAACGAGAGGATGGTATTTTTATCTCACAAGAAAAATACACCAAGGATTTGCTCAAAAAATACAACATGAGTTCTGCCAAGAGTATGGGAACTCCAATGCACCCATCCTCCTCACTCCACAAAGATGATGAAGGAACTCCTATTTCTGAAAAGGAATACAGAGGGATGATAGGATCCTTGCTGTATTTAACTGCAAGTAGACCGGACATAGTCTTTGCAGTCGGTCTTTGTGCAAGGTTTCAATCCTCTCCTAAAGAATCTCATCTCACAGCTGTAAAAAGGATTTTTAGATACCTTGTTGGTACTATAAATCTGGGAATTTGGTACAAGAAATGTTCTAATCTTGACCTCATAGCATATTGTGATGCCGACTACGCGGGAGACAAAGTTGAAAGAAAAAGCACAAGTGGTGCTTGCCAATTTCTTGGTAAATCCCTAATAAGTTGGTCATGCAAAAAACAAAGTACCATTGCTCTTTCAACCACTGAAGCAGAGTATGTATCAGCCGCTCAATGTTGCTCACAACTGCTCTGGATAAAAAATCAGCTTGAGGATTACTCGCTAAGGTACGCAAAAATTCCCATCCTCTGTGATAATACAAGTGCAATAAATCTTTCTAAAAATCCCATTCAACATTCTAGATCTAAGCACATTGACATTAAACATCATTTTATAAGAGATCATGAGCAAAAAGGGGATTTAGAACTGATTTTTATTGACACTGAAAATCAATTAGCAGATATTTTTACCAAACCTCTCCAAGAGGATAGGTTCAAAAAGATCTTTGATGAACTTTCAATTCTTAATTTGTCTAAAATTAATTGATTTATCGTGTTATGTTCCATTATTATATTTTTATAATTTTTATTAATTAAATAATAAAAAAAAATTATGTTGTTCTCTTTTAAATAAGTATTTACAATTTTAGTTAGGCATGTGAGAATAGGAAAACCACCAAAGGACGGAATGTCCTGTTTAGTGAAACGTCCCCTGACTTGACAGCCTAGAGAAAAATGGCACGCCTTCTCTCTCATTGGGCAGCACGCATGGCGCATGCCTTCGTGTTTCACGCCATGCATTGAATGCATTTACAGCCACGTGACTCAGCCATCCATTCCATCATCTCACTAGCTTCCTAGGCAAACGGCGCATTAAATTTCTCCGTCTCCTAATGTCTCTTCACGATTCCTCACGGTCCCTCACACGTTCTCCCTGTTCATCTCCCATCCTCATCTATATGATTCCCATCCTCTATCACTCTCTCTCATAAACCATCTGCTCAGAAAAGCCTTCTTCACCCCAACAGTTACTTCCCACACCACTTCCTATCAATGGCTCGAATCAAAATGACTGCTAAACGAAAAACCAACCATCAAGAACCAGAAGAAAATCCAGAGGTTTATTCAAGCACTGATTCAGAATATCATGAAGAAATCCATTCTGAAGGAACCTTTTTGAACACCATCCCTTCTTCTCAACCCTCCAAAAGTTCCTATTCTCCCTCTTTCACTAAAAAGACTGCTAAAAACTCATCTTCATCAACTTCAATCAGGCGTTCCTCCAGAATCATATCTGGAGTCGTTTCATCAAAAAGGGCAATCCCTCAAGACAATACTGTTCATATCATCCACTCTGATGATTCAGATACAACTCTCTCTAGTGAACCTCCACAACAGCATACTCCTAAGAAATCCATATCCAAAGCCTCAACTCCCAAAAAGGTTAAACCTTTTTCTCCAAAACCCCCATCCTCATCGCTCAAAATTTCTGATATTACCTCATTGTTTGATTCGGCTGATATAGAAAATAATTATGTTTTGAAGTGGCAAAACAAATCCGTTGTAAATGGTAAAATCATTGATCTTACTGACATCAAACAAGGTGGATTTAATGTGGAAGAAATGGTTGAACAACTCGGATGGACTTCATTCTTCAAAATCAATGAGCCTAAATATCCTCGCCTAGTATGGGCATTCTATGCTGCTGCAAATGGCTCAAAGTACTCCACTAGTTTTAGTATGGTATTGAAAGGAGTTCATATGGAAATAAATCCCACCATAATGTGCCAAATTCTTGACATACGTGACGAAGGAGCCGACCACTTACCAGAAAGGTGGCTTTCTCGAGCTTTAATCACCAGGACCTCTGTTCTTGAAGAATTACTCATCAAACCACCAAAACCATTAGTGGCCTCAAATCTTCGTCCAATATGTCGTATACTCCACAACATATGTGTTCACTCAATTGCACCCCGAGCTGGCAGCTTTGAGAAAGTCACAGAACTTGATATCATGATCATCCATCATTCAGTGACTGCCTCCCCTCTTGACTTAGGTAATGTGATTTTTTGGTTTATGTTGAATGTTGTTTTGATGGGAAGATCTGCTCCCTATGGAATGCTACTCACTAAGCTTTTCAAATTCTTCAAAATCCCACTCGAAGATGAACCTTCCATCAAATTCAATAACACATTCTCACTCAAGAATATTAAACAAATGAAGTTTGAGCATGAAAACCTCACTGCCTCCAAGAAAAGGAAAGTACGAGAGTCCTCTACTCCCTCTCAGAATTCTGAACAAGACACCACTCAACCACCACCTAAGGAAACACCATCACCACTCATTCAAGAACCTACCTCTCTACTGCGTCACTCTCCTGATCTTACTCCAAACTCACCTGTCCAACCATCTCCTCCTCATGAAGCCGATCCATTCCCTAAGGATACCTTGCCACCAACTCCTCTTCAAAATATGGAAGAAGGCGAGGAGTTATATTTTGATCTTAACCAGTCATATCCTCCCTCTCCTACGGATATGCATATGGCCTTTTCTCCTACAGTACCAATGGAAGAGGATGTGCTCCCACAACCAGATCTTACGCAACAACTTCCTATTCCTCCTGCTGCTGCTCATGAAGAACCTACCCAACCTCTCCCCGAGGTTACAGGACAGTTCAGTTCCCTTGACTCCTTCTTTACTGCCACGACTCATAACCAGTCATAGGACAAGGCTGGGAGCTCTCAGAATAAGAGTTCCAGTGTAAATGATCAGCCTAAGAGCTCGGTTCCTAGCACTAGGATTGGGGAAAGCAAGAATACGAAGCAGATGAAACTTCTAAAGTTAATTAGGAAAGACCAGAAGAAAATCCTTCAGCGCTTCACTCACTTTCAGAACTCTTTGGTTCAGTTTGGTCTTATCCTTGAATGGGTTACCAAACACTTGGTCCCTACTATTGCTCCTGGAGATCATCCTCTTGAGCTACCAGCCCAGCCAACCTCTGATGTTCCATCTCCTTCATCCTCATCAGATGAACCATCCTCATCAGACTAATTTAGTTGATGTTTCTTTTTGCTGCTGCCAAATTCAAGGGGAGAATGATTATGTTTTTTTGATTATGTTTTTTGTTTAGTTGATTATGTTTTTTGATTATCCAGATGCTTTGGGTTCATGCTGTTAAAACTGTTTAATTATTGTGTTGTTAAGTTCAATTGTTGTGTTGCTTATGAACCCATGTTTATGCTTTGTTGAACAAATCTTTAAATTATTATCTAAATATCATGATGTCATATGTATGGTTAAAATCATGTTATTTCAACACTTTGGCATACATTTAGGGGGAGTAATGATTTTTAGTTTTAAAAATTATTACACATATAATTGAGGGGGAGCATAAACATTTTATCTTTGTCTTATTTAAAATCATAATCTAAAGAATTTTGTCATCATCAAAAAGGGGGAGATTGTTGAGACAAAATCTCTCAAATGATTTTAATGATAACAAAATTACTTAAGAGATTATGATTGTGGTTAATGACTAACATGTGCTCTTGAGTGTATTCATATAAGATAATAGGTTATTAATCATTAAGGCAAAAAGAAGGAAAAAGTAATTCTGGCCTGAGGATGGAAAACCCTCGTGAGGATGGAAATTGCTGCAAACGTGAGGATGGGCTGCAATTTGAAAAACTCCAGATTTGGACAATCTGATCTCTCACCAGAACAAATGTGTTTATTCAAATGCATAACAATGTCAAACATGAATAAACAAAGCATTCAAAAGTAAGAGTCAAAAGGTCAAAAGAAAAAGGTGAATATGGCTAGATCTAGTATGTAAAGGAAAGGCTAGCAAAAGTGAAAGCAACCTATCAAGCATGTGCAAAAGTCAAAATCTGAACATTTAATGGGCTTGCACGATTTAATTCATAAAGAAGTCAAGTTAACAAAAGGCAACTTGAAACAAGCCCATTAAAGAAATGAACAATAAAGTCAAAGAATGAATAAGTAAAAGTATTTGAAATAAAGAAGTTGAAAGGCCTAAAAGAAAAAGACAAGAACAACTAGATCTAGTATGCAGAGGATGGCAGAATAGGCAGAGAATAGGCCAGCAAAATTGAAAGCAACTCTTCAAGCATGTGCAAAGGCTAAAATCATACTATTAAACGTGTTTGCATGAATATATACATGAAGAAGTCAAGTTGAAGAAAGAAGAAAGGCAACTTGAAACAAGCCAAAAATGGAAGATCACGTGTGAAGGCTAATTTAAAGGCTAAGCTTTCTCTCTCTTGTCAACATCACCTCAAAAGGTGAAACTAACCTAGACCTTAAAGTCTTCGAAAAATGCAGCTCACATGGTCAAACAACAGCTGTGCATTGCTGATAAAAGAGAATTGACAAGGACTTGTCAAGATCAAGTTACAAGAAAAGTGAGGATGGCTGTAATGGCACTTCCGTAAATATGATGAAAGACTTGGAATGTTTGAAATAAGCTCCAACGGTCATCAAGGGCTTGGATCTCTATAAAATGCAAACAAGCTCTCCATTGGAAGACACACAACACACTTGCATAAAAAGATCAAGCATCTTAAAGCTATCAAGAGCAAAACACCCTCACTTCTTACTTTCTTTGATCCTACACTATATCTTTGTATATCCTTTGAGAAAGTATTAAGTATCAATCACTCTCATACTACTTTGTAATTTCCTAGTGAGTGAAGCTTGGAAATATTTGAAAATTGATTGTAAGCTTGGTGAAGCTTGAGAATACACAGTTTGTAATCATCCTCAGGTTGAGGATCGATCTGTTCGAAAGTTAGTGAAATCTCACAAGGGTGTGAGGACTGGACGTAGCCATCTTTGGGTGAACCAATATAAAATTGTGTGTGTGTCCCTCATATTCTACTCCTACTCTTTTGCTCAACTTAGATCTAACGATTTGAAAAAATCCCATCCTCGATATTTAGCTACATCAGTTTCATATGGGACTTATGAAGATAAGAAATTAGTAAAGTGAGTGAATCAATAATTGATATTATAACCACACATAATTGGTTATACGTGTGCACATAATATAAATAATTCATTTGATCATCAATAATTGATAGTATTCACTTTATTATCTAACGATGATCACTTTCGATGAGCAAAATTCCTTTCAAATAGGGAGCCGAAACTTGCAGAGTTGTTCTCACAAACCGAACCTCCTTCAATCATTCAATCTTCTCTATTTTTCTTAATTTATTTATTTTAAATAAAAAAATCGGTTTAGATTTAAAGTTTATATATCATATAGAAGAAGATCAAACATTTAAATTTTTACACAAATTTAAAATAATTTGATATATTATTAAGATACATTAGAATGAATATTTTATATACTTTTATTAAACATCATTAATTTTCGTAAGTCTCGATAACATATCAAATCATTTTAGATTTATGTAACATTTTAGGAACATAATCTATATGATATAAATTTTCAATTAAAAGAAAAATTGAAAAAAAATGTTAGCATCCACATTTTTTAATCTTAAAAATGGTCACCTATATATGTTGCCAATTTATTTACTTACCCGTATAAGGGATAAATTTCTCTTTCAAACATAAATTGTTCCTAAAAAATGTTTTTTTGCCTGTAAAATGCAACTAAGAAATCAATAATTATATTGTACTAGGGAAAATTCCATGACTGATATTACAAACGACCAGGAGGAACTATTATTTGGTCAGCCTTTTTCTTGAATTAATGTTTGTCTAGTCAGTAGCATCACTTGGAAGGTCCCGGCCATGGGGAATCTTGCCAGGATAGTTGGTAGTTGATGTATTTGATCCAATCATTCTGCACACATATAAATCAAATGAATTTTCTGCATAAATTTGAATGTAATAAGTTTTATGTTATAAAATGCTTACCCTTTATCAACAATAACCATGGAACGAAGTTCACAATTGGCAAAACTGTAAAACAGGAAAGCCAAAATTTCTTCAATTAGTCTAACATGTAGTGCATGAAAGCAAATATTTAGTTTCAAGTTAAACAATTTATTCTATGCTACATATTGAGTAAGAACTTTCATGTTTTTCCAATGTAAAAGTATACTATTCTATCATGCTAATGATAATTGCCATATAAACTGCATATTTTTGGTTATCTTTGTTAATGTATCCTTCGTAAGTTGGAAATTAATTTTTTGAAGTACAAAGATAGATATATTTAATGGTTAACGTTTTTCAATCTTCCAACGGATGTTCTTTCATATACGTCAATAAGAAATCAAACCCATTACTACGACTAGTTCTAGGATATGATGAAGACATAAAAGTTAAATTAAATTACATATGACTTAATTTTTTTTTTTTTTTGAATTTCAAATAAAAGAATCATTATTTAGATTAAATAATTAAGTCAAAAAGTTTTTTTTCTTTTATTTTAGTATTTCCTATATTTTTCATAAAGATTAAGATAGAATTAGACAATTTGAGAGAAGAACCTTATCATTTATTATTCCTGAATGCTGCATATATCTAAACTTGAATATGCTGTTCATAAATAAGATTAGTAAAATTTTGAGAGAGATGCTTACTGTGCACACATTTCAGTCTTAATATTTGGGTGGCAATCATCTCCAAAAACACTGAGGGTATTAAACAGAAAACTGCTGTGGGTAACAACAGCTATCTCCTTCTCTTTACGTGTACACAACCTGAACCAATAACAAAATTTAAGAAACAAGTTCTTTAGATGCTATTCAAAATCACAATAAAAACAAATGAAATCCTAACTTCAGAGAACAGCAGCGGTGATATCTTAATATGACATCCTAACTTCAGAGAATAGTTGTGATAATACGAGACTCTTTAAGAGAGTTATAGAAACAGATTATGATTATGATATGTCTTTAACTTGATTTAATCTTATTTCTTTAAACTTTTCGTAATATATTAGGAAGATGGCTTATAGCTTAAATGAAAATATATTCATTTTATTCCTTTTTTTTTTAATAAAAATAACTACTCAATAAGCTCTTATATAATAAAATTTTATACTTTAAATTGTTTATTCGATGAAAAAGAAAGTCTTCGTGATGCTGTAAAAAGGCCTCACGTAACCACATGTCAATCCGATGCCTTGACATTATTATTATAGTAAAAGAAAATTGGTTACAAAGTAAATTAGTTTCAATTAATAATATAAACATTAATTTCACTATGCTCTGGCCCTCCTTATTTTCTTATAACAAGGTTATTCTTCTTGTTAAATTATGTGTAGTCGTCTACCAGAAACATAGATAAAATTATTTATTACTACTTCGGTCTTATTATAAGTATTTTTATTTGGATTATTCTCAGTTCTTTAAAAAATAATAATTGATTTTAATAATAAAATAAATTTATAAACTAAAATGTTTATATTAATAACAATTAATTGTATAATTAGATAAATTGAAATTCAATAAATAAAATATATTAATAGTAATTAATATTTCATTAATAATATAAAAAAACAATAATTTAACATAAGTAAATATTCCAAATGAGATAGAGAATAACACTCACCATTCCAAAAACTTCAGTCCCCTGCTAGTAACTTCTTCTTTCTTCTCTCTTTCAGGTGTATACCAAGTGTCCTCATCAGTTTCAATCTATAAAGATTTATAAGATTTATTTTCAGCACAAATTCAATTCAACAAAATTTAAAATATTTTCTAGCAATCAGTGCATCAGAAAGAGCTTAATTATTTAGTAACAGCTAGACCATGCATGTATCATAAGGTAAAAACCAAACAATCACTAACCAGTGAAAAATCAATTCCTGGAAACATGTGCCGGTACTCACTAACAGTTCTTCTCTTGTCACAAGGATGAAGTCCCTGCATTACTAAAGATAGCTTTGTAAAAAAGTATATTGATTTAAGTAAATGAAATTTTAGAAAATAGGAAAGGAGGTAAAAAATTCTTTTATAACTGTTAGACTCCATACATACTCATCAGACATCAGACGTGTTCGTGTCTGACACTGACATTACTTACCATTTGCTCTCGGCAAAGCTCTACTGCAATAAATGGTGGGCAGTTCAGACTAGAAACTGCAGGATGATCACTATGTCCCACATTTTCCGTCATCAGAGGAGGTTCATTAATTCCACTAGTGTATGCTTCCCCACCAAAGACCCCAACTGCTGTTTGCATTGTCCTGCAACGCCATAGTTTGAATTTCAACTTATGATAGCCCCAAATACAGAAGCACACATAACAAACATAGCAATAGCATCAATATCAGAACACCTAATTTTCCCAACTCTCCGAACACCTGGTAGTGTCACGTGATTTTAAGTTGATATAATGCAAAGAATCAAAGAGAATAATTAAGTTGTGTAATTCAGAACATTCAAATTACAGGAATGTGATATGCCCTTTTTGACAGAATAATTTGATTCAGAAGGAGAAGGAGAAGAGAAGAGGTGGAAGCACTGGTGTGAACATTGGAAAAAAAGAAATGGTTGCTGAAGAGAAAGAACGAAATAATCTTATTGACAATGTGTAATAATAAGACTGCTAAAAGAATTGGTTAAAAACCAGTACAACATAATCAAACCAATCAAGTGGGAAATGATAGACAATTTGTATAAAATATGAATGAACGAATTATTTGTATGCCATTTGTTACTATCATTCATCAACTAGCCGTCATCCTCACACAGGGATTTTCTCAACATAACTGAACTTATCACAAGCAAGTTGGACAACATAACTGAACTTATTATAAGCAAGTTGGACATGATAATTGATAAATATAAACATACCAACTTGAGGGATGGTGTTAAATTTTCTTGGGATTAATGGTTTGAATTTATGTATTAGTATAGATAAATTAAAATATGAATTACCAAATTCAGATATGATTTTAATTTGTTTTATCTATTATTTTTTCTCTTTTCTATTTCTCTTCCAAGTTGTTTCAAATTGGTGAGTATTTTTTAAACCAACTCTGCCTTCATATCCAATATTTGTATTTTTTTTTTACTAAGCAAAACAAGTATCATCTCTTCTCTTAAAATTTGGTACCTTGTTCACATACACACTTTAATAAGAAACAGAAAATAGAAGTAAAATAACAACGTGGGACATATAATGATTTTGCAGAATTCAAAAATACCTTAACAATGGGGAAACCACAACTAGTTCAACTTTTCTGGAAAGTCCACTAGCCTTCACATGCTTTTGGAGATTTTCAACCTGTCAGAGACAAGTTACAAGCATGTCACCATGACAATTAAAGAACATAAAAATTGAGCCAGAAAAACTAGCAAGAGATAGATGTATCAATATTGTCAATCGCAGATCGCAGAAAATAGAGGTTTGCTACTCTATAGTGCTACCACATTGCTATAGTCGGTCAGTCGCTATTTGACAACACTTCATACTAAATAGTGTATCGCAGAACAATAGCGACTTGTTCGAGTTCTACTACTCTATGACATTATACCGCTGCTATTTGACAACACTAAGATGTATGTGTGGATGAACAAGATTATTATTGATAGCTTACTTACTACTTATGAGAAATCAAATTATCATTAACAGAAAAATACGAATACTAATCTCTAAAATAGTATTATATCTGATTACTTCAAAGAGATATTTCACAAAATACCCAAAAAAAAACATCCAGAAATACTTGACAACATGACATTCAAAAAAATTGAATAGCAATTACCTGCTTCCAACCAAGAGGAGTTAAGTTTGCATCAAAAAGATCGTTAGATAGGTAAGCATCATGGTTCTTCTCTCCTTCTACATTATGAACCCCTTGGGCGTGCCTAACCTATAAACAAGGTGATAAAACACATTAGTGTTTTAAAAACAATGGCAAATTATAAATAATCTCAAAAACCAGAATACAACTACTCCAACAGCACAAGCTATTAAGGGTAAATTTGCCACAAACCAGGTGAATAGTTTTGGTCTGGTGCAATGGATAGAGACTTTGACCTGCTGTAGTATCCATAACTGCAGTCACACATTAAAAAAATGAAAAAAATAAAATAAAATAAACGTGATTGATGAAGCTGTTAACTAAACCAACGTAATGAAAAAGGGAAAACTGCAGCATAATAATAGATTAGTAGATAAATAGAAAAACAAATTGCAAGAAAAAAGTATAGATTCCAAAATTTGAGAATAATCTTATCTGATTTTCTGACCACATAATGGAAGAATATTTCATGGAATAATATTTCATACTCTAGGTTTTTTAAAATGCTTTTCGAAAAACCTAAGTAACTAAAAATGTCACAACAAAGTAACAAAGAATTGAAAAGCAAGAAACTAAGAATGAAAAAGTTTGAGCAATGAATGTCGGTACCCAAAGAAAAGTTACAACTTTACAACGCAACAAAGAATTGCAACTTACAAGCATAAATTGATTAAATTCTTAGCAAACATAAGTCAGTAATACAATATATGGAACAGAAGCAAAAAGGAATCAGGAAATCGTACACAGAATATTCTGAGAATAAGAATTGAAACCTTCACCAAATAAATATCAACAACAACCAACTCTACCAAAACTTACTAGCAGTAACTTTAGACAAATATAAATAAATTGTTATTCACTAAATGTTATTTAGGTGCTGATTTCAAGTTATTTTTAATAAAGATAGTTTACGAAAACAAAAACAGTTGACTTTATTTATTTATTTTTACAAAATAACTTATATATAAGCATAAGTGCTTATGCTATAATACTATAGTTTTTAATTAAACTCTTTATCCAAACAGATCTGAAGAATTGACACACTTAGAATTGATATCATATACCATGAAATAACTATTACAAAATTATGAGTATTATACTATAAATAAAAAATAAACAGACTAAAATTATTTTCATGGAATTGGATAGAGAAAATAATCCACAAGATTAGCGATGATTAGTGTATAAACGTGTAAACTTAAACAGCGATTCTACGATGAACGTGTCATGCATGAGTAAAAGGACTAGTAGAATTTTAAATTTGTGATGTGAATTAAACAGTGGAATTAAAAAAAATGATTCTAAATGGATCATATAAACAATAGCTTAAACATGCGAATTAATTAATTTGATTAACATAATAAAAATGGTAACGAAATGTAAATAACAAAGATAGAAAGAATATGTCAAATTTTATAAAACGGAGTTTTCGATAGGTAAGTGAATTGAAATTGAAAAAGAACGCAGTTGGTATTGGACGTACCCAAAAAGAAGAAGAATATAGAAAACGGAGGGAGTGATTGATTGCAGGGGAGAAATAAGAAACAGAGGAAGCTTTCAAATGGTTGTGGGGATAAAAATGGAATTTCAAATGGTTATAACATGGAAAGATTATATTGGTCTTTGGTCTTATTTATTTGGTCTTTAAATAATTATTATAAGAATAATGGTAAGACATACTCGTTAACACAATTTTCAATATTTTTTTTGTTGTGCATAAATTTTAACAATAGAAATTGGATTAAGATATATAAATATTAAAAATTGAGTCACTAATATTTTTCTTATTATAATAACGGTTGGACGGTTAGTGATTGATTGAAACGGTTGGACGAGTCCGTGTTTTGCTTTTCCACTACAAGCAAAAGTAATAGATGCATGAACAAGATCAATCAATAATTCAATACCTCTCACACACCCTGATTTGGAAAATTATAACAATATAAAAATATAATATTTTACTTTTATAATCTCTTTATCATTCAAAACTATCTATTATATCTATATTAATTTTTTTTTTTTAAGATCTCATCTACAGAATGCAGTTAGGTCATTTATTTATTTTTTTATAATTAATAAATAAAAAATAATTAAAACAATCAAATTATATTAATAAAATTAAATAAAATAATAGAAAAAATATACATAAAAAATTATAAAATATGAGAGAATTGTTAAAATAATATATGTTATTTATTTTGCCACATCAACTCAACCGTATTAACTTTAATATATTTTTTATTAAATATATTTTATTTGATTTTATTAATATAATTTGTTTTTTAAAATTAATTTTTATTTATTAAATTAACAATTAATTCTTTCTTATAAAAATCATAATAATAAAATGGCAATAGATGGTCGTACTCCGCCTTGCGACCTCCTACTAGAGAAAACATAAATCCTTCAAGTGGTCGTATACCTGTTTTGCGACCTATTGAAAGTAAAAAAAGTATAACACTTTGTTATACAAAAAGTAACAAGAGATTGTGAACGGTATTCTGTGTCCAAAACTGAGTTGTTTCTTCCTTTTTTATAGGCCTAGGTGTCTTCATGAGTTTTAATTACAAGACACCATCAGAATTTCACATAAGAAAAACGGTTCAGTAACTTAAGTTACAGGATTTTGACATCCGATAGGCACCAATACTAAGTCATGTTAGCCTTCTCACTATATATTTCTTCTTCAACATTCAACCTCCAATCATTTACCTATTTTCATGTTTATGTAGTTGAAAACCCTCATTCTTCTCATCATTGGCACATTAACTCTATTTTACTTCATGGTAAAGGTAATGTAGCTTCAAAATCCTCCTCATTGTCATTTTAGTTATTAATTTTTTTGAAGTTTTGTACTAGGTGGTACCAAATTCTAAGATCCGATAATATATTTTTTTTGAAAACTTTACACTATCAAATTCATGTATTCGGTAATATGTTTTTAAAAAACGTAACATTATCATATTCATATATCTAGTAGTTTTTAATGCATTCCAAAATCGTATGTTTTTTGCATAGTTGAGTTTTAATTTATGTTAAATATTTGTAGTTAGTAATGGTTGAACTTAAAGTTAAATCTAAATATTTTTCGGCGCCTGATTTATAACCTAAGTCTACGGATGAATCCAAATTTGAGCATGTAGCTAAAGAAATATATGAGCTCGTACCTGACTTGAAACCTAAAGAAACAACTGGTTTGAAACCGAATATTGTAGAGTCAATGGTGAATGGAAGGAAAATGATGTTCACCATTATATTAAGGTGACTATTAGATGCAAGAATCTTAAGTGATTGGATGCGTGAATTTGATAAATTAGGGAACCAAATTCTACAATCTAATAAGTTGTATGTTAGATTTTTGCGGAGTCTGTCACACTAATGTAGGATAAGCAATTTCCTTCATTTTTTTGACCTTCTTTTTCAAAGCCCATCCTATATTTAGTGTGGATCAAATAGTCCACCCCGTTTTAATAGCTCTAATTATTAGATAAATAAATATATTATTTGAATTATATTCTTAAAATTATTTTAATTTAAAAAAGAAAAATAAATTCATTGATTCCTCCATAATCATTGATCTAAACCAACCATAAATGAAATGAAAAGATTATTTTTAAAATATAGAAATAGCGATTGATTAGACTAGTTTTTATAACATTTTTAAAAAATAGTCCTATCAATCTTCTGCTTGTGTCTATGTCAGTGGTAAATAAAGCCTTAATTTTTGGAGAGGTGTTTACTACAATGATCTCAATCCACTCATGGCCGTTAAATAAAACAGGTCAGCCATTGCGAATTTCCATGTCAGCCCTCTCTCTTTATTATTCATGAACTTTGGTTGGATATTATTGTATCAAAATAATATATGAATGTTTTTAATTTATATAATTCAAAAATTCATTTTATTTTTATTTTTGAATAATATCATTAATCTATCACATTTATTAGATTATTCTCTTTTGAGATATCATAGAATATATGTCGAACATTTTTGTTATTGTATCTCCCAATCAAATCAAAATGAACATTCTTTAGTCCAATGGGGCGGGCTGATGTTGTTGTCTACATGCGTCAAGATTCTATAGTTTTTTGTATTCTTTTTAATTTTTTTTATAAAAATAAATTGAAATTTATTCATTTATTTATTCAAATTTTATGAATACATTATATATAAATACAAATTCAACATTGCTAAAAAGTCAATGATAATTTATAAACAAATTCACAATATCTAAATTAATAATATAAAATAATAAAATATTTATAAATAATATGACAAAATCAAAATATTTAAAATATTTATAGTTTTAAATATGTAACATTCGTGACCTAATCATTGATTGAACTTAACAGTTGATTGAATCAAAAAACAATTGAAGTTGATTTATTTGAACCAATATAACAATCGAAGTTGATTTATTAATTTAAAACAAATTATATATTATAATTATAGGTAAGTAATAAAAGCTATAACTTTTTAATCAAGACAAGCTAGAGCAAGAATGTGAAATAACATATACAAATTTGTTTGTGACATACATGAATGTCCACTTGCAGCATATTTTCGGTTGATGTGAATTTGGAGAGAGCTTGGTAACAAGTTTAATTAGTATTTTTTTATGAAAAAGTGGTAGCAATAAAATAATAAAAATGGTTATGATTAAGAATAACTAATTATTATTTTGGAAAAAGAATAATTAATTGATAAGAAGAGTTTATAATTTCTTGCTGTAACTCTTATCGTTATACTTCAAGTGTCTACGGCTACTCCATACTCCTTCCACCTTAAATTATATATCATCCTAATAAAATATATTCATCTTAAAATTATATAATAAATTATTAATTTTTCAATTTTTATTATGTCATTTACTATTTTTTACTCTATTTATTCTAAATCTTTTAATTTATGTTTCTCATATCATTAATGGAAGATAACTTATAATTTTGTCATATTATTTATATAATTTTTTTTATACAATATTAACTACATTTATTAATCTGTATGAAATTGTTAAAGTGACATACAATTTAAAACGGAATAAATATTGATCTTGACAAATACTAAATACACACACTCATCTATTGGGCCACATCACTCCTAAAAAGATGCTATAGACAAACCCTTTAACACACTCTTATTTATTGGGCCACATCATTCATTTTTTTTTCCAATCTTTTGCTTGGCCACCGGTTACTAGAACAGTTAATTAAGTCTCAAGTCCAAAATTTCTTTTAAATTTTTTTCTACTAAACCTTTTAATATTAGACTGTTTATTAAAATAGTGTTTTTTAAAACATTTAGTCTATTATTTTATTATTATTGTGGATCTAAGTGAAGGAGTTTATAGATCCAATATTTTGTTAATTGAAATTTTTTTTTTGAAATTTATTTTTCTAAAAAAGTTATCGAGAAAACATTTCTCACAAACATATAAAACTTTTTTTTTTCAAAAAAAATTAAAATCATTTTTTCTTGAAAAATTTTATGAAAAAAAATCAATTCTTTTTCCTCGAATAAAAATAATTTCGATAAAAAAATTTTGTAAAATAGTTTTTACCGAAAAATTTTGAGGAAAAAAAAATCAAAGAAGGTATTTATTAACAAATCAAGACATGCTAGTATTTTTAAATTGTTTTATTTTAATTTTTATAAACTCTTTAGGATAGTTTATGAAAACAACTTATAGTTTATATGAAAATAATTTAAATTTATTTTATCAATTATTATATAAATAGTTTATACATGGACACTTAGTATATATGATAAATATTTAATTAAATTATTGATTCAAAGAGAGTCGTTATCTTAAATATTCTCACATTGCATCAAGAAAAATATGTAAGCTTTATAATTGTAGTATTAAATTCAGAAATAGACTAAATTGTAATCGATTTAAGAGATTAAATCATCGATCATTATCATTTAAAATACTTAAAAGATAATTTATCCCAAAACTTTTATTTAGATTGCTTCATAAAAAATAATTATCCTACATAAATGAAGATGAAAAAAAGAAAACGAACGAAGTTTCTTTATTTTAAGTAAAAATCCAAATTAGTCCTTGATATGTTAAACGTCCGATATTTTAATCTTTTAAAACTATATATATATATATATATATATATATATATATATATAATTAATCCTTGACAATTGCATAAAAGGAACATATTAATTTCTCCATTAATTTTGATCAAAATTTGACTGATATCCGTATGTTTTGTTATGGAACACAAATATCAACTTGATTCGGTAAACTTTGAACATGACTCCAAAAGTTTAGTTGTCAAATTTCACAAAGATCACGATGATATGTCTGAATTAATTGCTACTCTTTATGACTTTTGACAAATGTATTTCTTTTTCAAAAAACTTTAGTATTAAATTTATTATGAGACAATCAATGAAACGGTTCATCCTCTTAAAAAAGAGGTTTCATTTTAACTAGTGGCATCTCTTCATTAATATCCCACTAATTTTCAAATTATTATTATTATTATTATTATTATTATTATTATTATTATTATTATAATGCTATAAGCACTTCCACTTAGATAAAAGTATTGGGGTGGATTTATAAAAATCTTTGGAAAGCCAGCAGAAAGTTAGCGTGAATATAAGGACAGGGTTGTAGCCTTCTTATATTTTTTTCTTTTTATAGAATGGGTTTCAATGACCCCAATTCTTTTTTTTCTTCTTCTGTTTCAAACACTAGGCCCAAGATATCTTATTAAACTTTTGGTTTTTAAATTAAAATGGGAACATAATTCAGTATCTACAATATTTTATAAATAACATTTATTCTATAAATATGCTATTTCTTCTTTTTTTATATATAAAAACGAATTAATTGCAATTTTAGTCTCAGTTTTTCACTTATTCTTCAATTTGGTTCGATTTTTTTAAACTAAAAACCAATTCAGTTCGGTTTTCAAGTAGTTTTAGTTTATAACTAAACTTTGTCCATCCTATCACCATTGTTTTAGTCTAAAAATCTGAAAGAGATATCATAATTGAGGGATTTTAAAATGAAAGACCAATTTCAAGAATAGATGAAAATAGAGGGATCACTCCAATTAAGAAAGAAAAAAAAATAAAACATTTTAATCAAGTACAAATATGTAATGGTGACTTTTTTTTATAAAAAAAACTCATCCATTGAAAACAAGAACTTATAGCCCAACAAGGCCCAGCCCAAGCTACATGCATGGCAATGGATTTACTTTTCAAAACTAAATGCAATGTAAAGCAGATTTAGATCAAAATACTATGCACGCACACTAAATTCGTTCTATTTCACGTAACTATTTTTGTACTTTTTAGGATTTACAACATTCTTTTTGTTAACTATTTTTAGTGTAAAAAAAAACATTTTTTGGGTTAACTTTTGTCTTAACACTTTAAACAACTTAACTTTGTCAATAGGTAGTTATAGTTTTTCTTTCATTGAAACATAATCATGCCATTTAACAAAAAATAGCTGTTAATGTTGTTTTACAATTTGGTGTTAGTCAATGAGTAATTTTGTTTTCTTTTCCTACTTAAAATTAAGTATAAGAAGACAATAAGAGAACAATTATTATTTCTAGAGGTTGATGTATCTTTAATTAATTAATTTTTATATATAATGGTATAATTTTGTAATCTCCATCAAAATTTCGTGTGATATGTCTATTCTGTACTTGTTAAGTCATATACACAGGGAGCGATATGCGGTTTTGTATGATTTTTGGGAAGAGAAAATCTGAACCAATAAAAATAGTTGGCTTAGTATGGGTTTTTGATGCCTATATCCCTCTTTTGAATTTTTAATTTCAAAATGCCCTAGTTTGAAAAAGATATACATAAATGTCCTACTTTTTTGCCTCCAGTTGCTTATCGCAATCTGGGGATGCGACTTTCTGAAGGAGATTTTTTTTCATTTTAACAGATGGTCGCATCATGGGGATGCGACCTTGTACTGTGACAATTTTTATTTTATTTTTTTGCAATTAAAGAATATTTGTATTTATTATTAATTATTTGAATAATTTAAAAAAATTAAAACATTTAAAAAATCAAAATACTATTATGAAAAATAATAATAATAAATTTAATAATATTATAAATTTTTATAATAATAATAATAATAGTTTTAATAATAATAATAACAATAACAATAATAATATTAATAACAATAATAAAATACATTAATAAATAATAATAATAATAATTTTAATAATATTCTAAATTTTAATTAAAAAAATAATAAAGTAGATTATATTAATAAAATAAAATTAATTAAATTGAACCAATAAAATACGTTAAATTAAAAAAAAATACAAAAAATTGAACAAAAAAATACATCAAATTTATATTTTATCATTATTATTATTATTTTCATTAATTTTTATTTATTAGATAAGAAAAATAGGAGGAATTTATTATAATAATGTGCCAAAAGAGGAGGAAGTTGATACATTACAAATTTAACATCAATATTCAACCTATTTTATCTGTAAAATATGATGAACACGTTATTTATTTTGACACATTAATATAACAACGTCCTCCTATTTGTTTGTTTTGTCAAATTATTATAACAACTTTCTTCCACATTATTATAACAAATTCCTCCTATTTTTCTTATCTAATAAATAAAAATTAATGAAAATAATAATAATAATAATGATAAAATTAATATTAAAAATTAGAATATTATTAAAATTATTATTATTATTATTATTATTGTTATTGTTATTATTATTGTTATTGTTAAAATTATTATTATTATTCTTATTATTATTATTATTATTATTATTATAAAAATTTATAATATTATTAAATTTATTATTATTATTTTTCATTATAGTATTTTGATTTTTTAAATGTTTTAATTATTTTTAAATTATTCAAATAATAAAAATAATTAATAATAAATACAAATATTCTTTAAATGGCAAAAAATAAAAATAAAAATTGTCACAGTACAAGGTCGCATCCTCAGGATGCGACCATCTGTTAAAATGAAAAAAAAAAAATCTCATTCAAGAAGTCGCATCTCTAGGTTGCGATGAGCAACTGAGGCAACAAAGTAGGGCATTTATGTATATTTTTTTCAAACTAGGGCATTTTGGGATTAAAAGTTCAAAAGAGGGATATTGGCATCAAAAACCCGGCTTAGTATATGGTTTAGTTTTTATAATCTATTCTCACAAAATACAAACCAAGCCAAACTGATAAATAATTGATAGATTTTTTTTTTCTTCGTGTTTGGTCATTTATCTTTTAAAAAGTGTATAAGATTATCTTTGTTGTTTTTTATTGTTGAAAAAAGCGGTCATGTCTTAAAAATACTGAGGTGACAAGTCTACATAAGATTATTATTGATAATTTTTTTTAAATAGATTTTTATTAAAAATTCCCAAATTAAATTTTTGGAATTCTTCAAATCTATAAATATTTTATAAATTTCTTCTTATTCATCTCAATTTTCAACCCAAAATTTGAATGTTTGCTTTTGTTTGATGTTTTCTTCTTGAAAAGTTTTTTTTTTCTTTCAATTTGAATGTTAAGTATAACTTTCTATTGATAACTCTTCAATAAACGAGTTATTTACCACTTTTTAGATTTGAATATGCAAATCCATTAAGAGATATTTTTATTAAATGTGTACTTTTTAGTATTTTAATATAATATTGATTACATGTCCTTTTTATTAGAGTAAGCTTATTTATGTTGGAACTATGTTCTTTGATGTGATTTTGAGCATGATATATTAATTGACCATATATGGGTAAAATGCTACAACAATGTTGCAGTGTCCATGCAAGACATCAACAAGTTGTCGGCCCAGAACGTGGTAACCTTATCTTATGGGCACAAGAGACACCTCACCAATTGAAGGACAAGCCAAAAGAATATTCTTGTTGCCTCAAACCTTTACTCCATTGGGTCAAAGTTTCCTTATGCATAAAGGAAAAAAAATGCCAAAAAAGGAGAGAAAAAATGGTCTAAAATTGTCCTACATGAAGGGCAAGAGTTGCAAACCTAAAAAGTGGTGGAGGAAAACCTAATTTTCTAAGTCTCTTAGCAGACCTAGCACCCACCATCACTCCAACATCATTATCCTTCATTTCTACCACATTTGGAAGCCATTGGAGCCTGTTTTGGAGCTTTAACTTGAAGAAGGAGAACGAGATTTGATTTCTACAACGAACCCTAGGATAGTTGTTGTTGTAATTTGTATTTCTACTTTCTCATTTGATTCTTGTTGTAACAATATTTCAATAATGATTTTATCATCATACCATTTCATTTCCATTTCTAAGCTCATTATGAGCTAAACCTTTATTAGTTAAGGAACAATGCTTTGGTAAGTAAGGTTTATGGATTAATATGTTTATGGCTGTAGAGAGAAAAAAAAAAGTGAGGTCAATTATGTTTTGTTTCAAAAACTTAGTTAAAACAAAATATTTAAAAACTAGTGATGTTGAAAATAGGAATAAGTAAAACAATAAGTAAAGAGATAAAAAGAGAAACACAAGTCAATTTATCCTGAATCACCACCAACACAATAGCTACACCAACACAGTACCTACGTCTAGTCCTTTTACACAAAAGGTTTAATCCACTATTCACCAATAATATCACAACTTCACTAAACACCTTCTAGTCAATCTAACTGTGTTCAAGTCGTCTCAACCTTCTAACTTAGTACGATCAAGCTTTTGAGGGCGACAACCACTACTTGGCCAAGTTACAAAAGTGTTTAAGATGATTTTTAGTCAAACTCGCATACAAGAGTGTTTATAGGATTTGCACTCAGAAAATATTTTAGGTTTCTCAGTGTTAGAGCAAATACAATAGTTTTCATGAGTTTGTATTTGTGACAGCAGTAGGTTTGTCTTTTGTTGTTTTATTTTTCTTTCTTGCTTTTCTTAGTGACAATCACAAATTCTATTATAAAGAAGCTTTGAATCCATTAGGGTTTCTGACCATTATTAGGATTGCATGAAATCAACATGTGAAATAATAACTCGTATCAAATCTTGATAGATCTTGAATCAATATCAAAAACTTGTCCAAAATCATCTTCATGATTGATTCAATGCATCTTGATAGAAATGACATGAAGACCAGAGGGTAAGTCATGTGCTTATTCAGTCAAATGGTAAGTCTATTAGGATGAGCAAATGATATCTAAATGTTGACTTTATCCGAATGTCGACTTCATTAGAGTGTTGACTTCATCAGAGTGTTGTCTAGATAGTCAATTTTTATACCAATGTTATCACATGCAAAATTATTTTAGTGGGCTTGTATTTAACAGATTCAATAGAGGCACGTTGAGAGTGTGTTTTGTAGAGTCATTCATAACATAACAGATCTTTCATAGCATTGTCATGTACTTTATGAATATCTTATCTAATCATTAAAGAATACAAGTAAGGTCTTTCGTGACAAGGGAATTGCACACTTAATTGAAATTATTAGTGCTATAAATTGTCCCCACAAAAAGATTTTTTGTAATAAAATAAATAAGGGTTATTGTTCATCAAACTTACTTGGTTGTAACAATGACATGTTTAGCATTTATTTAATCAAGCTGGTTTATGATTGTCTTTAAATTTGAATATGATCACCTTAGATTTAATGCTAGTTTTTTAAATTGGAAAAGAAAAGAGATAGATTTCATTGTTGAATGTGGATTAAGTCAAGATGCTTGGACAAGTGGTTGACATTAAATAACTAGGAATTGTATTTAAGTTTATCAAACATAAGAGGAACTATAAATTGTAGCATGGTTGGACGTGAACATGAACTCATGAATGACATTAATGCATTTGAAAACCATGATGATTTAGTTGGAAAACCTCTCATGTCACTATGTTTATAATGCTATAACATGTCTGTAGCATATCACATACCCCCATAAATTGAACTTGCAACATAGTTGATACCTTAATTATTCATTAAATTCTGAATTTAGATTATCTTCCATTATAATATTTACTTGTTTCAAACTTGAATTTACTTTTATTTGCATGAATTGAAATATTTGTGTTACTTGTTACTTCAGATTTTAACTAATTAAACCAATCCATTTGGGAATACTTAGAACTTATCTACAACAATTCTCGTGAGATTGATACTCTACTTTCACTTTATTACTTGTCATGATTGTATATTACTTGTCATGATTGTATATACTTACATCTGCCTTCCGTATTTTGTTCTTTTTTAGTTAAATAAATAATATAGGGTTCGTGAACACCTTTTAGTTTTGGTGTTTGTCTTACAAATTCAAAAATTTCTTCAAATCCAAATCAATGGTGAATAGCGATAATTGAAAAAAAAGGAGAAAAAAAACTAGAAAATGTATCTAACACAGCATCATTGTTAAATATTAATAAGGCATTAAAGGAGAAAGGGTGAGGTTTAATATGAGTTTTAGATGTCTGATAAATCTACTAAATCAGATCTCAAGTTATTATTTAATTAGTGATCTTTTGAACAAGTTAATTAATAATTGGGGTGATCTTATGAGCATATCAATTAATTTTTTAAAATGCATGTGATTTCAAGACACAAAATCACTAAAATGTAAATTTATATGGAAGTAAGTTCAAACATAATGAAAAGGAAGTTTGAAAGTAAAATCAAAAATAATTTTAATGCCATAGTCATAGAGACGAAAACTTTGAATTGCAAAAGGCAAATTTCAGTAAACTTAACTAGACAATAATTGGAAAAATTGCAAGAAATGTAAATTGTGAAGATTAAAAGCTTGGAAAAGTAAATGACTGCAAGAGTAAATAATTTTTAATTAAAATTAATGGAAGTTAAACAAAATTAATGATTTGAAAGCATTAAAATTGTATGAAAGTAAGTAAATGACTTGATATGTAAATTGCAGTGTAATTAAAAGGGCATGAATTTAAAATCAACATAAACATAAATGACTGAAATCTTAAAGAAATTTAAAGACAATATATAACATACTCAGTGTTCTAGGAAGCTTGAATATGTTTTCAGTTTTTGGAGTATACCAGCTTCCAAAACTAAGTATTTAACATTTACTTCTATTAGATCTTTTGTTGGGGGTATGCTTCAAATTTTGAACAAGAAGATGATGAAATTGATAATGATGAATGTTGCACAAATAAATTCCAAAGAGTGTGTATCACACTAAGCTTTCGATCTGCCCCCACCAATCTATATATATTGGATGCAAACGGGTTAACCGACGAATCTCCTTCAGGATACTTTAGAATCTTTGAAGTGAATTGCACATTCATGTTAAGCCTATCGATCAATGATACTTTACAGAACAAAGTTCCTTCATTTACTCTCGTGCTTTAGAGGAAAGAATAAATGACTCAAAAATATTTTTGACAGAATCTTGACCCATGTAATATGAATTTTGTCTTGTTATTTATGCCTCTATAATAGCTCTATTTATAGAGATACTCATACCAATTGGTGAAAGAAAATAACTCTTGAACTCATACCAATTGGTGAAAGAAAACAACTCTTGAGAAAGATTGTAACCTTTGGTAACTTAACAGATGCATTGGTTTGAATTAAACCCAAGTTGCAACCACTTGACCAAGTGATAAATTAAGTTATTTAATTTTGCTACATTAATATACCTATTAGAGAATTCCAAATATATATTGGAAATTCCCCTCACAATCTCCCACCATTTTTAAAATATATCTCAGTTCGCTATTCTGGAAATCTCATGGTTTCAAATAAAGGTATCTTACGATTTGAACCATTACTTAGTAAATTATGTTTCACTCATCCCCAAATAGATTGGTAGACAAGCTTTGAATCAACCATTCATTAGAACAAATGTGCATAACTCACACATGAAATCTCAATACCATTGATCGAATTATAAAAATGACACATTTGATAAAACTCTATGTCTCATATCCTTTTCGTGAGAATTTAAGAGTCTAGCTCTTGAAATCTATGAAGCGGCCTACTTCATTCTCATATAGGTGGACTATTTCAAAAATGCACCCATAATTATACATTCTTGCAAATATATGCTATATGTCCATTAAAAAGAGACCTCATCCTACCACTTTTATTTTATGGTCCAAGTACTTTTATCATTTGGGATGTATCTATTGTCATGTACTTCAATCACTCTAATAGTGTACTTTCATCATTGAACTCAAGACTTAATGTTACTCAAGTGTGAGTTGATCGTTCCACCATTGGTGATTATTTAGATATGAGCTTGTATCACATCCCTAATGATGTCTTCAACACCATGTTCTTTGTCAGACCTTTCGTAAAAAGATCTGCAAGATTCTTTTAAGTTCTTTCGAACACTATGTATATCACTCCATTAGATCCTTTACACAGCTATGTCTTAAACCAATATGTATTGATTTTCTATTATATACTTGGCTATATGCGTTTGATAGTGTGTAATGACTATCACAATATATGGATACTAATGTCATTTACTTTGATCAAATTGGTATCTCATACAACAAATTTCTTAGCCATTCAACCTTTTTACTAACTGCAACTAGAACAATAAATTGTAGAGTCACGGTTGTGTCGATAATGCAAAGTTGTTTCTTTGAACCCAATAAACTGCACTTCCACCAAAGTTGAAGATCCATCCACTTGTGGAAGCGTGATCCTCAACATGAATTACTCAAGTGACATCTGTATATCCTTCTAAAACTGAAGGATATCAACTATATATTAAACTATAGTTAATTATTCATTTCAAATATTTTAATACTTTATTAATAGCATGTCAATGTTCTTTACTTGAATTGCTTGTATACCGACTTAACTTCCAACAACATATGTTATATCAGGTCTGGTACAAGTCATAACTTATATCAAGCATCCGATTACCTTTTATATTTTTGATAGTGTTCACTAACTATCACCAAACCATGACACTTTTGTCACTTAATCTCTTCACATTATTGCATCACATACAATTATTAAACATCTCAATTATCACATACACAAACGTTGATGTCATTCTACCTTTTACTATATTTATTAAGCATCTCAATTTAAAATTCTAATTCTCTTTTCAATATATCTAAGTTCAATATATAATACATTGAATGCATTAAATATATATTGCTACAAGCTAACAAAACACGATCATAAAAATTTCTCATAATCAAATATTATAAAGTGGGTCAAAACATGTAACTCATCTACTCCTTAATAAATAAGAATTTATTTCATTTCTATTAAAGAAATCATATCTTTATAGTTATATTATAACTATGACATGCATCATAAATTCTATTTGTTAATTCAAGTTTCATATTTAAATATGTTCTATGGTAAATCCAAACAAGTATCAAAATAGAAAATAAACAATTACTAAAATCATTAAGATTTTCTATTACTTTCTTCCATCAACATTGGTCAACTTACAATAATTTTAAAATATAAAGACAAACAAGAAACAATTACTTTCATGTACATATAATATGAAATTATCAATTATACATATAACAATTTCTTGCATGAAGCAACAAATTTTATTTAAGACGTGCATGTGTTGATCTAATACCACATATTAAATCTAACATAAATATATATATATATATATATATATATATATATATATATATATATTTTATATGAAAAAGGATAAACATTATACTCAAATAAAGAAAACAAGATTTTCATTGATAATGATACAATCATAACCCATCATGAAACAACACAACTCTTCACCAAACTTTTAATTGTATAGCCTCCAAACGTATACTTTCAAACACGTTTGAATCCAAAAGAAAAAAGTTTGGATCTTCAAAAATAACTATCTACCATTTTCAAACCATGCTGATGGTGTAAAACTATAGTATTAAATTTATCCATGTTATAGAAAAACTTAAAACTAACAATCATGCATCAAAATAAATTTAAATGAAAATTTCGTAAACTATCATAATCACATAGAATGAACATTCAAACTTATATCATGTTTGCATATATTTGAAACACATGTATATAGTTGTGTACCTTTCACCGTAGTCATAAATATGTGATTGTTCATTTTCTTTAAAGAAACTCTGACACCCTAAACCCCAAAGAAAAAAATTTTAATTTCCTTATTTTTAAAACAGTGAATTCTTTAAATAAATAAATATACAAACTCTCGAACATATATATAATTTTTTTTTAAGGTAAAGAGTATCACATAATCATAAACCTGTCACATAAATCCAAAATTCCCATCAAACTTAACAACTCGAAATCATAACATCAGACAACAAAATCCTTTTTGAAGTACACGTACATAAGTTTAATATTAAGTGTAAATGTAGTCTCAACCCGATGCCACTATCAGAGCGGTAATTCCCAAAAATAAAATACGTTAAAAAATGACGATAACAAAAAGGTAGATAATAAAAGTCTTCAAGATAAGACGACTTTCAACACTTCAAGAGTGTTAGTCTTCACCTGGAGCTTGCAGCTTGTCTACGTTTATCGCAAACGCCAAACACAAACAACGAGGGGCGAGTATCGAAATTATGTAACAATATAAGATAAACAAGGAGAACACACAATTAGTCAAATCAACACAAACATGAGAAATACTCAAGATCATAATATCAAAGGTTAATCTAAATCAATCACAATGGAGTAGTCACAAGGATGAAATGCTATGCATGTCCTATACTTTATACTTATTCATCATTTGGCCATTCTACTCTGAAGTACTTGGCTAGGAGGCCTGATATTATGCCACTACAAGAGTGGATGGACAATTCATGAATGGCCAAGTCCTCATAGATCCCCTCAACTCAACCCGAGACACATATACGCGACGATCGGGGTACTCTTGTGTTGCACGGTAGCTCTCGACCTTAGGGAATAACCCACTAATCCACTTATGAATTCCCCACTAGAGGTACCCCCAAGGTCTATCAGTCTTACCTTACAGTTCAACTGTATCCCTCCACGATCAGGCTCATTCAGTTGTACTTCCCTGAATCACTAGGTTTGTCAAACTCTCCCTATATGATGACAAAATAATCCTAACTCCAAAATCTACAACACATATCTTAGACTTACTCGATCATCACAACTCAATAAGTTTTAGTTTGACTTTACAATATTCATCACAATATATAATTATATCAGTCAATCACATAAAATCCCAATATTTGATTTACACTACTCACAATACATAACTCAATCTCATCAATCACATAATAAGGAATCAATTAGGTGCACTTTCAAGTAATATCAGAATTTAAATCAAGTAGACAAGAAGACTCAAATACATATCATTCATACAATAACAATTAGTATATGTTTCATAAAATCGAATAACACGCAATCTTAATATAAATTAATTCACAACAATTCTATAGGTTTCTAAATTATATTTTAGTCTTCACTATTACCATTCGTATATTATTAATAAATTATTATTACTCAATAAGACTCAACCGTACGTAGTAAGCCCTAAATGAACATCTGGGAATTTCGGTATTCCCGTTCATCTCACATTATTTTATACTCATAAAATCGAACCTGATCTCACCCCTTACCTTGGCTGAAGGTTTTTCCAACGAAGCCGATCTGCTGATTTAACGTGTCCCGTCTTCGCCAACCACAGTCTCTAACAGTCCACGAGCGAGAATAAATCAACGCAACAACCAATTACAAATTAGTTACTTGCTCCAATAGGTAAATAATTTATTTATTAATAATACATTGATAATTTATCTGCTATTGTAATATAATTCAAAAATATATTTAATACCATTAAACACACATATTACTATAATCAGATTTTATTTAACTAAGTATGACAGAAGAACTAAATATTGTTATGCATACTTAAACTTCCGGTGCGTCTTTTCAGGTTTTTCTATAATCTGGAAAAGAAGTCCATACTTAAACTTAAATATTGTTACACATATTTAACCATGATAGAAGTCCAATTTTATTGCTATAATCGGATTCAAGTTTTTCTGAATATGGACTTGGTTTTATTTAAACTTGATATTTCTTCCATGTTTAAGTATTCTTTTGATACTAGGCCGAATCCTTGCTTTTGAGAACATGGTAGATATCAAAAGATATATATATCTTTGATATTTTTTTTTTGTTCGATGCCTACGACGAGTTCCCTATTCGTGTTTCAGCAAATTCACTATTCTAGTAACAATTATCAAATTCACTATCCTAAAATAATTATCATTTTTCCACCAGACTGCTAAAAAAAATAGCCTAGATTACTAATCATGATAATCAAGTTGAATTATAGGTTACTGATTGATGTTCTTGTGTGCCAATTTCCACGGTATGACACATCCTAATTATCCCTCAAAATTCATATGTATTTGTTGAAATCAAATTGATGAAGTTTACACCATGTACCTAATTGCAAATAGGATGCGGCAGGTAGAACTAACTCTTGTGTTTTCTTCTGGTCTTCTATAAACATTATTCACAATTAGGGACAACTAGGTTTAATATTATTCATATTATAATAATAATAATAATAATAATAATTATTATTATTATTATTATTATTATTATTATTATTATTTGCTCGCCCTTTTAACGCTGATGTTAAAAGATTAGTGTACTAATACACAAGTTTATTTCTTATTTATTTATTTTTATTTGTCCAAAATCAATTTAAATAATTATATTTAATATTAATAATTCAAATAAATTATTAGGGTAAAAAAATACGTAGAAAATTATCACACTACAACAAATACACATATAATATAATTTATTATAATATTACTATTATATATTAATTAAAAATTTGGGGTGTTACAGAAACAACCATTGTTTAAAAATAAATTCAAACCAAAATCGAACCTAAAGATTGTTGGATCTTTTGTTGGGGGTATGCTGCAAATTTTGAACAAGAAGATTATGAAATTGATGATCATGAAGGTTGCACAAATAAATTTCAAAGCGTGTGTATCACACGAAGCTTTAGATTCGAATCGTCCCCACCAATCTATATATATTGGATGCAAACGGGTTAACCGGCGAATCCCCTTCAGGATACTTTGGAATCCTTGAAGTGAATTGCACATGCACATCAAGTCTATCGATCAATGATATTTTACAGAACAAAGTTCCTTCATTTACTCTCGTGTATTAGAGAAAAGAAGAAATGACTCTGAAATATTTTTGACAGAATCTTGAATGTAACATGAATTTTGTCTTCTTATTTATGTCTCTATAGTAGCTCTATTTATAGAGATACTCATACCAATTGGTGAAAGAAAACAACTCTCGAGAAAGATTGTAACCTTTGGTAACTTAACAGATGCATTTGTTTGAATTAAACCAAAACATTACAACTACTTGACCAAGTGATACATTAAGTTATTTAATTTTGCCACATTAATATACCTGTTAGAAAATTCTAAATATATTTTAGAAATTCCCCTCACAACTTCTATAGTTGAAACTTCTATTATAGAAAAATAACCTAAGTATCCGATCCTTAGTGATAGGTTACTATTGTGGCAATTATGTTCATTGCAAGTTGATCAATACTAAAAAATCACTAAATTATAAATTTGCATGGAAATAAGTTTGAATAGAATGGTAATGACATTTGAAAGTTAAATTAGATAGAATTTAAATGCAATAATCATAAAGATGATAATTTTAAATTGCTGAAAATAAATTGCAATAAACTTAAATAGACCGTAATTGAAAAGATGGTAAGAAATGTGAATGTCGAAGATTAAAAGATTCGAAAGGTAAAGTTGAAGAGTAATGACTTTTAATTAAAATGACTGGAAGTTAAACAAATTTAAAGACTTGAAAGTATGAGAATTGCATGAGAGTAAATGAAAGCAAGTAAATGACTGAATAAGAAAGTTGCATTGAAAGGAAAAGGGCATGCATTTAAAATCCACATAAACATAAATGACTAAAATCTTAAAAAAATTTAAAGACACTAGACGACATATTTAGTGTTCTGACAAGCATGAATTTGTTTTCAGTTTTAAGAGTAGGCTTAGAAGTTAAGTATCTGACCTTTATTTTTATCGTACAAACTTCTATTTATAGAAAAATAATTGTCCCTTACTAACAAGTAATGTTCGTGACAATTACTTTCTCTAAAATAAGCTTCATAATGTGCTAGCGCTAAGTGCTGACATATTTCAAACAATGTAGATGTTAACCTCATCCTTCCATTTGTACTAGCTATCTAGATTTTATTTTGTCAATGGCGTTTGTCCATTCAATTACTTTCTCTTACAGTACTATCATAGCATGTCAAAATTCTCCTTTGGAGATCTTTTTTTCTTCTTCTAATTTTGTTGGTAGTTAAGTCTCATATTTGCTATATTTGCTATGTACATGGTAAATTATGTTGTAAATATAATAAAGATGACTCATATTCTTATTGACTTAAGGTTTTAGATTCAGATATATTGTCAAATTCTATTGTGAATCTTAAAGTATTTGACCGTTACTCTTGCGTTCCCCGTATACCCGTTCTAGCTTTGAGTTGTTGACATTCATCTTTAAAAATTTCTCATTAACATGTGGTTAGTTAGTTACATTACATAAAGACCCAAGAGAAAAAAATGGATAAAAATGCAATATCTTATCGAATAAAGGAAGCAAAACACAATACAGTGAATATAATTTTTAAATAAGGATTGACTATTCTGGGTTTTCTCTAATTTAATTTAATTTTGTTTGGTGGAGGGAAGAAGAAAGTGAATATGATTAGGCTATTTTTGTTTTGAGAATCCTAAAAAATTAATTGAATTTTATTTTTAATATAAAAATTATTTTGAAAACAATAAAAGTATTAATAATATTCATACATGGACTAACCACATAGGCTTTTTTAAAGACATATTATTGTTTTCTAGACGACAAATTTGTAAAGTTTTTAAAATATAATTAAAGGCTTAAAAAAATGAAAGATAAAGCATAACTTTGTGCATGTATTAAAAAACAAATGACTCTTACAAAAAAAAATAAATAAATAAATGATAGAGCTTTATATGTAAATAAGTTATAGTATCTTTGGGAGTAATTTTCTCTAGTTTTTTTTTTCTTTTCATGAGGTGCTAACTCAATGGTAAGATTTTAACATTATAATTTTTAGAGACAAAGTTGAAATCTCATTTGTGATTGTAATAAAATGACTATTAGTGTCACTTTAATTAAAAAATTAATAATTATATATGAATAAAAGATATATGAATATAATATACTATTTAAGATAACATTATTAATATAATATAAAATAAAATATATTAATTTGGTTTAGGTCTCATATATAATCGATTATGAATGCTGTGAAATCAATACCCTAATCAATAGAGGTCGAGATTGGTTGGTTTGGTTGGTTTGGTTCGGCTTAGCTCGAATATATATAAAAAAAATCAAGTTAATTGATTTAGATTGGTTCCTCAAGTTTGGATAATTAGTTTAATTCTTATACAAAGTGATATTTAGAAGCTTAAACCAAATATTATGAGACCTTATTTTAAAAAACTAAACTGTATATTTATAATTAAATAATGTTCTATTATCCTTTGACTTGAAAGTTTATAAAACTATACCTTTTATTGATCCTTGCGACGGCCAATATATATTAGACTCATAGTAATCTACAAGTTAATTGATTTAAACCATATAAAATTGAGTCCACTAGATAATCTATTTTACAGCTAATTTAGACCACTTAAGACTGAGTCCACTAGATAATTTATTTAACAGCTAATTTTGACCACATAAAATTGAGCCCTTATTTTAAGTAAGCTTCACCACTAACTTTAGTTTTACGTAACCACTTGAGTGGAATGTAGTGGCCAATCAACCCTTCATGCATATTCATGAGACTATACTTGCTAATAATTGGCACCCCCATGATATAAATTAGGAATGCGTCATCATTCATGTTTTCTAAAATACAAACTCAGATAAATAATTATTTAATTCATAAAAATAATCATTAATTTATTAACTTTTAAAAATAATATATTAAATTTTCTCAACTTATAAATATATTGTAGCAATTTTTTATCAAATTTTGTCAAATATTACCGTACCAACAAAACTCAGGTTATTCTAATAGGTATCAACTTATTTCAAAGAGTAACTCAGAAAAAACTGTAACTCTTATTAAAGTTACTTTGTTTTAAAACTCATTTTAGATATTGAATTTTACCGATCATCAAAATAATATAATAATTTTTTATTAAATTAAATTTACAAATTTTATAAAGTTTTACAAAATATCTGATATTTCATCTTATAAATTCAATCATTGTATAATATAGTTTTTTAAATATAAGTAAAATGTGGACTAAAAGATTATATAGTTGCAATTGTCTGATTTCTATAATTTTTTTGTATGCATAATTGTTTAAGATATATAATATTCAAATAATCAACAATCGGTGAAATTCAATGCACAAAAAATTATCAAGAAGAGTAACTCAAACAAGACTTACTCTCAGAGCAAGTTGATAGTTGATCTCCAAAATATATATTGTTAACTAGATATAATAGACAAAATGATAACAATATACATAAATTATGAAGTCCATTATTGAACCAAAACCATATTAGAGCTCCTAAAAAGTGCATAACCTATAAGATTAGTCAAGTATATACATTTTCCATACATTCACTATATATACTGCCGACATGAAGGTTTATTATAATTTACTATATGGATGGTTTGCAACAGATATTAAAAAATTATTTTTATATTTAATATTTTAACAATTAGTATTATTGTTAAGAGGTTTTTAAATAAATATAAGCTATTTTATGTTTGTTTATTATAATAAAAATTAATTTCTTTTTTTATAAAAAAACATCTCTAAAAAATAATTTTTATAAAAAGCAATTCTTATTTTTATATTATCTGTTCTGTTTTTTTTATATAAATCTTTAATAAACAGAAAAAACTCCTAAAAATAAATATTTTTATAAACTTTTTAATTTTTATATCATCTATAACTTTTTAATTTTTTATTTTAACAAATGAATAATATAAAAATAAAATTAAAAGTTTATAGATAGTCGCATCCCGAAGATGCGACCTCTTACTAGAGAGGAAAACATTATTCTTTATGTAATTGCAGGATGAAGATATCACCTCTTAAAGATAAATAAAAAAAAAGTAGGATATTTTAATATATAAATTTTAATATAGAATATATTGAATAGTTTTTTTTTAATATTAAAAAAATTAAAAATTGAGTCTTTTTATAATTTTTTATTTATTTATTTATTAATTTTTCGGAGAATCCATGTTTCCAAATGTCATGTGGTTTGTGGAGTATCTCGGAGAAACTAAAGGCTGCTGAGAGGATCCTCCTTTTTTGTGTGGTGTGAAACTCTTCTTATTATGGAATGCACTACAAACCTAAAAAGTATGATTATGTAACTCTTTGAATGTGCCAATTTGATTTTGAAATTGTTAAGAGTTCTAAAGTATTTTGCTTTACACATAGGAGTTCCAATTTTTGATGTTGACTTGAACCTAATAATATTACCCCACATACCCCACAGAAAAATACTATTTTGATTTTATGTCAGATCAACTGCAAGCAAGTCTTTTTCAAGAAAAAGAAAGAAAAGAAAACTGGGAAAAAGTCACTTGTAAACCGCACATTATATTCAATAATAATTTTAGTATATAAATCTAATTGAAGCTTTTCTTAATAAACAACAACCAATTATAAAAATATAAAATAAAAAAATATCTGTCGATGTCGTGGATATTTGTTTTTGATAAACAATCACAATTTAATACTTTTTTTTTTTTATAAAAAAAGTTGGATTGTCTAATATGGTTCTAGTCCAAATGTAAACTTAGCTATTTTTTTGTGAATTTTAATAAAATATTATGTGTTTTCTATTTTGGATTATTATAAAATTTATTTGTTAACAAAAAGAGTAATGGTGAGTTATTGGACTATTTTTTGAGAGGTTCATATTAAACATATTCAAAAAAATTAAAATGAGGGAATAATGTTTTAGTCTAATGTAGATCTTGGATTAGCTGAATTTTTACAAAAGAATTTATATTTGTCTCTTTTTAATAGCATTAACGTAGATAAAAATCGTTATTTACAAATCCGATATCTAACTTTTCACCACCGGCCCAAACATTAGAATTAATAATACGGATGACAACATAATCTGCATAAGCGGATACTCACCTCAACATGTTCTGATCTAGGGGAGGAAATCCCACTTTAATTTGGTGTAGATGCGGATTTTTTCCGAAATCAAAACCCGAGGGCCGATTTGGGGTTGATATTCACCCCACACTGACCCTGCTAGTAATATTATTATCATTTTTAAGTTTTATATACATGTATATATTTAATAATTTTTAAGTATTAAAAATTATAGTCTCATCTCTATAAAAAACATATGATTTTAATTATTTTTTAATTTTATTATTGTATAATAATAATTATTTTATCATATTAATTATAATAAATATGACTTTTAAATTTATCATTTTATATATATGAGTAGTTGCGGGACAGAGAAATCTGAACTCGCTCACTGCCAAAGACAGAGACTTAAATTTCAAACCCAATAAAAAATAAGACGGGTGTAAGTTTCCTCCAATTAGTTAATAATAAAACTAAAGAAGACAAAACTTGTATCCACTCCATTTGTTGTCATGCATAATAAGCACAACAAATTTTATAAGACTTACCTACTTGACACTCTCATAATATACTTAAGCTCTATAAATCGACTTACCAAGATTGATTTGACTTGTAAAAGTTTCTATTCATAAAAATCGAATTACCAATTTATGAACTTCAAAAAAACATTTTTGTAAATCCCGAGGTTGTAAATCGACTCACGTGATTCGACTTATCAGCAAGATAGGAAGTCAGGTAAGTCAACTTACATATGTGTAAATAAACTTACACAACTTCAAAGTTCAAAACTTGGTTTTTAAACATATGTAAGTCGACTCACATGATGTGTGAATCAATTACATAGGTCTGCAAACTTAAAATTTGACGGTTTCAAGGTTGTTATGGTAGTTACAAAGTGATTATTTGTCATAGAATCTTTTTTATTGGCCTAGCTTGTTCATGCATCATATAAAAGGTTTTCCATTCATTTCTAAACACAAAAATATTTTCACTTATTCCTCATACTCAAGCATTCAAGATCATATCATAAATTGAAACCGATTTCTTGATCAAATCGGGTGCGCAATCGAGTTTGGAAGCGAGAGGCAACGAAGAAGGGGTGTATATTCTACATATGAATCATTGAGGGGACATAAGTGAATTTCTCGTCGAATAAATGAAGAAGATGTTCTCTAGAGAATTTCTAGAAAGGTGCTTCTAGGTGTCTATCTTGCAAATAGTGAAGTGTGATCTTCATCTCAAAGATAGGTGTGTGTTCCAAATTTAGAGGTTGTTCCAGGATTCTATGTAGAAGAGTGTTTAGAAAGAAAGGTTTGTTTGCAAGGATTTGTAAAATTCTCTGAAGGATGTAGTAAACATTCATAATCAATAATTAAAGGAAGAAAACTCTCATTCAATTGAATGAGACATGATGTATATTTACGGGCAAGCACAAAGTAG
>NC_021161.2:37288824-37298032 GCF_000331145.2 Cicer arietinum
CTTTCCCTAAATTCTTAATTTTTGTATTTTGTTTTATTGTTCTTTAATTGTTCGTTTTATTTGGAGTTTGGTGACATTTTCTGTTTTTGTTCAAAAATCGATAGAAAGATTGTTATTAGAATTTTCTGATTTAGAATATTCTCTTGTTTTTGTACGTTGAATAAATTTTATTTTTAACATTGAATTCAACATCTTAGACATGATTCAAATTTGATATTTTAGTGTTTCTATTAATTGTAATTCATAGATTCTATGTTTGAGATCTTTGTGAATTTGGTTGAAATACCAAAATCTTTTTCAAATTAAACAACTTCAATCATATTTTTGTTTTCTTGTAAGTCTCTATTTGATTTGTGTTGTTTATTTGAAATATCATCAACGAATTGATTCGAATATCCAATAAATTTAATATTCGAGTCTATTACATTAAAAAAAAAAAAAAAAAACTTATTTTCAAATTACAACTGTTTTTCTTCAGTGTCATTCATAAAATGTAAATCTTTTCTTTTGAAATTTGTATATTCTGGTATAAATCAATAGTATCATATCATTTTATCATCAATTAAATAATTGTATTATCTTCAATGGGATATACAAAGTTCATATAAAGAAAACATCAATCCAGCAACATGTATTTAACCAACATGTTATGGTAGATTACTGATGATCAAAATAGAAACAACGTGAAAATAATATGTATAAATAAAGATTTAAATTATATGATTTTAAAATATACTAATTTATTTACAACAACAAATATGAATTAATATAATATATTTTAAATTTTCAAACAACATAGACAGCAAATAATTTAGTTTGATGGCAATGTATTGGTAATTAAATCCTAGGACATGAGCAATATTGGTAGTGTGCGGTTATTTGCCACATTAAGGGAAAAATATGATAAATAAATAAATTTTATTAATCTAAATTGATGTGGTTGCAAATATCTTCAAGGTCAACAAACCAATGAAAAAATTATAATGAAATAATTTTTTTATTATTTTATCAATACAATTTTTTCCTACAAAATGCATTGATTGCTATTTCTATGTGTTAGGAAAATGCATTGATTACTATTTCTATGTGTCTCGATCTAGTTCTAAACAAAATATGCTTGTATTAATTATTTCTTAGTGTTAAAATTTACAATAAATTATAATTAGTACTGTATTATAATTTTGGTCAAAATTTAATTTAAAAGATATTTAAGAAACACACTAATAATTCAATAAATATGTTTATGAGATGTGTCAGTTTAGTGGTCTGAGTTTAATCTTGTAATATCAAAAAATAAAATTTAAAGTTCATTAAATATTATCAAGTATATGGTTCGCACAAAATAAGACAACTTCATCAATATTTTGCATAAAATAGATTTTTATATATTTAAGAGATTTATAGAAATTTTATTTACATATTTTAGAAACTATTTATTTTTTTATATGTTTTAAATACTAAGTATATTATGATAAAAAGATATAGCATTGATTCCCTCCAACGATAAGATAAAAAAAACAATAAAAAAAAAAAAAAACATTCAACCATTACAACAGCAAAAACATTAAACATATAAAAAACAAAATAATATGTTAATATATTTTCAATATTTCTCTAGTCAAATGCATTTGTTTGTTTTACCAAATTACAACTACCTCATATTTTTCTACTTTATTTTCTTTGAAAAACATAAAAATGACAGCATATGTTCAGGAATTGTGCCCTTTGCCTCAAGCAACTGAATTTTTATTTAAAGAGAAGTGCATCATGTTCTGAGATTGAAACCTAGTCTCATTTGTTATAACAACTTTCACCATCTCATTTTGCAACTTCTGCTTCGTATCTTTTTTCTATAGAAAACATGACCAAAACAACATGACCCCTGTGTCATAGTTTGCTAGTAGCACTAATACATAAACAAAACAAAAAACGACCTTGATTTGAATTACATTTTCAAGAATTTTCAGATTTACAAATTTTACTTACATGATTTGAATTACATCTTTGATGATTCAAATCACAATATAAGAAAATCAAGAAGTATAAGTTTCTACTTATATGATTTGAATCATCAACTTTTGTGATTCAAATAACTAACTTGTGTGATTTTAATCCGATATTCTACATGATTTTTAGAAAGTATTTTCTCATAATCCAATCCAATTGAGGTTATTGCAATAAGACAATTTTTACCATCTAAACTAAACATATATTTTGATAAAAAGTTAAAACATCTAAATCTAGACTAGAAGAGACATACACTCTCTCGCATGGGTCAATTGTTTGTCACTCATGCATAAAATAAGAAATTTATGTTCAACCAAATCACAAAAAAAGTACAAAAACACAACAAATTTTTATGTGGACATATATACTCTTCATTATAAAACTTATAAACTCAATACTTACTTTTATATATGATTCATTTAGTGATTTACTGATTTAATTTAAAATATTTTTTGTTTGTTTAAATCACAAAAGTAGATAAAAATTAAATATTTTTAATTATAAATATTGATTTACTTTATATTCTAAGCAGGTAAATTAATATTTATTAAGTTAACATAAATTTTGTGTAATTAATTAGATGAAAACGGATAAGAAGATGTTATATTTGAATATTTTCATATAAAGTTTTGATAATTTTTTAAATATATCAAATAATAATATTTAATTTAATGTGGTAATAAATGTATAATATTATGCTAGTATCAAAATAAAGATGCACAATTTTCCATCAAATGTTAAATAAAAATGTAAAGTTATTTATATATCATTTTAGTCTTTATAATTCAGGATTCTTATTGTTTTTGTCTATAATATTATCTACTCATCTAAGTTAAATGATGTTATATCCTTGATATAACATGTCACGTCATATTTTTGTGCAACGTGACACTAAGTTGTCACATCATTAACATCATGTCATCATCTAATGGATGAAGACTAAATAAACTAACTAAAGAGTAATTAAAACTAACAAAATTACATAGATCAAAAGCAAAAAAACTACTTCATCCCTTCAAAAATAATTGTTACATTTATAAAAATTATTTGTCTAAAAATAATTATCACTTTTGATTTATAATATAATTTTAGTTATTTTATTCCAATTGTATTATCTAATTAATACAATGTATATCACTTCCAAGTTATTATTCTGGGTTTTTTATACAAATATTCTTTTTTTTTATTAAATTTAATACCAGATTGCCCACTTTTAAAAAATAATACCAAAATGCCCTACTTTTTAGCCCCAGTTGCTGATCGCAACCTAGGGATGCGACCTTCTGAAGCAAAAAAATTTCAACCTCACTAGATGGTCGCATCCTGGGGATGCGACCTCCTACTAGCTTCTATTTTTTTTATTATTTTTTTTGTTGAATTTAGTTATTGGATATATTATATTTATTATTGTTAAATATTTTAAAAATAATTATAACATTAAAAAATACAAAATGTTATCATAAATAATAAAAATAATTAGTTTAATAATATTATATAACTTTTAATAATTATAATAATAATAATAATTTTAATAATAATAATAAAAAGAAAATTCTATTAATAAAATAAAAATACTTTTATTATTTAATATATTCAATAATGTATTTTAATATTATATATTCTTTGGTTGTTGAATTTTGTTATTGGGTATATTATATTTATTATTATTAAATATTTTAAAAATAATTATAGCATTAAAAAATACAAAATATTATTATAAATAATAAAAATAATTCATTTTATAATATTATATAACTTTTAATAATAATAATAATAATAATAATAATAATAATAATAATAATAATTCTATAATAATAATAATAATAAAAAGAAAATTCTATTAATAAAATAAAAATACATTAAATTAAAATAAAAAATACATTAAAAAAAAGAAAGAAAAAAAACTACAAATAAAAAAAATACATCAAATAAAAATAAATTATTTTCATCTAAATGACCTCCAGTTCCACATCTACGCGGTCGTCGAACTCGTTTAGCCCTTTGAACAACTTGAGGTTGTTGTGGTTGATCCTCATTGTAATCTGTTTGTGGATTAGAACCACTATCACCTGCTTCCGTATAATTTTGAGTTTCGACATTATACATAGAATCAAAAGCCGCATAAGCCGACTCAGGAGTTGTGCAATGAGTACCAAACAAATTATAGAAAATTCTACTCTCGGTCGGATTAATGGGAGTGGGTATTATTGGCATTGAAGGAACGTAGTATTGAGTCGGTATATCTGCAGCTTCATGAAGATGTTGTGGTGATGATAAAGACGGTGTTTTGTGCATGATATTTTGTTGTGGGATTGATTGAGGCATAGAGTGAACATCAGGATATGTTGAAGGTTGCAAACGTGGATCGCGCAGGTATCTTTCCACATATATGTATAATTTAGTGTGATGCCTGAACCAATTCATATATTCGTTAGTGTGGCGTAAAACACCTTCGATGTACTGACCTTGCAATATGTAATTTTGACGTTCATTCCAATGTTGAATCTCATCTTTCTAAACCACACTCCAATTATCATCAATGCCACGTCTCATGTCGATCTCATGGTAGAGCGTCATTTCTTTTGGGGGTTGCGGAATTTGTTGATGAAAGCTGAACTGAAGCGCGACTCTATCTGCATGATGTTTTTCGACGATATGATAGCAGTGCAGATAGGTACATGCAGTCCAAATGTTGATCTCTTGTTCGGGTACCTCGTGTTGGAATCCGAGATACGGTCTCCAACGAAACTGGATGTTAAAAAAAACAGGTTAAAGTGAATATTAAGAGATATAAAAAAAAATTAAAAGTGCAACTACATGAGAATGAATATATTACTTCTTGAACCATCATATGATCGATTGTATTCCGGTATCCTTCTATATCATTGTGAAGAACTTTACTGAAATTTAAACCCCCGAAATTAAATCTGTCGAATATATAAAAAATAAAAATATAATAAAATTAGTTATACGGTAAATAATAAGTTTTAAAAAATAAAAATATATAAAAATTATGTGCAATAGTTACCTTTGTGCAAGTGGAAATATCCATGCACTGGGTGCATCTGGAGCAACACAACTCAAACGATACCATGCCCAGTTTTGCAACAACAATGCACATCCTCCCATCGACATTATGTCGGGTTTCGTAGCAAGGCATAATTCTCTATAGAGTGTCGCTAAAACTGCCGAACACCAACTATAGCGGGATGCTTTATTTAAATCGCCCAAGATTGAAAGATATTTTAAATGTACACGATTATTGGATTTGTCTGGCATCAACAATCCTCCAATCATACGTAATATATATGCTCGACATGATGCTTGTTTTTCTACTTTGGATGCGTTTTCACCAACAATATCAAAAGTATCTTTGAGTCGTTTTAATTTAATAGAATTACCTTTTGTTGCTCCATCAGGTGGGATAACTCCTAAATATTCTTGACAAACATCTTTAACATTCAGAAAATTTGAACCTCTAACAGGAATACCAGACACATTTAATCCTAAAATATAGTATACGTCTTCTAAAGTTATTGTGCACTCACCTATCGGGAGATGAAAAGTATGAGTTTCTGGTCTCCATCTTTCAACCATAGCAGTAATCAAACCGACATCGATCTTGTAGTTTCCAAGTTTGATCACTTCACCAAATCCATCTTGTTGTAAATACGGTAATATGGCTTCGTTCGGTTTTTTGTTGGCATGACCATGACATTTTAGTTTATCCCTTCGAGGGATTCTGAAATTAATAATATAAAATATAAATTAATAATATATAAATTAATAATATAAAAAATATTCAATATATAAGACAATACATTAATATAAAATATAAAATTAACAATTTATAAATTAATAATATATAAAATATTCTATATATAAGACATTAATATAAAATATAAGATTAACAATATATAAATTATTAATATAAAAAATATTCTATATATAAGACATTAATATAAAATATAAAATTAATAATGTATAAAATATTCTATATATAACACATTAATATAAAATATAAAATGTATTCAATCTTTAATCTTGACCATCCAAATTTATTTATCAACGGTTGTGGTTTAGTAGAAAAATATCAATCCTCATACTTTTAGTTGGACCAATCAAATTGATCTATTCAATCTTTAATCTTGACCATCCAAATTTATTTATCAACGGTTGTGGTTTAGTAGAAAAATATCAATCCTCATACTTTTAGTTGGACCAATCAAATTGATCTATTCAATCTTTAATCTTGACCATCCAAATTTATTTATCAACGGTTGTGGTTTAGTAGAAAAATATCAATCCTCGTACTTTTAGTTGGACCAATCAAATTGATCTATTCAATCTTTAATCTTGACCATCCAAATTTATTTATCAACGGTTGTGGTTTAGTAGAAAAATATCAATCCTCATAATTTTAGTTGGACCAATCAAATTGATCTATTCAATCTTTAATCTTGACCATCCAAATTTATTTATCAACGGTTGTGGTTTAGTAGAAAAATATCAATCCTCATACTTTTAGTTGGACCAATCAAATTGATCTATTCAATCTTTAATCTTGACCATCCAAATTTATTTATCAACGGTTGTGGTTTAGTAGAAAAATATCAATCCTCATACTTTTAGTTGGACCAATCAAATTGATCTATTCAATCCTACTAACTTCTATAAATAGATAACTAGATCACACAATATCACCACACCTTCTATCTCATCATACCTTCTATTTCATCATAATCATGGCTTCTCAACAAGTCATTTGTATTGTTTATTACAATGGTTCAATTGTCGATGGAGTTGAAGGGAAAACATTTGTAAGTGATTACAAAAAGGCGTTCAAAGTACATTCTAGCAGCAACCTTGCTCGTCTAAAGAATGTCATTAAGAAAAAGTTGCAGTTCGACGACAACGTGACGATAACTGATATAGTTTATCGACACCTTGTCTTCTTTGGTGAAAATACAACCAGATTTGAATTGATGAAGGTTTGTGATGACGACGATGTTGAACTCATGTTTGATGTTTATGCACAATGGTCACAACTTGGCACCATTGAGTTATACATTACATTTGAAAGTGGTCCTACTTCACAACACAACACTATCAACCCATCACAACCATCAACCTCAAACATGCCTATCCCATCACAACACTATGAACCATACTCTACCCCTTATCAACCCGACGTACATTCTCCATCACAACACTATCAACCATACCAACCATACTCTAGCCAAAATGAACAAACTCAACATGTCCACAATGTCCACAATGTCTCCCAACAACTTAGCCCTTATCAACCCGACGTACATTCTCCATCACAACACTATCAACCATACTCTAGCCAAAATGAACAAACTCAACATGTCCACAATGTCCACAATGTCTCCCAACAACTTAGCCCTTATCAACCCGACGTATATTCTCCATCACAACACTATCAACCATACTCTAGCCAAAATGAACAAACTCAACATGTCCACAATGTCTCCCAACAACTTAGCCCTTATCAACCCGACGTATATTCTCCATCACAACACTATCAACCATACTCTAGCCAAAATGAACAAACTCAACATGTCCACAATGTCTCCCAACAACTTTATCACGAATCTCTCCCAACAAGTCCACAATGTGATCTTCCACTTAGTGTCCATTATAATATCAATGAGGAAGAATTAGGTGATTATAGTGAAGATGATGAAACATACTTCGATGAATCATCTGGTGATTCTGACGATGATGATATTGATGAAGATATGGAAGCAGAAGATCAACTTATCCCACCTGTATTCGATCCACCATTCCACATGAAGAACATCAATCTATCCACCGCAAACCAACCAACTGAATTTGATCACATGTTCATTGACGAAGTCCCAAATTTAGGTGGAACTCTTGAAGTTGGAATGAAGTTTCAGAACAAGGATGAATGTGTACATGCAATCAAGCGTTATCATATAAAACAATCATTGAACTTTGTGGTGCAAAAATCAGATTTAGAAAGGTACTTTATTATTTGTTCACATCCAAATTGTTTGTTTAGATGTAGAGCTTCAAAACGCAAAAAAAAGTGAATTGTGGGTGATTGGGAAATTGAATGCGCCTCATACATGCACAAATTCTGCACTATAACAAGATCATACAAAGCTCGATTCTAACATGATATGTGCAAGTATAATGCAAGTTATGAGGATTGACCCTTCAATCAAAGTGAAGGTCATTATTGCTCAGATTCAGGCTTTGTATAACTACACAATTAGTTATAGAAAGGCTTGGTTGGGATAATGCAAGTTATGAGGATGGACCCTTCAATCAAAGTGAAGGTCATTATTGCTCAGATTCAGGCTTTGCATAACTACACAATTAGTTATAGAAAGACTTGGTTGGGAAAAAATAAGGCAATCGAACAAATTTATGGCAATTGGGAAGAGTCTTACAATCAACTTCCACGATGGTTATTAGTTATGCAAATGTTTGCTCCAGGAACCATTATTAAAATGGAAACAATCCCAGCTTATAATGAACATGGTTTGATAAATGGGATGACAATCTTTCATAGACTATTTTGGACTTACATTCCATGCATATCTGCGTTTAAATTTTGCAAACCAATTGTACAAGTTGATGGAACTTGGTTATACGGAAAGTATAAGGGAACTCTATTGGTAGTAGTTGCACAGGATGGGAACGACAATATCATTCCCATTGCTTATGCATTTGTGGAAGGTGAGACAAAAGAGGCTTGGAGTTTTTTTTGTTGTTGAGAAATTTGAGATCACACGTCACTCCACAAGCCAACATTTGTTTGATTTCAGATAAACATGAATCTATCAAAAGTGCTTACAATAATCTGAATAATGGGTGGCAACATCCTCCGTCAAAGCATGTGTTTTGCGTTCGACATATTTCACAAAATTTTGCAAGGGAATTTAAGGATAATGCTTTGAAGAACAAGGTTATTTCCATGGGTAATAATTTAATTCTTACTTCTTATTATTAATTAAAAATTAAATTATGAAGTTTTATAATTAGTGTAATAATGCATTGTCTGCTGTTTCAATACAGGTTACTCAATCAATGAGTCTACATATCGATACTACCGCAGAGAAATTGGCATCGTAAACCCAGAAGCTTTGAAATGGTTAGACAATATACCGCGACAAGATTGGATTCAAGCATTTGATGGAGGTAG
>NC_021161.2:37298382-37313549 GCF_000331145.2 Cicer arietinum
CATATGCCTTGTTCACATGTGATAGCAGCATGTTCTAGCATCAAATATGATTATTGGAGCCTTATATCCGATGTGTACAAGGTGAAAACAGTACTTAAAGTCTACAGTGAAGCGTTCCAACCGATATCAAACCAATGATATTGGCCATAATATGAAGGTGTTAAGGTGTGTCACAATCCACTAATGTGGAGAGTCAAGAAAGGTCGCCCAAAGACCAAGCGCATTAGAACAGAAATGGACACTACGGATAGAGTCTCAAGAAAATGCGGATTATGTCGGGTATCTGGTCATACTAAGAAACATTGTCAAAACGCTGTTGGGATATCTACTCAAAATTGATGTATTTTTTTCTTTTAATTTAATGTAATTTTATTTTAATGTATTAATATAATTTTCTTATTATTAATATTAAAATTATTATTATTATTATTATTAAAATTATTATTATTATAATAATTATTAAAAGTTATATAATATTATTAAATTAATTATTTTTATTATTTATAATAATATTTTGTATTTTTTAATGTTATAATTATTTTTAAAATATTTAACAATAATAAATATAATATATCCAATAACTAAATTCAACAAAAAAAAAAATTGAAGCTAGTAGGAGGTCGCATCCCCAGGATGCGACCATCTAGTGAGGTTGAAATTTTTTTGCTTCAGGAGGTCGCATCCCCAGGTTGCGATTAGAAACTGAGGCTAAAAAATAGGACATTTTGGTATTATTTTTTAAAAGTGGAGCAATCTGGTATTAAAATTAAAAAAAAAAGGATATTTGTATAAAAAAACCCTATTATTCTCCTATTTGCATTTATTGTAACGAGAATACACCAACCAGTGATAAGGATAAATTAGTCAAATTGTCATTCTTTTTTTTTTTTTTTCATTCATAATAGTTTTTAATTTGTATTAAATGGTCAAATGCGACAAATATTGTGGGATGAAGGGAATAAAAATTACTACAACTAAAACCAAACATTACACACACACAAAAATTAATTTCAATTTTCAACTTCAACTACTAGTTTATGCAAATTTTGATCGCAATAATTGGTTTGAGTTAATTTTTTTGGCACTCACCAATTGAATATTCACATAACATTAATGACATAACAACTTAGTACTACGTGACACTAAAATATAATTTGGTATGTCATATCAGTATATAACATCATCTAATTTGGATGAATAGTTGACATTAGAGACTAAAATATCCAAAATCATAAATTACAGAACATAATCTAAGGTTTTTTTCGTATGACAAAAATCAAAACTCATCTAAATTTCAAAGACAATAAACATAAACAACCCTAAAAATATAATAAACATATGAGAAATACTTACAAGTAGACAATATTTAAACATAAACTTTTTCATACACATAAATAATTAAATAAATTAAATGATATTCATACACATAAATAATTAAATAAATTAAATGATATGACTAAATTATTAAAATCCCTTTTAATTTTTCTCATTTATACGTGTGCTTCCAAATATTTTAATTAGAGATTGTGTCTATACAAGAGTGAAAAATACTTACATAGATAAACACATAAAAATAAGAAGAAAAAATGAAAAAGGAAAGATGATTAAATGATTTGATTAGAATTGATAGATGATAAACTCCATGACTTTGATATGACACAACATCACTTCATCTTTTAAATTTTTCTTTAAAGAAAGTGGATTTGGATCTATTTTTGACTGTGAGTAGCCCATTTAAGAGGCAAACTTAATTCTGTTGATATTCTTTGGTCCATCTTTGAACCCTGTAGGTCCGGCTATTCTATAAACTTCAACATTAAGGCAAGTTTGTCCACTACATTAAGAAACATGGCTACACATAAATATCAAAAGGGAATCATACAAAAAAAGATACTTTGCATAATATTTTATTTTAAAAATGAATTCTAGTACAAATGAATAAATTGGTTTGAAATTTGAATTGACATCAACAAGCCAAAAATTATAAAATGATATTGGAGTGGCAAAATAGGTTAACTCCAAATTAAGCTGACTAGTCTAACCTTTTAAATGGTACTATAGTGTAAATTAAATATTCCAATTTGTATAACTTTCCTAAATGGCAACTTTTTTATTAACTACGGCCCATAATATAATAATATAATATTGTGGGTGTGTTTTTCTTAAATGATAATATTATGGAGTTGTGTTATTTTGAGACACACTTTTGACATCGTATTTCAACAACATATACAATTAAGTGCAGACATCAATTTTAAGATAAGAGAACAAATATAAAAGAAATAATAATAATAATAATAATAATAATAATAATAATAATAATAATAATAATAATAATAATAATAATAATTTAAAATTTAATTAAATTTATGTCCGAAAAACATTTCTCAAATATTGTGGGTGTTAATGTATCATATATTCAACAGCCCCATAGTGTAACAAACCACAATTGTAAGATCCATAAAAAAGTTATTCTTTTGTAATTGCTTTATAATAGCTTGACTCTTTAACTATCATGTCTTAAATAGTACCAATCAATTGTTGATTCAATTATTGGATGATTGGATGATGGCTTACACAATGCTATTTTAGTTTCAAATATAAGTAGAATTAAAAAAAAGTTGAAGTATTTATACAAAAATTAAAATAGATACATTAATTTTAATTGACTTACTTTTGTTTATAATTAAGATTGGAGGGAGTATAGTTTAAATAATGGTTTATACGAAGAGATGATTGATTTTTAGGTGATTTTATATGATACTCCTTCATAACTTGGTGATTTAGTCTCTCATTTAATGAGATAAAAAAAATGATCTTAAATGATAAACAATATTCACTTTACAAGTAATCGAACCCTAAATAGAAAGACTAACAAATGTTTCTAGTTGACCATAATCAAAAGGAGTAAATAAACACATAATGGAATAATCACCTAGTAATTTTGTTTCAATTATCATTCGTGTCAATTCAATCTTAATTTGACATATAGGAATAGGACATCATATTTGTTCAAATCTAAAAACTAATCCATGTAAAGAATGACCAATAAAAATTTAAGGTTGGATTACATTTAGAGAAGTATAAGTAATCTCAATCCATTCACTATTTACTCATACAAAAAACACCAACGAATATTAAATTTAGTGGAAAAAATTAGACTCTCACAACGTATTAAATTTGAGTTTGAATTTCCGTTGAAAGAGATACTTATATTCAATGTCTGATATATTTCAAATAGAATTACATCTAGTAGAGAGAATCTACAGAGAAAGGAAAAAAAAAACACATTCATTTGTCACCTATATCATGGGTCCTATACCATGGGTAGAAATGAAGCACCATTTTCTTTCCATACAAAACAGGGATTTCCTTAATAAGGAATACAAAGCTCATGTCAACCTCAATTATATAAATGTCACACTCTCTCGAAGGTCCACCCACTAGAAAGCACACCCCACCATCTCTCACCTAAACAATCTAAAAGCAAATTTGGCTCATTCATTTCTTATTTAAATACTAGCTATATGATTCCATTAATTCATTACATTGAAATCCAAAGAAGCACAATTTTAATAGAATACAACAACACTAGCTAGAGTTTAATTAGAGAGGAATAATGGAACTTCAAGACACAGCAGCTAGTAGAATAGCAAGTAGAATAACAATTGGTCTTCCATTGGGTTTGGCACTACTTTTTGCATGTTTACTCTTCATTTGTGTCTTATTTTGTTGCTTCTTACATTGGAAAAAGATCAAATTTTTGTTTCCATCCTCTTCCGGGGTTATTAATCATCAAGCTCAGATTCAAGCTGACTTAACTTCCTCACCTCAAAAACCAACTTTTCCTATTGTGGTAATCATCACCTTCCCTTGTTCACATTTAAAACTGTTTAACAAATATTTCCTCCTAATAAAATATTTTTAAAAAAGATTACTTAAAAAAAGTTAGATGTATTTATCTAAATATTGACGAAATACATCAACTTTTTTTAATTTATTTTGTTTAATGATGGTGTATATGTTAAATTTTAAGTAAATTAGATATTTATTTATAAATATAAAATTTATAGTTAACAACTTGATATTGATTTTTATTTTTAATATAGGAGTTGTACACTAAAATTAAAATAATGTTTGAAAATTGAAACATTAAATATTTTTTAAATTTTATAAGATTTATAAAACTTATATTTCAGTTAAATTGACTATTTAATTATCATAACAAAGTTGTATAGAATAGAAGTGTGACAAAGATTAAAAAAAATTTCATAATAAATGAATCTCTTTATGTATATATATACACATATATTTTGAGGAAAGATAAGTGATATTAATTTGTATAATTTTTTTTTTGTAAGCAGATGATGAAGCAGAGCTATGCTGAGAGCTTGCCAGTGATGATGCCAGGGGATGAGATTCCAAAATTCATAGCCATGGCATGTCCATGTAAGCCTCCAACAGATGAAAGTATCACAATTCATGTGCACAAGGCAGAAGACACAAATGATTTTTGCACTCACAATTCATCTTAATTAAAGAGGTGCTGATTTCAGGGTAGGTTAGATATATACACATTTCATGGACCTTATCAATTTGTGCTAAGTGAGATAAATCCACCAAGCTCAATCAAGGTGCTTGAAAAAAATAAATCAGGACCCCCCATTTTATTTTTTTGGTCAGAATGGGAAAAAAATGGTTGAGATATTAACCATCCTGTTTTAATTTATTATTTTTTGTGCCTTTTTTGTTTGTTTTTGGTTCTAGGACACTTTTATTTGCTCCTTTTTTTGTTTGAAATAACCGTGAGTTTGATGAAATTGCAGTGAAAATGTAATTTTTACGGTAGTACACTGTGATTTTATTAAATTTTTTTGTTAATTTAAGGATGAAAAAATCACTATATATGAATGCATCTTTCCATAGACTTGTAATATAATTTGTGTTTTAAAATAATCTGAATTTGACATGCCCTATTGATTTTTTTTCTGGTATATGAAATTCATGCATAATTTTACGTGTGACATATACTACTTTAAAGAAATTGGAACATTAAATGTGCTATTCCAGATTTGAACAATTATCAAATTAAAGATTAGAGAAAGATCAAATTTAATTGCAAAGTTAATTGTGTCATCCGTCCTCCATTATAAACCAAAACAAAAAAGTAGTTATAATTTTTTTCTCAAATATAAATAAATATAACTTATTTTGACTTTATTTGATTATGTCTATCCTAAAATAAATTTCACATTTACATAAATTTTATTTTTTTAATAACTCATTTATTTTCATGAAACAATTTTTTTATAAATAACATTTTTGAAAATATACTTGTATTTCCTATGAGATCAAAAAGAATAATTATATTCGAATAAATTTATGTGAGACCCAATTTAATTGCTTCAAGTTATTTCTATTGAGCCATTTCTAGTGATACAATGCAGAAACCTTTCTTCCACAAGGTTGGACCTTGAAGGCCCAATTTAATTTATCATTTGGTTTTTGAATAAACATGAGAAGATATTCCAAATTCACATTTTTCCTTTCATTTTCAAGGACATCTATGAACATCTTTATTCAAGTGTTACTTCTCTTTGTTGAAGATTTTCGTAGATTCCTGCTAGAAAAATGTATAAAGAGGTTAATAATGAATCATTTAACACATTTTAAAAATAATATTTTAATTAAAGAAAGATAATAATATTTTTATAAAAATATCATTATCAAATATTGGTGCATTTATTATTACTGTTAATAAAAAATAAAAAATATTAAATTGAAAGTGATGCATATTAAAAAGAGGAGTCTCAAACTTAACCAATCATGTCAAATCATAAATTTTCATTGAAGACACAAAGATTGAGAAACCACAGTGCTCTTTGTTGTACATGCATTATTAACATAGGAATAATGGGCCAACACATTAAAAGCCACAATTGAACTTTTTATAGGGAAAATTGAATGATATAAATTCATGAATTAAATCTATTTTTAGTCCTAAAAAGTTTTAGATTTTATTTTGAGTTTAAAATTGTCATGTATTATTTGTATATAAATTTTTTTACAATGTCACAGCATTACAGCTATTTGTGAGCATGATTTTAGAGCTATTATAATAAAAGTATAATATTTTTAATAATTTAGCGGTTGTGATTGGTTGATAATGTTAAAATATTTTACATTGACAATATATATAAATTAAATTCTTATATTTTAAGTACATATAAATTTTTTTTATAGATTATACAAAATCAAAATAATTGAGTTTTTCTTTTAAACTAAAAATTTATTAAAAATAAAAACATAAACAAAATTAAGAGACATAAATAGACGGAATCCAACCCTAAAAAAGAGTAACCAAAAAGAAAAACTGACAAAAATATGTTCTTCAGATCATGCATATATTTTGGTCTTTTAATGACAATTATATAATATAATTAATTTTCTTCTGGTATTCTTTTATTGGAATGCTATCATAGTGTATACATACATTTTATGAGTTATATATAAGAAAGTCTTCGGGAAAAAAAAAAACTTAAAATTCAATTTCTTATTCCATAGTGTTTTTATTTTGATTTTTTGAGTTTTGTGTCACTTAAAAATTCATATTTAATTTAGTCTTTGTTAAAAATTTAGTCAAAAATTACACATTAATTGACTTCAAAAGAGAGCCTAAAATTGTTCATAGAATTTTATGAAACGGAAAGTGTAAGAAAAAATTGATATAAACAAAAAATAAAACTTTAAATAGATTAAAAATATATTTAACTTTAGCAACAATGGAGTCTAGAGGAATGTGCTAGTCACAACATGATAAACTTGAATTTGAATCTTCCATGAAAGAGGTTCTCATATTTAGTGTTTGACACGCCTCGAATAGGATTACCTCTGATAGAGAAAATATATAGAAAAATAATATTTTCCAAAATTTATTATTTATTATTCGGCAACGATATATTTTCTTATATTTTTTTTTACTAAAAGAAATGATATTCGTTTATTTAAATTGTAAAATACATTGATTTAATAAAAATTCAAATTTTATAAAAACCAAAAGAATAAATTTGCGAACAAACACACACCATCTAAATTAAAAACATAAAATGATAATATAATACAAATTAAAATCAAAATAATTGATTGAAATTTATAATAAATTAATTTAAGTAATCATTAATTGAAATTTATATCGAAAAATAAACACTATTCCAATATAAAAAACCAAAAATTACCGCACCACTCGTTGGATGAAATGACAATTAAAATAATACTAGTGTAGAAATCACATATCCAGTCAAATCAGCCTCATAACTGGACAGTTATAGAACCAAGAAAAAAACCAAATTATCATGGTCAGACCAAAAGAGATTAACAATCACTTGTCCAACCCCTATCCAATCTTTAACTTTTAAACACCAGTTTAATGTTGTATCCAGTTTTGATTACTGTAGTTTACACTCAGTGAATTGTCTAGTTTTTTTTCATATAATTTTTGTGAGTCGTAGAACGTTCAGCAAAAGTATAAGAAATTTTATTGAATTGGGCTTATTATGTTGTACAGGTTAGTCATGGATAAGTTTAGCTAATGGATGGGCCAACACATTAAATGTTAGATTATTTTACCATATATCTCCACATTTAACTTTTATCTTCACAAAGATAAGGAAATGACTTTTTTGCCCTCCTATAAATGTTAAAATTTGAAAATTATGAGTCGATTTTTCCTATTTTATCGAAAATCTTATCTCAACTTTTACGGGGAAGAAATTTCACTTCGGAAAACTTCAAAAAACTTTTCCATATCATATGTCATTTTCAAAAATCTTATTTCAAGTTATCCAGAATACTCTTTTAAACTTTTCCGGAGTATAATACACTACTGGAATACTTTTTTAACCTAAGTATAACCCTAAAACTTAAATCAAACCCTAACAAAAAATTGTGTGTAGTCATCAAGAAATTCCCGAACTTTCCGAATTATTGACGTGGGTAAAGCAACCAATTAAAAAAAAAAAAAAAGAGTCCAATATCATTTCTTTGATGAATTGGTCAATGATAATGATCAACAAATACATGATAAATAGTTTTCCTTTTCCAATCATAACAATAACAACTCTGTTTTTTGAAACAATATTGTGCTATTTTTAACAAAGTTTGAAAAGAAAAATTGATCAACGATATTAATGGTCATATAAACTACATGATCAAAAATAGATCAATGATGTTAATGGTCATATATACTATACGGACAAATGTTTTAAGAGATATACAAATAGAGAAATAGAAGTATGAAATAATCGCAATTCTTGTATTTAAAACACCAAAAAGTGGGCCCACACCTTTTTTTTATGTTTCTTTAAATAGCAAATAAAGTTCCACAATTTCATTTTTTCATTTCGGCCTATTTATCATTGCTCGGCCTATTTATCATTGCAGACAATGTAATCGTTATTGGTAGCAACCACGTGAATAATTTTTTTTTATGCCCAAAAATTGCCTTGTTTCTTTTTTCTTAGTACGGTCACCATAGGATATTGCTACTAAATCAATATCTTGATTTGATTTATGTATAACTCTCAAGAGAGCATATGTATATGTATCTCACAGACTTAGCACTTAAGACCAAATAAGAATAATTACAAGTGCTTGAATTTGATTAACAATTATTTTTTATAATTTCTTTGTGTTGTTGTTCACAGTTTGTTTTATGTTGTTCAATGTGTTACATGTGTTGTTCAATGTTTTTGTCGTATGTAATATAGCTTTTCGATGAATTTTTGTCTGTTTTTCGATGAAAAGAGTTCCTTTTATAAATGCCAATTTAAAACATTGTTATTTTTCATCATTCTTCTTCCAATGTTCTTTGTTTGAAACTTTGCTTTGTTCCAATTTTGAATTGTTGCCTTGTTTTAATTTTCTTCATTTTGAATCATTGCATTGTTTCATTTGATTTTGTTGTCGCTTTGTTTTAATTGATTTTTGAATTTGAATTCCCCAAATTTGTTGTCGTACAAATCAATTTTTTTATGGAGTTTTAAGACTGGAACGACTTCTGACATATTTTTCAATTGGGTGTCGGACTAAAAAGTAACCGACTGGGAACTTGTTAGAACATAGGGAACATGACTTGGAGCATTGACCTTTATCAGAATTTGTTAAAATTTTCCAGAACATTACAAATGATACATCTTCAAAGCATTGGTCTTTTTTAGAGTCATTGACTTTTTTCTGAGTCGTTGACTTTTATCAGAGTCATGACCAGAGCTTGAGAATCGGAGCCAGAGTTTTACCAAAGCTTGATAATCAGATTCATATGATATGATGTTGATGTTAAAGGCAGAGACAATAATTTGCTTGCCTTGAATTAGTGGCGAGACAACTTTGTCATGTTGCATATTAGAGTCATATACAACTCGCGACTTTGTTAGAGGCAGCTTAACATAACATGTTGCATTCTCTTCAGAGTAAATGCTTTAGAGTGAGCACTTCAAAGTCGGTGGAGGGCGCACACAAGAGAGTGCATTTCTTTTGATAATTTTATTTCCTCTTATCTTTGTTCTAATTTTTGTACACTCAATAAGAACATTAGTGCATTATATTATGTAGTGGGCGAATTGGATGAATTATGGGTAATTAGACCAAATTACCACCCCTAACTACTATTATTGGACAAGATTTATTATCATCGATGTTTGTCATTTTGATGAATGTATTGTTTGATATCTTGTTTAAGTTATTTAATTTTTTAATAAAAGTAAAGGTTGTGATAATATGTACATTTAGAGAACATGTCATGTCTCTCTAATTAATTGGTGACAGGGATTGTTATTTTAAAAATACCCTTATGAAATGTACCATTAGGATTATTATTGTGAAAAATGAGTGCATCTTTCCTAGCAACTAAATGATTTTTTAAAAGAAATAAAAGGGTTGTTCCACCTTCCAATTCTTTTAAAAATCATATTTAATAAGATTATGATTATAAAGGCAATCAAAATAATTTTAAATATATAGTATGATCCCATCATTTGCAGGGCACACATCAATTTTATCTACTAAATTGAATTAAGTTTTAAACTCTAAAAGTTTCTATAACGTAAATTTGTATAGAACGAAGAAACTCATATAAAATCTTAAAAATATTATAAGCAAAAGAAATTGGAAATTGTCTTGACCGAAGTCATACATAAACCATATATCATATATTATTATACTTATTATTCCTAAAAGTATATCATGCCAACATGACAAGGCATAAATGTATGATACAAGCACAAATGTATCTCATTTAAATTTCTATCAGTACAAGCAATATGAGTACAATTTGAGTCTTTTTTCTATAGTCTTAGTGATCTGTTATTGACTATAAAAACCCTATGGACACCATCCTATGTAAGCATAAATGTGATATTGTATTTAAACTACAAAGTCATGGTGTGTTGAAAATAGTCCAATAGTTTGAATATTGAACATACTCGATGTTTATTCCACTCTCTTTGCCAGAACTGATCATCATTGCCATATAAATCTAGCCAAACAATATTAAGATTTGACCTTATATTTTTAATCTAATCATATGAAAAGAAAAATAATAGTCAATAGTTAACATCAAAGCACAACATCATACAAATGAGAATTAATTGAGCGGATAAACTCACATCACTGAGAACAAATATCTCTGAACTCTGAAGTAATGCTTCCAGTTGGGTGAGGTCAATTCTAGTTCGATGGCCATAGGCCATGAACAACGAAGAAATTTAGAATTTTAAGTATGCATTGTTTATGTGGATTCAGACAAATATTTGGTGGCCATTGCTGAGCCAATGTATAACTGTGAAATGATGGAGCTTCCAATATCTAAATCCAATGTCTAAAAATAAATTATAAATACATTAATATAAATAACTAGTTAATTAATTGTGATGTTGGTGATAATAGAATTAACATTATTATTATTATTATTATTATTATTATTATTTGAACCTATTTTTTATATAATATTTTGGGCTAAATACCACTTGTAGTCCCTTAATTTAATTTCAGTTAACGTTTTAGTCCTTTATCTTTTTCTTTTTTCTCCAGATTTGGTCCTTTATTTTAATTTTAAGTGACAATTTAATCTTTTATGTTTTAAAATGTTAACAATGTTATCCTTTTTTTTTTTTACAAAAATTCAAAATTCATCAAAATTTTCAAACAAAACCCATAAATTTAATTATATTCTTTAATATAAAATAAACTTCATCAAATTTGTAGCTCAAATCTTCAAATTAACTCATATTTGTCATTCTTTATTTGATGTTGTTAGAGGTGAAAATATGAGTTTATTTAAAGATTTAAGTTATGAATTCGATGAAATTGCATTATATTGAGGATGATAATTAGTTTTATGAGTTTTGTTTAAATTTTTTTATGAATTTTTTGAATTTTTGCAAAAAAATAAGGATAATATTGTTGATATTTTAAAACATAAAATATCAAATTTTCACTTAAAATTAAAATAAAGGACCAAATCAAGAAGAAATAAAGGACAACTGAACCGTTTTTTGTGGCTACCACATGAAGAATTTTTTTTTTATGCTCAAAAATTGTCTTGCACCATTAGGGCCCCCAAATGAACATGCACCAGATTTAGAAGGTAGAGCACGAGTGAAGCCTTAGTTTCTTTTTTCTTAGTCCGGTCACCAGAGGATATTGTAACCAAAGCAATATCTTGATTTGATTTATGTATAACTCTCAAGAGAGCATATGAATATGAATCTCAAAGACTTAGCACTTAAGACCAAATATGAATAATTACAAGTGTTTGAATTTGATTAACAATTTTGTTTGAATTTCTTTGTGTTGTTGTTCAGAGTTTGTTTTATGTTGTTCAATGTGTTACGTGTGTTGTTCAACGATTTTGTCATATGTTATATAGTTTTTCGATGAAGTTTTGTGTGTTCTTCGATGAAGAGAGTTCATTTTATAAATGTCAATTTGAAACGTTGTTACTTTTCACCATTCTTCTTTCAACGTTCTTTGTTTGAAACATTGCTTTGTTCCAATTTTGAATTGTTTCTTTGTTTCAATTTTCTTCATGTTTGAATTGTTGCCTTGATTCAATTGATCTTGTTGTTGCTTTGTTTTGATTGATTGTTGAATTTGAATTCCCCAAATATTTTGTTGTCCAAATCAATTTTTTATGGAGTTTTAAGACTGGAATTGCTTCTGACATATTTTCCAATTGGGTGTTAGACTAAAAAGTAACCTATTGGGAACTTGTTAGAATCTTCCATGTTTAGAACATAGGGAACATGGCTTATAGCATTGACCTTTATCAAAATTTGTTTTAATTTTCCAGAACATCACAAATGATACATCTTCAGAGCATTGGTCTTTTCCAGAGTCTTTAACTGTTTCAGAGTCATTGACTTTTTCAAAGTCGTTGAATTTTATCAGAGTCATGACCAGAGCTTGAGAATCGGAGCCAAACTTTTACAAGAGCTTGATGATCAAATTCAGATGATATGATGTGGATGTTAGAGGCAGAGGCAATCATCTGTTTGTCTTGAATTAGTGGCGAGACAACTTTGTCATGTTACATATTAGAGTCAGATACAACTCACGACTTTGTTAGAGGCAGCTTATCAGAACATGTTGCATTCTATTCAGAGTAAGTGCTTTAGAGTGAGCACTTCAATATTTTAAATTATTAATCTTTTTTACATTTGTTTTAAATTTTAACATGATCAACAATTTCTATTTGGTTGGAGCAAGAATTCGAAGAAATTTTTATTTAAGTCAGTGGAGGGCGCACACAAGAGAGTGCATTTCTTTTGATCATTTTGTTTCCTCTGGTCTTTGTTCTAATTTTTGTACACTTAATAAGAACAATGTGCATTAAATTGTTCCCACAAAATACATTTTATTAACATCAAAATAAAATAATAAATTGTTCTTCAAATCATCTTGATTCTAAAGTTTAATTTATTAATTAATAATGAAATAATAGGGATAGTGGCCAAAGGAGGCATTCTGGTGACCATTGTAGTAGCAGTTTTTCGGCGACTGACAACTACCACCCTATTTAAATTAATAATTTATAAATTAATTTTTTTTAAATAATGAAAAAACTTAAAATCTGTTTTTTAATTCAGCAAAAAAAACATTATTTTTTTATTAAAAAAATCTTTTTTTTATTTAAGTTCAGTTTTATAAAAAAAATAAATCATTATTTAAATTCTGTTTTTTAAATATAATAAATATATTAGTAGTAAATATAATAATTAAAAATTATGATTTTTCTAAAACCAATTTTGAAAAAAATAAATTTTAAATTATTATTTTTTAAATAAATAAAACTATTTTTAGAATTTTAAAATAATTGAAAAAACTATTTTTAAATAGTTTTATAATAAAAAATATTTTTTTTTTTGAAATATTAAATTTTCTTAAAATTATATGTTTTTTTAAATTAAAAAATATAATTCTTTGGATTGTATAAAATAAAATATTTGATGCATTCGATATAAAATAAAAAAAAATGGATGGACGGGATCTATCTATGTTTTTAAATGGATAGAATAGACTCAATCTATTAAATTTTATATTATGTAGTGAGTAGATTGGATGAATGATGGATAATTAGATGAAATTACCACTCCTAACGGCTATTATTGGACAAGAGTTATCATGATATTTGTCATTTTGATGAAAGTATTGTTTGATATTTTGTTTAAGTTATTTAATTTTTAATGAAAATAAAGGTCGCATTTATAAAACATGTTATGTCTCTCTAAATAATTGATGATATGGATTGTTATTCTTAAAAATATCCTTATGAAAAGTACCATTAGGATTATTATTGTGAAAGAAATGGGTGCATATTTCTTAGCAACTAAATGATTTTTTAAAGAAATAGAAGGGTTGTTCTACCTTCCAATTCTTTTCAAAATTATATTTAATGAGATTATCATTATAAACATAATCAAAATAATTTTAAATATATAGTATGATCCTATCATTCCCATTGTTCACATCAATTTTATCTACTAAATTGAATTAAGTTTTTAACTCTAAAAATTTCTATAACTTAAATTTGTATAGAATGAAGAAACACATATAAAATCATAAAATTATTAAATTGAAAATTGTTTTGACTGAAGTCATTAATAAACCTTATAGTATATATTATTTTACTTTAAAAGTATATCAAGCCAAGAGGACAATTACGTTGTGCTGGACAAATGTCAAGAAGACAACTATGTTGTGCAGGACAAGGCATAAACGTTGTTGCCGTTGTAGGATCAAGCACAAATGTATCTCATTTAAATTTGTATGAGTACAAGCAATATGGGGTGCAACTTGAGTCTTTTTTCCTATAGTCTTAGTGATATGTTGCATTAATATCAAAATCTCCTAGTGTGGCATTATTAGAATTGTCAATTTGACAAGCCCTCTTAATTATTAGTCTCGGGCCACATGTTGGAGGGGCCAACAAATTAAGAGAAATGTACCATACACCTCCCTCAATTTAACTTCCCACCCCCCATTTCAAATGAAAATATCATTTTGTCCATTAAAAAAATTAACCACTCCATTATTCACTCCATTTTTCGAAACTTCCAAAATTTTTAAACTTTCGAAATATAAAAAAGTGAACTTTTTTGACATTTTCGAAACTTTTGATAAACACGAAAGTTTCGATACGTAATTTTTCAGAATATTTTGATATTTTCAAAACTTTTGATAAATCTAAAACTTTTGAAATGTATTTTTTCAAAATTGATCAAAAATTTCGAAACTTTTGATTAATTTGAAAGTTTCGAAACTTCTGAAATAGAGAAAATTTCAGAATTTTCGAACAATTCAAAACTTTCGAAATAGGAAAATTTCAAAAATTTCCAGATTTAGAAACTTTCGTAATAGGAAAATTTCGAAAATTTCTAGATTTGGAAATATTCAAAACTTTGCAAATTTTCAAAATGTGATCATTATTTCGAAAATTTGAAACTTCTGAAAAAGATAAAAACATTTAGAGTTTTCTATTTCGGAAGTTTTAAATATATTGAAAGTTTCGAAAATTCTGAAAATTGTCATTTCGAATTTTTCAAAACTTTCGAATATTTTAATATTTTTGTTTAGTTAAAAGGGTAAAATTGTATTTCTATAAAAATGGGGGG
>NC_021161.2:37316154-37343311 GCF_000331145.2 Cicer arietinum
TTGTATCAATTTTAAAACATTAAGGTTCATCTAAAGACATTGCCTCTACGGGTTCCGTAGGTGGATTTTGGGTAACACGTGACAACCGGCCTAATAAATACCCCCAGTGTTGTAGACGGCCTGTGTATGCTATTGCCCAAGAAGTTGCTTCATTGGTACGATATTGCTTCCAACCTGGTGCAATGTCTGGCATTGGAAATCCATCTTTCATCTTTAACTGCAAAAATTAAATAAATTAACAAAATATAAGACAAAATTATCAGAATAAAATTTAAAAAAGTATAAGAAAATAATTACCGGAACCCAGTGATTTCCATTAACAAAACCAATACAACAAATGCGATCATTTTTTGTCGATCCGGAATGTGAACCCCTCATAGGAAAGAAAGTCATTGAAAATGTCAGACCGAACGTGACAAGAATAATATTATATGTTGTCGCTATCACGTAACCCATATCAGGCATGGACAACCATTTATCCATGGGTTGAACACCTAAGCCGGATATCATCAACGAATCTCTTACTTCTTTAATGCGTCCTGTGAACAATCTATCATATGGAGTTACATGAGAAACAATCTCTTGATCCAATCTCTTGCGGACCAAAGACCAACACTCTTCACCGAAACCAAGCAATAATGCAATAGCGCGAAAACCACAATTTCCATCAGCTGCCACGTCAAATATGTCATCAATGTATGGCTGAATAATATCAGGAAATTGTGTCAATAACAAATTTTTTGAAGAATGAGATGACTGAGAGGGGTGTTTCTTTGATTGAGAGGCTTGTCTCTTCTTTGATTGAGAGGGTTGGGAACCAATATCTTCACCATATGTTGCATTAACATGCTCAAAGTAAGAAGGGTCTCGATATACATCATATCCATCTGGCTTCATACCCTTACTCTTCTTCACTCTTCCTTTGGTTTTGACTTTTTCAGGTGGTGGACATATTGAACTTGTACTTGGAAAAGCAAGTTCACGCACTTTACTCTTCAACACTCGTTTCCCAATAACATCAAGTGATCGAAAGCGTTTCCATAAGGCATTCATCTCAGTAGACATATCCAACTCTGATCCATCTTCTGTGTCTTGAGTGAGTTCACATTCCATGCTTAATTTTCTCCATTGAATATGCACAGAATCTAGAGGAATTGGTTCACCCATTAATTTATATTGTCCCAATTCACAAGCACAAGGTAATCCGTATGTCCTTCTCAGAGAACACCCACATATAGATTTGTCAGTACCCACCCACTCAACTTTGTCGTATTCTTCAGCAATACGTCTTTGAGCTTCTGTTGATACAAATGTATTCAATCTCTGATAAAATGGATTTCTGTGCTCATGCTCTTCATCATAAAAACTTTTTTGAAACGAGGCTCTGATTCTTTTATGTTGTAACCTTATCATGTTGTTCATAGCCTCCCAACATTTACACAAATCACTCATGCTATTTTCTAACATTAACTTCAGTTTCCAGTGAGCCGACTCAACCCTGTAAAATTCAACAATATATAATAAAATTATATTAAATACCTGTTAGTCGTTGTGTTCCCCAAATGCATCACTTTATTTGTCCATGCTTCAACAAATCTTTCCTTATGTGGAGTCAACCAAGTTTCTTTGACATAATCAACAAACACTTTAGTATCAACACATGATTGTTCAAACATATGCAAGCGCATCATATACTCTTTTTCATTACTACAATACATAATGTCTTTCCACATATTCAATATTGACTCTTGTCTATCCTTTAAGACATATTGCTTGCATTTTGCTCCAACATTTTTTTCGATATGAAATCGACAAAGTAAATTAACAGCATGTGGAAACACAATGCCAACTGCATTCATTAACGCAAGATCTCTGTCTGTCACAATTACTTGAGGGAATTTATTTTGTGTAACAAACAAATCTTTTAGTCTCTCTAATGCCCAACAAAAGTTTTCTTCCCTCTCACATTCCAAATAAGCAAACCCAACTACAAATGTTTTCTCTGTTGATGTCATACCAACAATTTCAAGTAATGGCATTCTGTATTTATTGGTTTTGTAGGTACTGTCCATAATCAACACAATCGGAAACAAATTCAACAACTTCACTGAATCTGGATGCGCCCAAAAAATATCTCTCATAACATCGGAGTCTTCACGCTTTCTATTCCAGCACACATATTTTGCATCTTCAATTAACTTGAATAAATGTTGCATCTCTGTTCTATTACCTCTCACGCGCAATCGAATGATACTTCTCTGTTTATATATTTGTGAGATCTTAGTAACATTACTCTTATCTCGGTCTTGCAATGAGAGTAATATGTGTCTCGGTGCAACATTATATTTTGTTAATTCATGAACATGCTTTCTATCTTCTTCATTTAAGCGCCCAACATATGCATGCCCCTCCAAAGTATCAGGTAATTCATGGTTGTGAATTCCACAAATTACTTTAACTATCCATCCTGAACCATCTTTTAATGGTTTTGATCTAAGCTTGAAAGGACAATCACATTTTTTTGTTGAACTTCGAATAGAACTAGCAGCACACTTGTATTTTCCCCCTTTGTCACAACCTAATATTAATTTATTTCTCCGTCCTTTCTCACCCGTCTCTATATCTGATCTTCTGATAATAACGGTAACTTTATTTTTTATACCAATTTCTTTTGCCCATTTCACAACAGTATCCCTTGAATCAAATATCTGAAATAAAATAATTATAATTAATCACAAAAATATATTTGTATAATATTAATATTAAATATATTTATTCATACCTGATCTGTGTCAAAAATATTTGTAGTATCGACGCATGTTTTGTCCATTAATAGTAGTGGATTATCCATATCTGTTAACATTTAAAAAAAATTAAAAAACTTAAAAAAAAATTAAAAAAATATGGTCTGTACCGGAAAACTCAAAAATGAAGTTTTCCGGAACCTAATACTGTACCGGAATACTTGCCAACCAAGATTTCCGGTACACAAATTTTCTCTTTTGTACCGGAAAAGTCAGTTTTAACATTTCTGGTACTATACTCTGTACCGGAAAACTCAGTTTTAACATTTCCGGTACTTTACTCTGTACCGGAAATCTTGTTTCAAGTATTCCGGTAGTTACCGGAAAACTGCCACTTACCGGAAATCTGTTTTACGGCTGGGTTTGTGACAAAATGGTGAAAAAAATATTTACATTTCCGGTATAATAGTCATTTACAAAATGGTGAAAAAAATTGAGGGTAGTTTTGCCATTTTCGAATTTTTTTGGGGGTACAAGGCAAAGTTTGGGGGTACAAGGGAAATTTTTCAAAAAGAAATCCCCCTAAAATTTTGTGGGCTTAGTAGGCCTATAGGTCCACTTTTTCAATAAAAAATCAATTTTTTTTAAAAAAATTGACAATGTTTTTTTCGAGAAGTAATTTTTTTTTGATTTTTTCACGGATAAAAAATGATATACAATTTCTTTTTCGAATATTTTTTTGATTCAAGAAAAAATTTCTTCTTTTTATTTTTCTCACAAAATTTTTTGAGAAATTTTTTTTTAAAATATTTTTATTTTTTTGAGTAAAATAAATTTCAAAATTTTTTCAAGAAAAAAAATCTCAAAATTGACAAAATATTGGGGCCCTATAAGCCCCCTCCCTTAAACCCCATGAAATAACGGGCCCGAGCTTTAAAAATTTATTTTGATAGGGAACCTAATTTTAGAGGCTTAATAAAAAAAAAATTAAGGGACTGTGGAGTTGGAGTCTTTTTTTTACAGCTCTAGACACCATCTTATATAAGCATAGATGTGACATTGTACTTAAACTACAAAGTAATGGCGTGTTAAAAATAGTACAATGGTTTGAATGTTAAACACACTCCATGTTTATTCCACTCTCTCTCTCTCTCTGCGAGAATTGATGATCATTGTCATATAAATCTGACCAAGCAATGTTAAAATTTGACACTATATTTTTAATCTAGTAATATAAAAAGAAAAATAATAGTTAATAATTAACATAGTAGCACAAAATCATATACATGAGAATTAATTGAGTTGATAAACTCACATCACTGAGAACAAATATCTTTGAAGTAATACATCCGATTAGCTGAGACCAATTTTGGTTCGATGCCCATAAATCATGAACAATAAAGAAATTTGGAATTTTAGGTTTGCAGAGTCAGACAAATATTTGGTGGTCATTGTTGAGCCAATGTATAATGGTGAAATGATGAAGGTGTCAATGTCTAAAATAAATAAATAAATATATTAATATAAATAACTAGTTAATTAATGCGACATTGGTTATAATAGAATTGACATTATTATTATTATTATTACAGAAAAAAAATTCAAGTTTTTCGGTTGTTTAAATTTTTTTCTCTTCTCAAAATTTTTCGGTAAACCTTTTTGTACCAGAAACCTTTAAAAATATTCTCTGGTAACTTCCAGAAAACTTTCACCTACCAAAAAACATTTTTTGTTGGATCCAAAAATGTTAAAATAGTAAAAAGAAAAAATAAATTTGAATTGGTAAAATAATAAAATAAAAAATTAAGGATATAGTTGATATTTTTAAAAATTTGTGAAAATATAAGTAAAAATATGAGGGTATAGGGTGAAGCAATCTAAATATTACAATAGACCTTTGTTCACAACAGTCCAATGATAGAAATTATGAATAAAATACATCATAGTTCATAATTTTTGATGAAGTATACTTTATGTGAAAGCAGAAATAAAGTACTTTATGTCTCTATACAATTTCTAGTTTATTGAAATCAGGTGGAACGTTTGTAAGTTATTCATGTTATCTCTTTCCTCTATATATATATGGAAAATACTAAATTTATTAAGAATGTAAATGATAAGGACATTTGTTAAGAATTTAAATGTAACTTTTTTCTTTTTAAAGTAGTGTAATTTAAACTTTGAAATTGTAAAAAATCATATTTTATTTTCAAAATTATTATTTTTATTTCAAATTTTTTTTTTATAGTTTTCTTAACAAGGTACTTATTAATATATATATAGAAGACAATAAAAGAGAATGACAGATTCTTTTAAACCTCCATATTATGTTGTCACATCATTATCATAATGCATACATCATGCTGAACGAAAGATAATACTTAGGCCAGATGAAAATATTTAGTGCCTATCTGTTGCGTATTCTTAAATTATGATCCTAGTATTCGATGATTTAGAGATTTCTTTTTAGAAATTTTTCAAAAAATAGAAATTACTTTGTACGTTTCTGTCATTACGAAAATTTAATTTTTTTTTTTCTTTTTAAAAAAAAAATCGTTTATAAAAAATTGTTTTTTGAGAAGCTACTAAAAATAGTTTTTTGTTTGAAGTAATTATTAAAATTATTTTTATATGTTAATTTTTTTCAAAAGTTATAACAAACAAATAGAAACTCTTAATAGTAATTTTTTTAAAAAATAATTGATTATTTTTAAAAATAACGTGCAAGAAGCGGGTTCTTAATTTTATGCCTTGTTTACCATTCAACAAAGTTTAATCAATCTTCTGGGTTGGGCCTATTTGATTGTTGTACATGCATTATCATAAAAATAGATTCTGTAACCACATTTAAATATATACCTCCATATTTTTAAATTTTGTCTATAAACTTCTTAAAATACACTCGTGGTTAATAATAAAATCAGACATTTCACTCATCCTCCAAACAAATTCGAAAGAGTAAATTTTTCTTTGAAATTTTCATTACAGAAAATTCATTTTGATTTTTACGATAGATATTTTTTTCTAGCGGAAAATTTGCGTCATACAAAAATAACAACAAAAGATTCATAATAAACTTTCCGGTGAAGAAACGAATTCCTGAAAAATTGATTTTAAAATTTTCTAGTATACAATATTTATAACCGAAAAATTAAAAAATAAATTTTCTAGTGAGTTTTTTTAACATCTTTTTTTTAGTTAGGAGAAAAGGAGCGAAATAAAAAAATATTAAAAAACACTATGGAGTTTGATCTCATACAACATCTAATTTGAGAGCAGAGGAGGAGGAGGAGGAGGAACGATCAGTTGCAAGAGTAGGCATATCAATATAAGAAGCATATGTGGTTGAGCAGCATGAAAGTGATGTGTAGTCTGAGTTTGAGAAGCAATGTCCTGATTATGTGGCTAAGTATCAGGATCATAAGCAATAGGAGGAGCAACTAGAGGATTATGTGTATGAGAATCATATTCAACCTTAAGAGGAGCAACAAAAGAATCATGTGCCTTAGTAGAAACTGCTCCCTAAAGGATCATATGATATTTTTTTCCGTTAAAGACTACGAGCATCACATTACGACTAGAGTGTAGGTTGGACTGGTTAGTAAATAATTTATTTTATTACATAGTATAATATAGCATAATATATGTTTATATATTTTAATTAATATAAGTAAATTATATAGTATAATATAGAACATGTTTTTATATAACTATCTTAGATATGGTATCATTATTGGGACAAAGCTGATGAGAGGATATTTATCTCTATTTTAAGTATACTTTTTAAAAGTAATATTATTTTATAATATATATTAGTATTTTGTAATTATTATATTTTTATTTTATAATATGTTTGTGATCATTTAAAAATTATTTTACAAGCATAGATTTACGAGCATTTTTCCGATGTTTGTAGACATGGTGAGGATGTACCCTAGGTATTGCTACCACGAATGTGTCGATGGACTACCAAACAAACATTTGGAGATGTTGGATTTTATGGAGCGTAGTTAGATGCATTGAGACCTAATAATGTTAATTGGCAGTCAAATTATGAAGAGGACGTAATGATGGAATTTCAACTTGTATCCTGGCTACAATGGTACCTTATTTGTCAGAGAGGTGTTTCCGATAGTTTGGATATAATCAGTACATTCGTCCTACACCGCTAGTTTTCGTTGTTTGTGATGTTGATGTTGAATGGGTGTATGAACATAAACTTTCAAGACCTCTGCACTAGATTGTGTCGAGTCAGATATCTACCCCAGTGTGTTGAAAGGAACCTAGAGTGGTATTATAAGGTCTCTCATTCTCATATGACCCCTGATGCAGCTGAAACAACTCCTCCTCATCATATTCATATTCTTGATGTGGTTGATTCTGATTTTGACAATCTTAATGCCTCTGATTCTATTGAATGATATACGAGGTGTCAATTAATGGATGATCTTATACAATAGAGTTTGGACTTAGGAAAGCCAAATCCAGATGATGAGATATATCTCTACTTATCTCGAGGCTTACACATTTTCAAAGGAGGGGACTATCAATAGTATTTTATTTTGTATTATGTTTTTTGTTTGTATTATGTTATTGCTCCAGACTTATTTTTATGTGTTTGTGTTAACATTAGTTTTATGTTTATGCTCCATACTTTATTTGACTACTTTATTGAATTTTAAAGAGCAAGTCACAAAACACATCAACAATACAACATAAATATAACTTAAATAAAAATATATCTTAAATACAACTTATAGAGCTAAACAACTAATTAGGTTATGGTTGAGTTAAGCTAGTAGTTTCATTTGGTTCAACCAGACAGTCCATGATCTCATCAACCCTTCTGGGGCAATTCAAACTTTCTAAAATATCATGTGTAAATCTGGTCAATGTTGCATCGAAATCGATCGGCCATTTTGTTGCAAAACAATGGTAGGTAGTGATCATTGTTTGGACATCATTGTCGTCTTGGAGTTGAAAATTTGTGTGCTGAAGACATCCTTCAAAATTGATTAATGGACAATAATATTCAATTTTACTAACTCTCCTAGAGAAAGTTGTAAAATGAGGGGTCTCAAACAGACTTTGTAATTAAATCATTTTGTCCATCCATTCTTAATCCGACCTTCTATATATAGGCTTATATAAAGGCCTAAGTTGTGTGCCAAAGTACTTTTCCATAATCTCAACTATCATGTTATGCTCAATTTGCTACGGTTGTTGTAGACCGTGTTGTGTTGTTTGGATTGTTGTCCCTTGTAGAATATTTTGAAATATATGCTTTAGGGTATTTTGAGTCATTGTATGATTAGTCGTAGTAGGTGGAATTTGTATCCATGGCTTATTTGCTACATAACCACCACAATTCACATTTTGAACCCAATAAATGGCTAAATGATTAATCAAGAAAAGTGGAATGTTAGTCTATTGATGCTCTTACATGAGGATTTGAAAGTACATAGACAAACCGATAAAATGATTAATAAGGATGTCAACTTATACTCGTAGTTGGATATCATCATAGGGATTGACCTATTGAGAGCCCTAAGGGTGAGGAATATTTTCCAGCAAAGGCGGAGGTGGGGGAGAAAGTCCCTCGAAAGTCGTTTAAGAATGAGAATGAGGATGATACCTCTCACCTCATGGGGCCTCGTCGCTATAAAATTTATTAAAATAATTTTGTATGTATCAATCAAGTATTATATATATTATGTTTCTGTCTTTTCATACAATATGTGTATAAAATTATATATATGTGATTTTTATAATATCATAATTTTTTATTTGTTTATGTATAAATTATATATTTTTTTACTACTAGTTTGATAAAAAAAATAAAAGAAATATAATTATATTTTTAAGTTGATGGGTCTCCACGGGGATCGTGGGGATGGAGATAAAGAGAAAAATATGAGAAATGGATGACATTTTGAGTGGCAAGGACGAGGAGTGGAAGAGTACTCCTGCACCCACTCCGTCCCACTGATATTCCTAATGGTTGATTAATTGAGGTCGATAGAAAATTATTGTATGGATGCTCTTTCATACACTAACCAAGTAGTTCTGCTAGTGTTCTATAGCTCATAGCTTGACAAATAACAGGTTCTTGATTGGGGACCTACCGAGTCGTGCCATAAGCGAAGTATTTGGCATAACTAACGATATTTCAGCTTTTTTTACTGCATTGTTAATCGTATCATTCACCATTATTTCCCCTAAGATAAGTACTAATTAATGTATTTAGATAAACATTTAAAAATATCCTACATGAATGAAGTACGGTTGAACTTGTAATTAAAGTTCTACCTATACAACATCTAGTTGAACCTATGGTAAGGGTTATGCATGAACGCTTGATTGCTCTTGTTGTGGTATGGCAAAAGTGAATAGTGCATTCCCTTTCATGGTCTCATCAGGTGTGCCAACTAATTTTGTCGTGCAAAATTTGGTACTTACCCAACTTGTTGTATTATCAACTAATTAGCCTTTTGCTTGGTTGATCATCTGAGAAGATAATATGTAGACTAACTTTTTTATTCAAAGAATGATCCTATTTTTGATCAATCGATTATGTTGAGAAAGTGACTACATTTATTAGCTGCAAGTTCTTAAACTACTTCAGAAAGTGTCTATAGTTAATGTGTAGTTACTATCTAGGAGTGCATAAAATATGAAGAAAAAAAAATGTTAAAAATAAATAAAGAATGGTTTGATTGAGTGTGTGTTGAATATCATTTACAATGAGTATTTATAGACTAAGAATAACTAAAAAACCTACACAATTATGTTTGCCACATTCTAAATCCACCAACTCACATACTATATTATAAAAGGTCATGACTAACAACACTAATATAGACAACTAACCAATGAATGAGTTATAGATCAAAACTATCTTGACGACTAAGTTGTTAACTTTCATATCAGTTCACCACATCCTCTATCATCGTAATATCAAATACTATATTTTTATGCATGTTCTTGACTTAGTAGTCTAATATCTTACACATGCATTTGAGTTGGGGGTACAAATATTTTTTTGCGGTTGATTGTCTTTCAACTACTCAGGTTTTCCACTAGTGCTGGATAGAGGTGAGAGACCTGCCCATTATCGTCTGACCCACAGCGGATGAGGTGAATTAGGCGGGTTGAATGAGGTCCAACAAGTAACACTGTAGGGTTCAAGAGGGTAGGTGCGGGTGGGTTTGAGTAATGGATTTGGGACCGTCGGTGGCCGATCCTCCCGAATATAGTTTATAATATTTATTGTTATCATAATTATTAGTAATTATAATTTTTTATGTTGGACATGATACATTTCCAAGCCCAATTTGGTCCAACCTAACCTTAATTTCAACACTGACACACAATCCCACAACCCTAATTTCATCATATCATCCCCTCGTTCTTTTTTCACTCTCACACAAAGAACTCAACACTCACGACAACTAACCCTACTCCTCTCAAGTCTCAACGGCGACCAATGAAGGCCAGCGATGACCAACGTCTATTCTTTCTCCTCTAGGAGGTTATCACTTATTATCCCTTCTATCTCAACCCTCTTATTTGTCGTTCTAAACTTTTCAATCTCTTGTTTAAAAATTACATTTTTTTTCATCTATGTTGTTTTAAATTTATTTATCTTGTTCTAATCTCTCTTGCAGTTTATCTTATTTTTTGTATTAGAGTTTTTATTTAGCTATTTTTTGTACTTCTGAGTTTTCTAGAGTTTGATTTTTTTCCATGTTATTTTATGTATTAGAATTTTGATTTAGGATTTTTCTGCATGTTGTTTTCTTGCATGATTAGAGTTTTGTTTTCATCTCGTTTATTTTTATCTTTGTTATAAATCTTCTTATCCAGTTTGATGGTTTGGGATTGTTGTGAAAATTTTATTTTATTTTTTTTACTTTTTTTTATCTATTGCATTTTTATTTATATAACTTAAAACTGGTTATTTTTTAGATTTGTTGATTTGATTTCACATAAATATTTTTTTTTATTTCATTTTCTCTACTTATTGGTTTTCTTATTATTGGTTTTCTTATGTGCAAGGTAATATTCTTTTATTTATATTATGTTTATGTTATAATATTTATTGGTTTACTTTTTGTTATAATATTTTCTCTACGTAATGATAATTAATGATTTCTAACCGTTGTTCTTGATGTTCTTGACTTCTGACTATGAAAAATGGATTAACGAGCCAGTAACAGAAGCAATCAAAGGGTGGTTGTAGAGCAAAAGCATTTTAAGTTTGTGCTTATATATTTTTTCTTTAGTTTTATGCTTATATATCTTTTTTATTCTTCTCTCTTTAATGTATATACATATCTCTCAAAAGTATACTATCTTTTTATGTTTATAAATGTATGTTTTCATTTTAGATTGGGTTTGAAGTATATGTTCCTTTAATTAAAGTGTATGCTTTATTTTTAACTTATGGTTGAAGTTTATGCTTTTGTTTCAAATTTATACTTCATTTTTAACTCGTGTTTCAATTACATGCTTTATTTTTAACTTGTAAAAGTATGCTTTTTTCTTCTTCTAATGTAACTAATACTTCAGTATTTCTTAGTGTGTGCTAATTTTAAATGAATATATTATTGAGTAATATATCATTTTTATGTTTCTATTTCATGTTTATATATCTTTTAGATTTATGCTATATTTTTATGCTTATAAATGAATGTCCTCTTTTTAATTTGTATTTTTCTTTTGAAGTTGTGTATAAAGTTTGTGGCTCTTTAATTAAAGTGTGTGCTTTCATTTTAACTTGTGTTTGATGTTTACACTTTTTCTTCAAATATTTGATTCCTTTGTATACATTTTTTTTTAAATATATCTTAATACATGCTTATTTTTTGTAAATATATTCTTGAGAAATATATCTTTTTTATGTTTCTATTTCATATTTATATATCTTTCAAATGTATGCTATATTTAATGCTTATAAATGAATGCTCTTTTTTTAATTTGTATTTTTCTTTTTATGATGTGTTTAAAGATTCTAGTTCTTTAATTCAATTGCATGCTTTCATTTTAACTTGTATTTCATGTTTATGTTTTTTCTTCAAAAGCTTGCTTCTTTTCTATGGATTTTTTTTGATTTCCTTGCACGTTTTTTTGTTTTTTACTAGAAAAAGTATACTTCTTTTTTGCTAAATGTAAGTAGTGTTTTAGTTTTTCTTAATACATGCTTATATTTATTTGTAATGATTCAATTTTTCTTAATGTATGCTTCTATTTATTTGTAATGCTTCAATTTTTCTTAATGTATGCTTAAATTTCTTTCTTATACATTCCTTTAAATTTATTTGGATTTTTTATTTATAACTTCTAATGTATGTGAATTTCCTTTCTTATACGTACTTTTAAATTTCTAAATGTATTATATGCATGCTTATGTTTTTCTTGATGCATGTTTATCAAACATATACTTCTGTTTTTCATATGATTTTTCTTTTTCTTAATGATTAATTTTTTTAATATTATTCTACTATTGTTTAATGAGTACAGTGTTCTAGTTACACACTAGACACAATATTATAGTTATCTTGAATGGGTTGAACAAGTCTAGTGTGTGTGAAACACACTAGAGTGTTGAATTATAACCACTTACATAAGAATTCAATCCTCTTAAAGGTTAAATTAAAGTCCCTTAAATATTTATAGCTATCCTTAAATGTTCAATTGCAGCCACTTAAATTGGCTAACAATCAAGCTAAACAGAATAAAAGAGCTAATGCAAGTGGTCCTAGGCAATCAACTAAATGTTGGGAACACGTTAACACAATTCTTTCTAGTGAAGTTGAGTTACAATCTGTCGTGTGTAAATATAGCCACAAAACATACTTGTATGAATCTCAAACTCATGAACCTCCAATCTCAACTACTACCTTACCAAAATATGCCAAAATTTACCATATCATCTAGGCGAACTGTAGCTAGGGATAATTTTTAGTTGTTTTTGGAGGAAAAAGTAAGGTTGAAAGTTTTTTTTAAGTCTGATTGCAACAGGGTAGCTTTTGCAACAGATTGCTGGACTTCAATCCAAAATCTTAACTACTTGACCCTTAGGGAACACTTTGTTGATAATGATTGGGCCTATCACAAAAGGATAATTAGTGTCACAGTAATCCCAAATCATAAGGGTAACACAATTTGTAGGAAATATTGAAGAGGTTTTAAAGGATTGGGAGATTCGAAATGTATCAACTATAACCATTGATCATGCATCATCCAATGATGTATCTATTGATTTTTTTAGGGACTAAAAACATCGCACAAGATACAATATAACATGAGAAAAACCATAATTTAAGAATAAGATGTCTAAGTCATACATAATGATGAGAAACCACTATCATAAAGTTATAGACAAAACAACATTAACCATTTAAAGAAAATAACAAAAACTACAACAACAAACTACATGTTATCATCCTTTGGGTTTTGAATTTGGTCAATCTTGAGGGACATACCATTTAGTTCATTCAACAGAAATTCATGGTCCTGGGCAAAGGTTGTCTCAATTTTTTGGAATATGTTGTTAATGGATATGTCCATAGTTTAAAATTGTTCAGTGATGAAAGTTTGAAGGGAGTTAAGCTTGTGCATTACCATGCAATTTGAAACGTGATCATCGTCCAATGCCGTTTTTTTTTTTTGCTTCTTCTTCATCCTTGGCAGCCGTAGATGATTGTCCAAGATCGCTTTTGTGGACATAAGCCTGAAGTTGCTCGCTCCACACAATCTTCATACTAGGCAGCACATTCAAATCTATCACATTTTCTTTTGAAGGTGTATACGTTACTTCACCTCAAAAGTCCACTTGAAAATGATCCAAAGTCCTGGTGATCTCTTTTGCATATGGAAAACCTATGGCATTCTTGGAAGCAAACATAACAGATCAGACAAAATATGACCAATTGAGATCAGTTCCTTCTAGCATAAAGTACATAATATGAAACTCAAATTCAATATTTGAGAATAATTTTGTACCTTCTGAAGCAGAATCTAACTGAGGAAATAATTCAGTTGCCTGTTTTCAAGGGTCAAATTTGCAACACTGTACCGTTGCCTAGCAAATTTAGAACCTACATGTGCCTGTTTTCTTTCCATGGTGTTTTTGTTAAAATGACACAATGATACATAAGCTTCATATTTTGTCACATTTTCCCACTCACACAAATTTCCAGACCTAAGTTTCTAACTCAATCATTTGGTATTCAGAGCTTGTCACCAAGTGGTAACATTTGTTATTACTTTTTGTTTCTAAAATTTTGATGTTCTTGAAGTTCTTGGAAAATTTGAAATTTTAGGATAATTTCTTGAAATTTGATCTCTGTTTTTTGTGTACTCTTGAGTTGTTTGTTGATTATAAGTGTTATAATATGTGTGGCATGTTCTTGACTTAGTAGTCTAATATCTTACACATGCATTTGAGTTGGGGGTACAAATATTTTTTTGCGGTTGATTGTCTTTCAACTACTCAGGTTTTCCACTAGTGCTGGATAGAGGTGAGAGACCTGCCCATTATCGTCTGACCCACAGCGGATGAGGTGAATTAGGCGGGTTGAATGAGGTCCAACAAGTAACACTGTAGGGTTCAAGAGGGTAGGTGCGGGTGGGTTTGAGTAATGGATTTGGGACCGTCGGTGGCCGATCCTCCCGAATATAGTTTATAATATTTATTGTTATCATAATTATTAGTAATTATAATTTTTTATGTTGGACATGATACATTTCCAAGCCCAATTTGGTCCAACCTAACCTTAATTTCAACACTGACACACAATCCCACAACCCTAATTTCATCATATCATCCCCTCGTTCTTTTTTCACTCTCACACAAAGAACTCAACACTCACGACAACTAACCCTACTCCTCTCAAGTCTCAACGGCGACCAATGAAGGCCAGCGATGACCAACGTCTATTCTTTCTCCTCTAGGAGGTTATCACTTATTATCCCTTCTATCTCAACCCTCTTATTTGTCGTTCTAAACTTTTCAATCTCTTGTTTAAAAATTACATTTTTTTTCATCTATGTTGTTTTAAATTTATTTATCTTGTTCTAATCTCTCTTGCAGTTTATCTTATTTTTTGTATTAGAGTTTTTATTTAGCTATTTTTTGTACTTCTGAGTTTTCTAGAGTTTGATTTTTTTCCATGTTATTTTATGTATTAGAATTTTGATTTAGGATTTTTCTGCATGTTGTTTTCTTGCATGATTAGAGTTTTGTTTTCATCTCGTTTATTTTTATCTTTGTTATAAATCTTCTTATCCAGTTTGATGGTTTGGGATTGTTGTGAAAATTTTATTTTATTTTTTTTACTTTTTTTTATCTATTGCATTTTTATTTATATAACTTAAAACTGGTTATTTTTTAGATTTGTTGATTTGATTTCACATAAATATTTTTTTTTATTTCATTTTCTCTACTTATTGGTTTTCTTATTATTGGTTTTCTTATGTGCAAGGTAATATTCTTTTATTTATATTATGTTTATGTTATAATATTTATTGGTTTACTTTTTGTTATAATATTTTCTCTACGTAATGATAATTAATGATTTCTAACCGTTGTTCTTGATGTTCTTGACTTCTGACTATGAAAAATGGATTAACGAGCCAGTAACAGAAGCAATCAAAGGGTGGTTGTAGAGCAAAAGCATTTTAAGTTTGTGCTTATATATTTTTTCTTTAGTTTTATGCTTATATATCTTTTTTATTCTTCTCTCTTTAATGTATATACATATCTCTCAAAAGTATACTATCTTTTTATGTTTATAAATGTATGTTTTCATTTTAGATTGGGTTTGAAGTATATGTTCCTTTAATTAAAGTGTATGCTTTATTTTTAACTTATGGTTGAAGTTTATGCTTTTGTTTCAAATTTATACTTCATTTTTAACTCGTGTTTCAATTACATGCTTTATTTTTAACTTGTAAAAGTATGCTTTTTTCTTCTTCTAATGTAACTAATACTTCAGTATTTCTTAGTGTGTGCTAATTTTAAATGAATATATTATTGAGTAATATATCATTTTTATGTTTCTATTTCATGTTTATATATCTTTTAGATTTATGCTATATTTTTATGCTTATAAATGAATGTCCTCTTTTTAATTTGTATTTTTCTTTTGAAGTTGTGTATAAAGTTTGTGGCTCTTTAATTAAAGTGTGTGCTTTCATTTTAACTTGTGTTTGATGTTTACACTTTTTCTTCAAATATTTGATTCCTTTGTATACATTTTTTTTTAAATATATCTTAATACATGCTTATTTTTTGTAAATATATTCTTGAGAAATATATCTTTTTTATGTTTCTATTTCATATTTATATATCTTTCAAATGTATGCTATATTTAATGCTTATAAATGAATGCTCTTTTTTTAATTTGTATTTTTCTTTTTATGATGTGTTTAAAGATTCTAGTTCTTTAATTCAATTGCATGCTTTCATTTTAACTTGTATTTCATGTTTATGTTTTTTCTTCAAAAGCTTGCTTCTTTTCTATGGATTTTTTTTGATTTCCTTGCACGTTTTTTTGTTTTTTACTAGAAAAAGTATACTTCTTTTTTGCTAAATGTAAGTAGTGTTTTAGTTTTTCTTAATACATGCTTATATTTATTTGTAATGATTCAATTTTTCTTAATGTATGCTTCTATTTATTTGTAATGCTTCAATTTTTCTTAATGTATGCTTAAATTTCTTTCTTATACATTCCTTTAAATTTATTTGGATTTTTTATTTATAACTTCTAATGTATGTGAATTTCCTTTCTTATACGTACTTTTAAATTTCTAAATGTATTATATGCATGCTTATGTTTTTCTTGATGCATGTTTATCAAACATATACTTCTGTTTTTCATATGATTTTTCTTTTTCTTAATGATTAATTTTTTTAATATTATTCTACTATTGTTTAATGAGTACAGTGTTCTAGTTACACACTAGACACAATATTATAGTTATCTTGAATGGGTTGAACAAGTCTAGTGTGTGTGAAACACACTAGAGTGTTGAATTATAACCACTTACATAAGAATTCAATCCTCTTAAAGGTTAAATTAAAGTCCCTTAAATATTTATAGCTATCCTTAAATGTTCAATTGCAGCCACTTAAATTGGCTAACAATCAAGCTAAACAGAATAAAAGAGCTAATGCAAGTGGTCCTAGGCAATCAACTAAATGTTGGGAACACGTTAACACAATTCTTTCTAGTGAAGTTGAGTTACAATCTGTCGTGTGTAAATATAGCCACAAAACATACTTGTATGAATCTCAAACTCATGAACCTCCAATCTCAACTACTACCTTACCAAAATATGCCAAAATTTACCATATCATCTAGGCGAACTGTAGCTAGGGATAATTTTTAGTTGTTTTTGGAGGAAAAAGTAAGGTTGAAAGTTTTTTTTAAGTCTGATTGCAACAGGGTAGCTTTTGCAACAGATTGCTGGACTTCAATCCAAAATCTTAACTACTTGACCCTTAGGGAACACTTTGTTGATAATGATTGGGCCTATCACAAAAGGATAATTAGTGTCACAGTAATCCCAAATCATAAGGGTAACACAATTTGTAGGAAATATTGAAGAGGTTTTAAAGGATTGGGAGATTCGAAATGTATCAACTATAACCATTGATCATGCATCATCCAATGATGTATCTATTGATTTTTTTAGGGACTAAAAACATCGCACAAGATACAATATAACATGAGAAAAACCATAATTTAAGAATAAGATGTCTAAGTCATACATAATGATGAGAAACCACTATCATAAAGTTATAGACAAAACAACATTAACCATTTAAAGAAAATAACAAAAACTACAACAACAAACTACATGTTATCATCCTTTGGGTTTTGAATTTGGTCAATCTTGAGGGACATACCATTTAGTTCATTCAACAGAAATTCATGGTCCTGGGCAAAGGTTGTCTCAATTTTTTGGAATATGTTGTTAATGGATATGTCCATAGTTTAAAATTGTTCAGTGATGAAAGTTTGAAGGGAGTTAAGCTTGTGCATTACCATGCAATTTGAAACGTGATCATCGTCCAATGCCGTTTTTTTTTTTTGCTTCTTCTTCATCCTTGGCAGCCGTAGATGATTGTCCAAGATCGCTTTTGTGGACATAAGCCTGAAGTTGCTCGCTCCACACAATCTTCATACTAGGCAGCACATTCAAATCTATCACATTTTCTTTTGAAGGTGTATACGTTACTTCACCTCAAAAGTCCACTTGAAAATGATCCAAAGTCCTGGTGATCTCTTTTGCATATGGAAAACCTATGGCATTCTTGGAAGCAAACATAACAGATCAGACAAAATATGACCAATTGAGATCAGTTCCTTCTAGCATAAAGTACATAATATGAAACTCAAATTCAATATTTGAGAATAATTTTGTACCTTCTGAAGCAGAATCTAACTGAGGAAATAATTCAGTTGCCTGTTTTCAAGGGTCAAATTTGCAACACTGTACCGTTGCCTAGCAAATTTAGAACCTACATGTGCCTGTTTTCTTTCCATGGTGTTTTTGTTAAAATGACACAATGATACATAAGCTTCATATTTTGTCACATTTTCCCACTCACACAAATTTCCAGACCTAAGTTTCTAACTCAATCATTTGGTATTCAGAGCTTGTCACCAAGTGGTAACATTTGTTATTACTTTTTGTTTCTAAAATTTTGATGTTCTTGAAGTTCTTGGAAAATTTGAAATTTTAGGATAATTTCTTGAAATTTGATCTCTGTTTTTTGTGTACTCTTGAGTTGTTTGTTGATTATAAGTGTTATAATATGTGTGGGATGGTTTAGTTTGATGATTCTTTTTGCTTCATTTTGTGTGAAAATCGAAATCTGAAGTTGCTAGAAAAAATTGCAGGAAAAAAAATCTGCATTCATCTTCTTCACATGCAATTATTTGATCCAAAATTTCATTTGTAAATTTTTTTTGATGTTATTTCTTCTGTACGATTCTGGAAATTCAAAAGGCTAAATTGATCAGAAAAATGAGAGGAACTCAAAAGTGTTGCAAAAAAGTGATTCTGCACAAAAGCACTTTTGAAAAAAAGACATTTCAAAAAAACAAAATTCAAAATTGTTCTTAATGAAACATCAAACATCTTTTGCATTCTTGTTACCTCTTTTAGGCATTGCAAGTTTGTTTTTAGTATCTTACCCCCACATATTTGTATCACGTAGTCATTAAATTTAATCTTTGTTGTTTCTTTGATAATCTACTTGAGTGTGTCTTCATTTGCCTAGTTTTTTTCTTCTTGTTTGTCATTTTAAATTCTCTTAGTTTTGTCTTAGAGTTTTCCGTCTTGAAACTCTTGTGTTGATAGCTTTTGTGGACTTGCAACATTGTGTTTCGGTTCTTTGATTTGGATTCTTATTTGGGTTCTTTTTAAGAACTTGAAAGAGGAGTTTGAGTGGAAAAAGGCAAGAGTGCACACCATTTAAAAAAAAATCCATCATTGAGTGATATACACAAGTGATACATTTCTTGAGTGTAAACACTTAATGAGTGGTGAGGGCCTTATTTTTATTTTCTTATCTTGCTCTTGTTATTTGCTTGATTATTGTGATACTCATTGATTTGTTGTTTTTGAAATCATGAGTGAAAGTGAACCAAATCCCCTTTCTCCTAGAATCACTTATCTTATGGGTCACTTTACAAAAATATTGAATACTCAAATGAATGCCTTGAGAGAAGATTTTGTGAATCAAAGAGATAGGAAATCTCACCATGGAAGATCATCTCAAAATAAAGATATGTTTGAAATTGAGAAAGAAATAAGACATAGATGTTATGATGAGAAGGAAATGAGGTACGAGTGGAGGTTTAGAGAAAAAGAAAGAAGATGTGAAAATTATGATGGAGGAAATGAGGTATGAAAGGAGAGATTGAGAAAAAGAAATAAGATATAGAGATTATGATGAAGATGAAATGAGATATGAAAAGAGAGATAGAGCAAAATCAATGAGGCAAAGAGATTTTGAGAGGGATGATATGAGGTATGCAAAAGATAAAAGACACAAAAAAATATAAAAAAGGAGGAACAAGAAAAAAAGGAAAGTATATCATATGAAGAATATATTAGAGATTTTGTATTGGATCCGGAATATATGAAATATCTTTATGCAAATGGATATATAGAAGAGGCAAGAAAAGTATAGAAACTAGCCTTGAGAGAAAAAGAGAAAATCAAATAAAAGAAAGAGAAATAGGGAAAAAATAAGGTAGCCTTGAGAGAGAAAATGAAAATTAAAGAAAAGAAAGGTGAAGTGGAACAAAATTTGAGAGACAAAGAGGAAAAAATTGAGTCTAACTATTTTTCTAACTTTGTTGATTCTTATCTTCAAAAGCTTGAAAATAGGTCTCCAAATGAGGAATGCCCACAATCCAATGAAGTTAAAGGTGATTGGCCAAATGTTTCTCAAAAAGATCCTTGCAAGAAAAATCTTGGTTTGAATCCTAACAACTTTAATTCTTCTACTACTTTAGTCCATGTTTCTCGTAAATTGTTTGACAAATTTCTTCCTCCTATGGTTGATAGGTTTGCAAATATTCATGTTGAAATACCTAACTTGTGTTATTTCCATAAGTCTCATTTGAAAGTCGAAACCATGATGCATCAAGTGTTTAATCCATATTATTCTTCTAAAGTTGATTTGAGAATTATCAGCTAAGACTTGAATGATTTTCTTGATAAATATTTTGTCGTGCTTTATAAAGTAATTTTGGTTCATGACAAACTTTTTGAAGAATGTGTTGGGATTCTTAAGAAACATTTGTATGCTAACTTAAATACTTACTCTTGTGTTAAAATTAAAGTTAGTATCTTGAGATTTTCTATGAAGGGTAAATGTTTGCATGTGTAATTAGTTGATAGTTGCACTACTACACCTATCCTTACTCTTTCTTTTATTGACAAATATTTTAAACTTCCATATGGTACTCCTAGTTTGTTTGAGAGACTTGTCTTGTTTCAAAAAGAACATTCATTTGTTTATGATAAAAAGGAATGTTCAGGAGGCTCAATTTGCGCCGAAGCCTTTGGAAATACAAAGTGACTTCTTGTTCGTCTCCAATTCCAATCCAAGGAAGGTAACATTGGTACTTAATGTCAATTTCAAGAGGTATTATTTTATCTCTATCTTGAAAACTCCTTATATTGGAAATGAATATGTTGGATTGTTAAATGCAAAAAGTGGAATTGTGTTTCACCTACTTGACACATATAGTGGTTTTTCACAATTTCCATTTGATCCCGGTGGTAGCGTTAACATTGTTCTTCAAGTCTTTGACTTGTGATTTTCTTCTTGTTGGTTATGATTGAGTTAAATTTGAGGTCGAATTTCTTCTTAGAATGAGGGAATGATGAGGAACTAAAATGAGCTAATTAGGAGGAAAAACAAAAAATAATTTGTAAGACCCATAGTTTTAAATTCTAATTTATGTATTTTGGTGTGTTTTTATGTTGAACTCTGAGGCTTTTTAGCCAAGTTATTAATATTTTGTGAGTTTAATGCCAAAAATATCTTTTTGGAGCTCCGATTAAATTTATTCTTCGAGGAATAATTTTATTGATTTACGATTAATCTTTTGTCGAAAAGAAAATTTTCTGAGATTATATATAGATATAAAAGATAAGACAAAGAAAGAAAGGAAAAGAGAAAACGAATTCCAAAACCTCCATTTTACTTCAACTTATGAGCTTCGTTTCAAGAAGTGAAAGAAGGGAAAGTTACTCCTTGCCACGCTGCGGTGCTAGTGAGCTAACTTTGGAAGCGACGACTTGAGAGAAGTTTTTGCCGGAATTAATTACGGTACCGTAATCGCTCGTTAAAGCTATCGTTAAGGTAAGGGCTCCTTCAAAACTTTTAGTATGCATTTAGGGACTTATTTGTGGTTGTGTGAAAAATAAAGTTTTTGGGTTTGAAGTGTATATTTGGGGAAAATGAATTTAATGCTTTTATGGGTAAAAGTTTGGAGTTGGGTTCTTGGCGAAATTGATGAGTGTTTTCGTGGGAAAGGAATTTGATTCATCTATGTGTGTTGTTGAGGAAAAGAAATTTGATGTATTTGTGTTGCGGTTTGTGAAAATTAGTTTGGCAGGTGTTATGTTTGAGTTTTATGGAAATTTGTGGTGATTGATGATTGAACTTGGTGTGGATTTTGTGGTTTTTGAATTGGTCGAATTTAATATAACTTGTGGATTAAATTTGATGTGTGTGGTGGAAAATAAATGTTTGAGTATGCTCTATGTGGAATTTGAAAATCGTTAGAGTTAAATGAGTATTAAAAATGGGGAAGCTTTTAATATATGCATTTGCTTAATGATTATCGTAAAAATCGTTAGAGTTGAATGAGTATTAAAAATGGGGAATCTTTTAATATATACATTTACTTAATGATTGTCGTGGATAGAGTCAGAGTATGCTCATGCATTTCATTGTACACGACGACCAAATGGACCATGGTGATAATGGTGACTGGATGGGCCACAAGATAATGTCATGTGATTTGTTGGTTCATCTTATCCATGGGGGGATTGTCGGGTCGTGTATGGCCAGTGATAGACTGCACATTTTTGGTAAATCGTGCTGACCCGTGATAGGTGGCACCTTAGTAATTAGTACTTCGGCCTGTGATAGGCGGTACATTAACAATTTACGTTTTCAGTAAATCGTGCTGACCCGTGATAAGTGGCAACTCGGTAATTTAGTACTTCGGCCAGTGATAGATGGTATAATTATGATTTATGGCCCTTCCAGGAGGGTTTCGATTGGAATTCCGAGTCCATTCATTTTGGCATATACACATTACATTAGGGTGCTTGGCACGCGAGTCATGCTTGATTTAATGTTATGATTGCGTGTGTAAACTCAAGTTGTTGTTGTGATTATGACATAATTGCAAAGTGTGATTGTTTGGATTTGTGTGCAAGTGTTGATTGATTGCGAAACCTCAAGAGTCATGTTTGATTTAATGTTATGACTGCGTGTGTAAACTCAAGTTGTTGTTGTGATTGTGCCATAATTGCTAAGTGTGATTGTTTGGATTTGTGTGGAAGTGTTGATGGATTATGAAACCTCTTTAAAAGCTGATTTTTGCTGTTTTCTGATGTGTATTCGAATTGTATTCGAATACAACCATCCTGATTTGGCTACTAACTTATTTTTCAGCTGTGTAGTCGAATACACAGAGCTTGTAGTCGAATACATCCATCCTGATTTGGCTACTGACTTATTTTTCAATTGTGTAGTCGAATACACAGAGCTTGTAGTCAAATACAACCATCCTGATTTGGCTACTGACTTATTTTTCAGATGTGTAGTCGAATACACAGAGCTTGTAGTCGAATACAAGCATCATGTTTTTGCTACTAACTTCTGAAACAACCTTGTATTCGAATACGATAGTGTAGTTTTGTTTAAAACTCTATTTTTCAACTTTGTTTATGCATGTTTGACATATGCAAACCCTTTTAAGGTGCATGTTAAGTTGAAAGGTTATTTTATGCATTGAAATCTAAATGCTATATGTTAATTGTTAATTTCGGTATGTGACCCTCTACAATTATTGTGGAAATCTGGGCTTTTCGTGAGTCATGTTTGATTTAATGATATGATTGCGTGTGTAAACTCAAATTGTTGTTGTGATTGTGCCATAATTGCTAAGTGTGATCGTTTGGATTTGTGTGGAAGTGTTGATGGATTGCGAAACCTCTTTAAAAGCTGATTTTTGCTGTTTTCGGATGTGGTAGTCGAATACACTGAGCTGTAGTCGAATACAACCATCCTGATTGGGCTACTGACTTCTGTGTAGTCGAATACACAAGGTTGTAGTCGAATACAACTATGTTGTTTTTGTTACTGACTGCTGTGTAGTCGAATACACAAGGATGTAGTCGAATACAACTATGCTGTTTTTGCTACTGACTTCTGAAACAGCCTTGTACTTGAATACAGAGATGTTGTTTTCGAATACGACAATGCAGTTTTGTTTAAAACTTCATTTTTCAACTCTGTGTATGCATGTTTGGCATATGCAAACCCTTTGTTTAAAACTTCATTTTTCAACTTCATTTTGCTACTGACTTCTGAAATAGCCTTGTACTTGAATACAGAGATGTTGTTTTCGAATACGACAATGCAGTTTTGTTTAAAACTTCATTTTTCAACTCTGTGTATGCATGTTTGGCATATGCAAACCCTTTCAAGGTGCATGCTAAGTTGAAAGGTTATTTTATGCATTGAAATCTAAATGCTATATGTTAATTGTTAATTTCGGTTGGTGATCCTTTACAATTATTGTGGAAATCTGGGCTTTGCCCTCATATGAGAACCAGGATCTTCCCACTGGTTAGTACCCTGTAGATGGGAAGGTAGGTTGGACACACTTGACTAGAGCTGTGTCAATAGGATCTTGCGGGGCGCGTGGAGATCACTCGAGTTGTAAAGTTTTTTTGAGTCATGATCAGATTAGACGGTTGCATAGGGAATAGAGGTCTTTCTTTTGTGGATGTATTTACTGTATGTTGGAAGACTGTACCTATACCAATATTGTCAGCTAGACTTTTATTTTGATGGATCCATGTACCACTTTTTGATGTGAGATGAGGAAGTTAAGATTATTGGGCAGTGCTATTGTACAGGTGTCTGCCAAGAATATCTCAAGGGTATGAGCCATGTCTGATAGGTCTAATAGCCCCGATGCATTTTGCTGCTTTAAATACTTTGGATTTTTATTTCAAACTATTTCCGCTGCTTGTAAATGTCGTTGACTTTTGTTGTTGTGTTACGACTTAAATATTTATCCAAAAATATATCCTTCTTTATTTCTTTGCTTTTATGAATTTGTTTTGTAAAAAAAAATACACTCGCGCTGTTAAAAATCGGGGTGTTACACCTAAAACCTAAGTGTAGTCAAATACATTTCTATAACATTCAAAATTTTCAAACAATTTGAACTTGTATTCGAATATAGATCCATGTAGTCGAATACATATGACTTAAATTAGCCATCGACTTGGTTTTGTATTCGGCTACATCATGTTGTAGTCGAATACCAATGTACAATTTTTGCTACTGACTCAGGTTTGTATTCGGCTACAATATGTTGTAGTTGAATACAGATGTGCAGTTTTTGCTACTGACTTTATATGTATTCGGCTACACATATATGTAGTCGAATACAACCTTGACTTTTTTCAAAAACTTGATTTTCAAACATTGTTCCTGTTGTTTGGCAATTTGAAAAGCCTTTTGATGCATATGTTAAAGTAGAAGGTTCTCATCTGCATTTGAAATATAACAATATTAGATTGTACCATGTACCTTAAACTATAAGTCTTCTAGCATATTGAAAATTGTTGACTTGATTGTTGACTTCACTTTGAAGTTGCAACTTGAATTCTTAACATGGTTTATGGTTGTGTCAAAGTCTTATATTCCTTATGTGAAAATAAGACTGAGAGTTGTTAAGAAGTTATGTGGTATGAGAGCAACAATGGATCAAATGATCCAAGACCAAAAGAGACTTTGACATTACATCTTCATCCAAAACTTTTAAGACATTGGATATATGGGTTACCTCTCTTATAGAACCAACATTTAGTTCTTGAATAGTCAATGTGAGATTAATGAATCACACTAGAACAAAACAATATCCCTCTCATGTGTGAGTCTTCTACATTTTATACTTTCATTACCATTACAATAAATGGAACATGTCTAATGACTACACCATCAAAAAAACTATCGATACAAGAATTCAATACACCAGAATAAACATCCCGCTCCCCCATCAAGTCAAACCAAGACTCTTATACCAATTCTTAGGATGTTCAAGAGTATGAGAGTAACAATAGACTAAATTCTCTAGGAACATAAGAAACTTTTAAACCACATCTTCACCTAAACCCTTAATGAAGGTTGAAAAACACAAGAAAATGGGGGTTTTGAATTGTGTTATACTATTTTAAAAATCTTGGATACACTTGGTAATTAAAAGCACATAATAAATAAGTAGAGGAAATAAGTAAATCGCACAAAGATTTATACTAGTTCACCACTAAATCGGTAGCTATGTCAAGTCTCTTCACCGATAAGGATTTTTCCCAACAATTCAAACTAGATTCCAACACTTAACTTCAACAAGTTAAGTCTATTCACCTTCCAATTTGCACCTACAAACTATTGAGGAATACATCCACTACCAGGAAAAGTTACAAATGAATGAGGTTTTTTTGAAAAATATCTCTCAAGAGGTGTTTTACAATGTAATACTTCCATATATTTTTTTCTCAACATTTAACTAAATTTTGAATGATTGTAGAATATTGTAATATTCCTGTGTTGCGTGTAGTTGTTGTGTAAATGTTATGTGTTTTTGTTTCTTTCTCAAGTGAGGAAGCATGTCCTTTTTATATAGCGTTTAGGTTATGGACTTTGTACTTTATAAAAGACAACTTGTATCTTCATGGATTTCAACATAGAACCGTTGAAGATAAATTTGTCCGTTGAGCTCAAGTCATATCACAATCCTAGAAATCACTCATCATAACATGAATGAAAACAGAGGAAGCAGAGGGTACATTATTAGAGGATAGGATAATCAAAGCATTGTCATACAAACCATCAAAGTATTGTGATCATCAGAGGAAGCTCACAACTTTGTCTTCTTGAAAGATTAATTGTTGTAAGATCATTTACTTTCATCAGAGCATTGACTTCTTCAAATTCGTTGGTTTCTTCAGAGTCATTGACTTTATCAAAGAGTGACTTCTTCATGAGCATTGACTTTGTCTAGAGGCGTTGACTTTCTTCACAAGCATTTGAATAAACACTTATTGCATTCATTAGAGGCAACTGAGTCAGACACATGCTTGCATCACTAAAAGCAACTAAGTAGAACAATATCTTGCACCATAAGAGCCAACCGAAGCAAAACCTTAAATCCTAGTTTATGCAATTTGGGAGTATTTTGTGTTGAATTGTTGAGGCATTTAGCCAATTTTATTTTATTTTGTGGATTAAGTACCAAAAACATATTTTTAGAGTTATTAATATGTTTAATATATATATATATTTTTGAGACCCGATTAAAATTATTTGTCGAAAAATAATTTAATTATGTTACAAAGAATTTAATATCGGGCAGATTTTTTAAAAAATGTCACTTGTTGCTGAAAAATGCATCTGTCAATTGAGTTGCGACGAGAGTAGATATTTTTATTAAATTAGATTGAGATGTGAGTGAGGTGATGTGTGTAAGAGCATTTCAATACTTATTTGATTTGGTTATAATATATATATATATATATATATATATATATATATATATATATATATATATATATATATATATGCT
>NC_021161.2:37346327-37373651 GCF_000331145.2 Cicer arietinum
TGTGTTGCGTGTAGTTGTTGTGTAAATGTTATGTGTTTTTGTTTCTTTCTCAAGTGAGGAAGCATGTCCTTTTTATATAGCGTTTAGGTTATGGACTTTGTACTTTATAAAAGACAACTTGTATCTTCATGGATTTCAACATAGAACCGTTGAAGATAAATTTGTCCGTTGAGCTCAAGTCATATCACAATCCTAGAAATCACTCATCATAACATGAATGAAAACAGAGGAAGCAGAGGGTACATTATTAGAGGATAGGATAATCAAAGCATTGTCATACAAACCATCAAAGTATTGTGATCATCAGAGGAAGCTCACAACTTTGTCTTCTTGAAAGATTAATTGTTGTAAGATCATTTACTTTCATCAGAGCATTGACTTCTTCAAATTCGTTGGTTTCTTCAGAGTCATTGACTTTATCAAAGAGTGACTTCTTCATGAGCATTGACTTTGTCTAGAGGCGTTGACTTTCTTCACAAGCATTTGAATAAACACTTATTGCATTCATTAGAGGCAACTGAGTCAGACACATGCTTGCATCACTAAAAGCAACTAAGTAGAACAATATCTTGCACCATAAGAGCCAACCGAAGCAAAACCTTAAATCCTAGTTTATGCAATTTGGGAGTATTTTGTGTTGAATTGTTGAGGCATTTAGCCAATTTTATTTTATTTTGTGGATTAAGTACCAAAAACATATTTTTAGAGTTATTAATATGTTTAATATATATATATATTTTTGAGACCCGATTAAAATTATTTGTCGAAAAATAATTTAATTATGTTACAAAGAATTTAATATCGGGCAGATTTTTTAAAAAATGTCACTTGTTGCTGAAAAATGCATCTGTCAATTGAGTTGCGACGAGAGTAGATATTTTTATTAAATTAGATTGAGATACGAGTGAAGTGATGTGTGTAAGAGTATTTAAATATTTATTTGATTTGGTTATAATTAAATATATATATTCACTCATGTGAGAATGAAAGAAAAAAAGAAGAAAGCTAAAACATTTTTCTCGAGCCTCGCGTTACTTCTTCTTCATCGTCGGTTTCAAAAGTGTTAGTATTTTCATTTTAAAAACAAACACAAATCATCATTTATCTACTAGATCTAAGCTCCCTTTTAAGAAGTGACAGAAGGGAAATTTGCTCCTTGCCACGATATGGTGCTAGTGAGCTAGTTTTCGAAGCGACGACGCAAGTGAAAATTTTACCGTAATTAATAATGGAGCCGTAATTGGTTGTTAAAGCTACAAAGGAGGTAAGGGCTCATTCCAAAATTTTAGTTTTCATATAGGACTTTAAATGTGTATTGTGGAGATGAAAATTTGTGAGATTTGTGTGTGAGATTGTGGAAAATAAATTTTATGTGATTTATGTGTGTTGTGGAGATGAAATTTGGTGGTTTATGTGTAAAAATGTGGAGTTTTAAAATTGGGTGATTTATGTTTGAATTGTTGAAATTTAATTGAGGTGCTATATGTGTGTTGTGGAATTGAATTGATTGAATTTGGTGTGAATTGGAAATAATTAAATTTGATGTGTGTGAGTTATATAATGAGTTATTTTCAAATACATGAGTTTGAACTAAAGTTGAAATTTTACAAAAAAAAAAAATAGAGTTGTTAAAGTAGTGAAAAAGTTCAAATTTTAACTAAGTTAAAGAGTTTGAGCAAAAAGATATTCTGAAATTAAAAATGGTTAGAGTTTAAAATGTTACTCTTTTAATTACTCTTGAACTGAGTTTAAAAAGAAAAAATGTAGAGTATTTTACTAACTCAAAAATTTCAGTTCTTTAATAGTCGATTGTGTGTTTGTGAGATTTGGACAATATTTGTTATATATAGTTTTAACTAAATAATGTAGATTATTTGGTTTTAAAAAGTTTGTTGTATGAGAAAGATTTAATTTTGGGAATTTTGTTGTGGTTGGATTAATTTTATTGTGAACAAATTATTATAAATATTTATGTTTATATAGTTTGATCCTTGAGTCTCGAAAAGGAATCGAGACCGTTGGCACCGTGTTTGCGGTGGTGAGAACTCTGATATATTAATGTTGTTGTGGTGATTATGTTTTGAAGCGATTGTGTATTCATAACTGATAATGTGTGTGTTATGAGTTTTAATGAGGAAAAAATGTTTTGAGTATACCCTGTGATAAGTTTGAAAAATCGTTAGTGTTAAATAAGTATTAAAAATGAGGAATCTTTTAATAGTTGCATTTACTTAATGATGGTGGTAAAAAGAGTCAGAGTATGCTCATGCATTTCATAGTACATGGTGATTGCGATGGGGCCATGGTGATAGTGGTGATCGGATGGGGCACGTGATGATGCCATATGATTTGTTGGTTCATCTTATCCTTGCAGAGAATTTTGCGTGATGTAGGTCTGAGATAGACAAAACATTTTTGTAAATCGTGTTGACCCGTGATATGTGGCATCTCGGTAAATAGTACTGGTCTGTGATAGGTGGTACACTTACGATTTACGCTTTTTAGTAAATCGTGTTGACACGCGATAGGTGGCACATCGATAAATAATACTGGTATGTGATAGGCGGTACATTTACGATTTACGCTTTTTAGTAAATCGTTCTGACCCGTCATAGGTGACACCTCGGTAAATAGTACTAGTTTGTGATATGAGTTACATTTATGATTTACACTTTTTAGTAAATCGTGCTGACCCGTGATAGGTGGCACCTCGGTAAATAGTACTGGTCTGTGATAGACGGTATATTTACGATTTACGCTTTTTAGTAGTTCGTGCTGACCCGTGATAGGTGGCACCTTGTTAATTAGTATTGGTCTGTGATAGGCGGTACAATTATGATTTACGCCATTTATAGAAGGGTTTGGTTTGGAATTCCAGAATCATGCCTTTTGGCATATACGCACTGCATTAGGGTGCTTTCCACGCGAGTCATGTTTGTTATACTATGATGATTAGATATACACACTCGATTGTTGTTTTCTATTGTGCCGTAATTGCTTTGAGGTGTGAATTTGGGTTGATTGAGTTTCGATGTAATTTATGTGTTCATAATTGATGTTATGAAGGTTTGATCAGTGATTGAGGTGTGAATTTTTGGAGATTAATTTGGTGTGAATTATGTGTTCATAATTAATATTATGAATGTTTGAAGTATTCGGCTACGACAATGCTGTATTCGAATACGACAGTGCAATTTTGTTAAAAACTTAATTTTCGACTTCGTTTATGCATTTTTTACATATGAAAACCCTTTCGAGGAGTATTCTAAGACAAAAGGTTCTTTTGAGCATTTGAAATATAAGATTTGTGTTAAGTGTTATTTGTTAATTTCACTTGGTGACCATTTGCATTATTGTGGACCTGGCTTAAGCCCCAGGTGGTTAAAGTTGTGAGTCGTTCTAAAATTGCAACGACGTTGAAGACATGGTATGACGATGATTTTGGTTTTGTATCGAAAGCAGTGAGGCTTGATGCTGCTCGTGGATCCTCGGTACCCAGTTACCCTCAGTTAGATTAATGATCAACTTAGGGTTTTATTGTTGAGATTTATTTATTCTCCGTTTCTTATTTCAATGTGTTTATCGCGATGGAACTATTATATTTGAAACAAACTATTTTTGGCCAGTTGTAATTATTTATGACTTTTGTCGTTTGTGTTACGACATGGTATTTTTATTAATTTTGTTTTTTTAAAAAAATACACCCATGCTGTTAAAAATTGGGGTGTTACACTGTGGTATCAGAGCATTGGTTTAAATTTCTCTAGGGCGGTGATTTGGGTGTCTTAAGTCGATCAAGAGTCGAGTTTAGTGGTATCAAGTAACTGGAGTCCATGTGTTCTTTGTATTTTGTTGTCTTGGGTCAAGCATGATATGCTTAAATAGTTTATTGTTTCTTATTCTGAACAGCTTGCCTTGTAGCACTTTAGTTGGAAGAATAGTTAAAACATAGAACATTAGTCGACTTTGGTCGATGAGTGTCTCTGAATTCCTTAAACGTATCGGTCTAGGAAAGACATGTTTAAAGCGAATCATGACGTCATTGGATTTATGAAGTGTTTCCAAGGATATGGAGGCTATGTTGTTGGTGTTAACTCGAAGATGATGGGTATAGATGGATTAACGTTAGACTGATAGGGGATTTCAAGTAAAGATCTATGTGGAGAATTTTTTTAAGAAAAGTGTTAGATGTTTTCCTGGTAGATTTCAGGACGAGATTGGATGGAGTTTGATAATTGTCAAATAGATGTGAACAGGATGGAATTGTTGAGAAGACGATGCTTCCATTTGGAATAGCATTTGGTGCTTAGGTGTCAACGAAAGAGGTTTATATTGAACTTAAAGGGCGATGATGATTATAGGAGTGATACTGTATATTTTGTTGGTAACTGACAAATCTTTGTGTGGCTTAGGAGATAATAAGTCTGGATAGTGATTTTAGATGAAACTATTGACGCATAAGTGTGAATTTTGAGTGATGTTCGGGTAAACATAGGGAGTTAAGCCTTGATGTATTGAACCGCATGTTACTATTAAATGGAATTGGAAGTACAGAGTACGAGAATACATAGAGATTGTAGCAAATGTAAGCTTTGAGAGTCTATTAAAGAATGGTTATAATTTATTTGATTTGGTTATAATTTTATATATATGTACATACTCACGTGAGAATGAAAGAAAAAAAAAAGAATAGAAGAAAGCTGAAACATTTTCCTCCAGCCTCGTGTTACTTCTTTGTTCTTCCTCGGTTTCAAAAGTGTTAGTGTTTTCATTTTAAAAATAAACACAAATCATCATTTATCTACTAGATCTAAACTTCCTTTCGAGAAGTGACATAATGGAAAGTTGTTCCTTGCCACGCTGTGGTGCAAGTGAGCTAGTTTTTGAAGCGACAACACGAGCGAAAATTGTACCATAATTAATCGTGGTGCTGTAATCGGTTGTTAAAGCTATTGCGGGGGTAGGAGTTCCTTCCAAACTTTTAGTTTGCATATAGGACTTTATATGTGCATTTGTGGAGGTGGAAATTTGTGAGATTTGTATATGAGATTGTGAAAAATGAATTTAATGTGATTTACGTGTGTTGTGGAGATGAAATTTGGTGGTTTATGTGTAAAAATGTGGAGTTTTGAAATTGAATGATTTATGTTTGAATTGTTGAAATTTGATTGAGGTGCTACATGTGTGTTGTAGAAGTGAATTGATTGAATTTGGTGTGAATTGGCGGTAATTAAATTTGATGTGTTTGAGTTACGTAATAAGTTATTTTCAAATAAATGAGTTTGTACTGAAGTTGAAATTTTACAAAAAAAAAACTAAATTAGAGTTGTTAAAGTTTTGAAAAAGTTCAAGTTTAAACTAATTGAAATTTTTAATGGTTACAGTTTAAAATGTTACTCTTTTAATTACTCTTGAACTTTGATTAAAAAGAAAAAATTTAGAGTATTTTATTAACTCAAAAATTGCGGCGTTTTAATAGTTGAGTGTGTGTAGGTGTGATTTGGACAATATTTGTTTTATTTAGTTTTAACTAAATAATGTAGGTTATTTGGTTTTAAAAAGTTTGGTGTGTGAGAAAGTTTTAATTTTGAGAATTTTGTTGTGGTTGGATTAATTTTGTTGTGAATAAATTGTTATAAATATTTATGTTTATGTAGTTAGCTCCTTGAGTCTCGAAAAGGAATCGAGACCGTTGGCATCGAGTTAGCAGTGAGGAGAACTCTGACATATTAATGTTGTAGTAGTGATTAAGTTTTGACTTGATTGTGTATTCATAACTGATAATATGTGCGTTATGAATTTTATTAAGGAAAATCTGTTTTGAATATACTTTGTGATAAGTTTAAAAAATCGTTAGCGTTAAATGAGTATTAAAAATGAGCAATCTTTTAATAGCTGCATTTACTTAATGATTGTGGTGAGAAGAGTCAAACTGTGCTCATGCATTTCATTGTACATGGTGACTACGATGGGGCCATGGTGATAGTGGTGGCCGGATGGGCCCACAAGATGATGCCATGTGATTTGTTGACCCGTGATAGACGGCACATTTTTGTAAATCGTGTTGACCCGTGATAGGTGGCACCTCGGTAAATAGTACTTGTCTGTGATAGGCGGTACACTTACAATTTACGCTTTTTAGTAAATCGTGCTGACCCGTAGTAGGTGGCACCTCAGTAAATAGTATTGGTCTGTGATAGGCGGTACATTTACGATTTACGCTTTTTAATAATTCGTGTTGACCCGTGATATGTGGCACCTCGGTAAATATTATTTGTCTGTGATAGGCGGTATATTTACAATTTACGCTTTTTAGTAAATCGTGTTGACCCGTGATAGGTGACACCTCATTAATTAGTATTGGTTTGTGATAAGCGGTACAATTATGATTTATGCCCATTCGAGGAGGGTTTTGTTTGGAATTATGGAATCATGCATTTTGACATATATGCACTGCATTAGGGTGCTTGCCACACGAGTCATGTTTGTTATACTATGACGATTGTATATACATGTTCGGTTGTTGTTTGCTATTGTGTTGTAATTGCTTTGAGGTGTGAATTTGGGTTGATTAAGTTTTGATGTAATTTATGTGTTCATAATTGATATTATGAATGTTTGATGTGTGATTGAGGTGTGAATTTTTGTAGATTAATTTGGTGTGAATTATGTGTTCATAATTAATATTATGAATGTTTGAAGTGTTAATTGATTCAGAACCATTTTAGAACTGAAAATCTGCATTTTTCTCAGTGGTATTCGGCTACGACAGTGCTGTATTGGAATACGACAGTGACATTTTGTTAAAAATTTCATTTTCGACTTTGTTTATGCATTTTTGACATATGAAAACCCTTTCGAGGAGTATGCTAAGACGAAAGGTTCTTTTGAGCATTTGAAATATAAGATTTGTGCTAAGTGTTATTTGTTAATTTCGATTGGTGACCCTTTACATTATTGTGGATCGGGCTTACGCCCCTAGTGGTTAAAGTTGTGAGTCGTGCTGAAATTGCAACGACGTCGAAGATGTGGTATGGCGAGGAGTTTGGTTATGTTTCGAAAGCAGTGAGGCTTGATGTTGCTCGTGGATCCTTAGTACCCAGTTACCCTCCGTTAGATTAATGATTAGCTTAGGGTTTTATTATTGGATTTTATTTATTCTTCCTTTCTTATTTCAATATTGTTGTCTAAATGGAAATTTATGTATTTGAAACAAACTATTTTTGGCCGGTTGTAATTATTTATAACTTTTGTCATTTGTGTTACGACGTGGTATTTTTATTAATTTGTTTTCGGAAAAAAAAAATGCACCCGCGCTTTTAGAAATCGGTGTGTTACACGTATCATCTATACTTTGGAATGTAGAGCATATAAGCAAACTCTTGGTTTTCCTTTGTATTAATCTTTTGGTTTTACTTTGTATTAATCTGATCATTAGAAGATATAGCATACCATCATGCACTAACACTTGATCTTAGAACTACACACTGACAAAAAAACATTAGGAATTGATCCTTTGTTCCCACAAAATACTTTTTACTATCATCGAATCAAGATAACAAATTGTTCTTCAAACCATATTGGTTCTAACACTTAAGATATTGGGTTTGTGAGTCGCATATTTTATATATTCAACATTTAGCTCATTCATAGTCAATGTGAGACTAACCACTCACATTTGAACCCAATAATAATGTAAAAGTGTTGTTTGCAAATACTCTAGTTAGGAAAGATTTGGCACGTAAGTAGTCTTTTATGCCCCGACTCTATTTATGAGGAATCTATTTGGTTCACGATCACAAAATTTATGGACATTGGTTGACATTAATGTAAGGTGTGTTGTGAAATCATTTCGATGATTTTCGACATGTAGAAGCTCTTGGAATGATTTAACTTCAGGTGACAATTCTTTGAGTAAATTTTTTTGGAGTGGTTTAACTTCAAGTAGAAATTATTGAAGTGGTTTAGAAATTATTGAAGTATACTTTTTATGGTAGAGTATGATAAATTCATTGAGGGATTTACCTTCAAGTGAACTATACTCAGTATGGTTGAGTATGATAATTTTACAGAACTAGGTTGTCAGTATAAACAATGAAAGTAAAAGATATATCAATTTTAATAAAAGGTAGAGATTGTCGGAGTAAGTTGAAATTGAAGCAGTCTGACAATGTCCTACAATGTCTAATATTGTAAATGAAGACAGGAACCAATGTTATGTATATGGGTACTAGTTCTTAGTTACAAGAAGCATATCTCTTAAACACTTTAAGTCTATATCTTATTCTTTTATGTTATACTCTCATGTTGGATCGTTTTGAGATGTAATTCATGTATTTATTTTGGAGAGTAGAGGTGTAGTAGAGATCATTGGGTAATGGAGAGAAATATGTGTTATAAATTTTTTCAAAGAGTGTTATTCTTTGGTTGTCATTAGACAACGATAATAGTTTTTCTCTGATTTTGGAGTTTCTACACTATATTCCTATCTTTGATTATGTTTCTTAAATTTCTATAGTTATGTTTTTACCAATAAGTGGTTGACTAAAGTGATTGGCTTCTTGTATTCAAAATCTTACAAACAAAAGTTGTCAAACGGTGTGTCCTATTGGTTTTGAGTGCCAACGATGATGCAAGTATATGTGGATGAAAAAGCTCTTACACGAGGGGTCTATATTCAGATAAATATATGTACTAACATGGATATTCATTTAATTCTGATGAAACTTGCTAAATAACTTGTAATTTCCCAACGTAGCTTAATTAGTATTTATATCAATAACTCTAATGAAACCTCCAAAATAATAAACGATTACATGGAAACCTTAGGCGCGTGAAGACACAATATCCTTAAAGGGTTTTTCCTCATCTTGTAGCAAATCTCTCAGGATTCAACATGATCTTTCGAGAAAGAATTCAGATAGCCAAACTACGAGAATATATTCAGATAGCCAAACATTACATCTTCATCCAAAACTTTTAAGACATTGGATATATGGGTTACCTCTCTTATAGAACCAACATTTAGTTCTTGCATAGTCAAAGTGAGATTACTGAATCACACTAAAACAAAACAATATCCCTCTCATGTGTGAGTATTCTACATTTTATACTTGCATTACCGTTACAATAAATGGAACATGTCTAATGACTACACCATCAAAAAAACTATCGATACAAGAATTCAATACACTAGAATAAACATCCCGCTCCCCCATCAAGTCAAACCAAGACTCTTATACCAATTCTTAGGATGTTCAAGAGTATGAGAGTAACAGTAGACTAAATTCTCTAGGAACATAAGAAACTTTTAAACCACATCTTCACCTAAACCCTTAATGAAGGTTGAAAAACACAAGAAAATGGGGGGTTTGAATTGTGTTATACTATTTTAAAAATCTTGGATACACTTAGTAATTAAAAGCAAATAATAAATAAGTAGAGGAAATAAGTAAATCGCACAAAGATTTATACTAGTTCACCACTAAATCGGTAGCTATGTCCAGTCTCTTCACCGAGAATGATTTTTCCCAACAATTCAAACTAGATTCCAACACTTAACTTCAACAAGTTAAGTCTATTCACCTTCCAATTTTCACCTACAAACTATTGAGGAATACATACACTACCAGGAAAAGTTACAAATGAATGAGGTTTTTTTGAAAAATATCTCTCAAGAGCTGTTTTACAATGTAATACTTTCATATTTTTTCTCAATATTTAACTAAATTTTGAATGATTGCAGAATATTATAATATTCTTGTGTTGCGTGTAGTTGTTGTGTAAATGTTATGCGTTGTTGTTTCTTTCTCAAGTTAGGAAGCATGTCCTTTTTATACAACATTTAGGTTATGGTCTTTGTACTTTATAAAAGACAACTTGTATCTTCATGGATTTCAGCATAGAACCGTTGAAGATAAATTTATCCGTTGAGCTCAAGTCATATCACAATCCTAGAAATCACTCATTATAACATGAATGAAAACAGAGGAAGCAGAGGATACATTATTATAGGATAGGATAATCAAAGCATTGTCTTACCAAGCATCAAAGTATTTTGCTCATCAGAGGAAGCGCATAACTTTGCCTTCTTGAAAGATTAATTGTTGTAAGATCATTTACTTTCATCAGAACATTGACTTCTTCCAATTTGTTGGTTTCTTCTAAGCCATTGACTTTATCTAACAGTGACTTCTTCATGAGCATTGACTTTTTTTAGAGGCGTTGACTTTCTTCACAAGCATATGAATAAACACTTATTGCATTCATTAGAGGCAACTGATTCAGACACATACTTGCATCACTAGAGGCAACTAAGTAGAACATTATCTTGCACCATAAGAGCCAACCAAAGCAAAACCTTAGCAAGGGCGCGTATTGTAAGACCCTTCATTTTTTTAAATCCTAATTTATGCAATTTGAGTGTATTTTGTGTTGAATTGCCGAGGCATTTAGCCAATTTTATTTTATTTTGTGGATTAAGTACCAAAAACATATTTTCAGAGTTATTAATATATTAATATATTTATATATATACTTGAGTTGCTGCTGGAAAATGTCACTTGTTGCTGAAAAATGAATCTGTCAATTGAGTTGCAACGAGAGTAGATATTTTTATTTGATTTAGTTATATATATATATATATATATATACATACGCGAGTATGAAAGAAAAAAAAGAAGAAAGCTAAAACATTTTCCTCCAGCCTCGCGTAGCTTCTTCTTCTTCGTCGGTTTCAAAAGTGTTAGTATTTTCATTTTAAAAACAAACACAAATCATCATTTATCTACTAGATCTAAGCTCCCTTTTAAGAAGTGACAGAAGGGAAATTTGCTCCTTGCCACGATACGGTGCTAGTGAGCTAGTTGTCGATGCGACGACGCGAGCAAAAATTTACCGTAATTAATCGCGGTTCCGTTATTGGTTGTTAAAGCTACAACGGATGTAAGGGCTCATTCCAAAATTTTAGGTTGCATATAGGACTTTAAATGTGTATTTGTGGAGGTGGAAATCTTTGAGATTTGTGTTAGAGATTGTGGAAAATAAATTTAATATGATTTATGTGTGTTGTGGAGATGAAATTTGGTGGTTTATATGTAAAAATGTGGAGTTTTAAAATTGGGTGATTTATGTTTGAACTGTTGAAATTTAATTGAGGTGTTATATGTGTGTTGTAGAATTGAATTGATTGAATTTGATATGAATTGAAAATAATTGAATTTGAGGTGTGTGAGTTACGTAATGAGCTATTTTCAAATAAATGAGTTTGAACTAAGGTTGAAATTTTACACACACAAAAAATAGAGTTGTTAAAGTAGTGAAAAATTTCAAATTTTAACTAAGTTAAAGAGTTTGAGCAAAAAGATATATTGAAATTAAAAATGGTTATAGTTTAAAATGTTACTCTTTTAATTACTCTTGAACTGAGTTTAAAAAGAAAAAAATGTAGAGTATTTTACTAACTAAAAAATTTCAGTTCTTTAATAGTCGATTGTGTGTTTGTGAGATTTGGACAATATTTGTTATATTTAGTTTTAACTAAATAATGTAGATTATTTGGGTTTAAAAAGTTTGTTGTATGAGAAAGATTTAATTTTGGAAATTTTGTTGTGGTTGGATTAATTTTATTGTGAACAAATTGTTATAAATATTTATGTTTATATAGTTTGATCCTTGAGTCTCGAAAAGGAATCAAGACCGTTGGCACCGTGTTTGCGGTGGGGAGAACTCTGATATATTAATGTTGTTGTGGTGATTATGTTTTGATGTGATTGTGTATTCATAACTGATAATATGTGCGTTATGAATTTTAATGAGGAAAATATGTTTTGAGTATACTTTGTGATAAGTTTGATAAATCGTTTGTGTTAAATGAGTATTAAAAATGGCGAATCTTTTAATAGCTGCATTTACTTAATGATTGTGGTGAAAAGAGTCAGAGTATGCTCATGCATTTCATATGACATGGTGATCGTGATGGGGCCATGGTGATAGTGGTGACCGAATGGGCCATGGGATGATGCCATATGATTTGTTGGTTCATCTTATCCTTGCGGAGAATTTTGTGTCATGTAGGTCCGTTATAGACATCACATTTTTGTAAATTGTGTTGACTCGTGATAGGTGATACCTCGATAAATAGTATTGGTCTATGATAGGCGGTACACTTACGATTTACACTTTTTAGTAAATCGTGTTGACACGTGATAGATGGCACCTCGGTAAATAATATTGGTATGTGATAGGCGGTACATTTACGATTTACGCTATTTAGTAAATCGTTCTGACGCTTCATAGGTGACACCTCGGTAAATAGTACTAGTCTGTGATAGGGGGTACATTTACGATTTACGCTTTTTAGTAAATCGTGTTGACCTGTGATAGGTGGCACCTCGGTAAATAATACTGGTATGTGATAGGCGGTATATTTACGATTTACTCTTTTTAGTAGTTCGTGCTGACCCGTGATAGGTGGCACCTCGTTAATTAGTACTGGTCTATGATAGGCGGTACAATTATGATTTACGCCCCTTCTAGGTGGGTTTGGTTTGGAATTCTGGAATCATGCATTTTGGCATATACCCACTGCATTAGGGTGCTTGCCACACGAGTCATGTTTGTTATACTATGATGATTGTATATACATGCTCGGTTGTTGTTTGCTATTGTGCCGTAATTGCTTTGAGGTGTGAATTTGGGTTGATTAAGTTTTGATGTAATTTATGTGTTCATAATTGATGTGATGAATGTTTGATGTGTAATCGAGGTGTGAATTTTTGGAGATTAATTTGGTGTGAATTATGTGTTCATAATTAATATTATGAATGTTTGAAGTATTCGGCTCCGACATTGCTGTATTCGAATACGACAGTGCAGTTTTGTTAAAAACTTAATTTTCGACTTCGTTTATGCATTTTTTACATATGAAAACCCTTTCGAGGAGTATGCTAAGACAAAAGGTTCTTTTGAGCATTTGAAATATAAGATTTGTGTTAAGTGTTATTTGTTAATTTCACTTGGTGACCATTTGCATTATTGTGGACTGGGCTTAAGGCCTAGGTGGTTAAAGTTGTGAGTCGTTCTAAAATTGCAACGACGTCGAAGACATGGTATGACGATGATTTTGGTTTTGTATCGAAAGCAGTGAGGCTTGATGCTGCTCGTGGGTCCTTAGTACCCAGTTACCCTCAGTTAGATTAATGATCAGCTTAGGGTTTTATTGTTGAATTTTATTTATTCTCCCTTTCTTAATTCAATGTGTTTGTCGCAATGGAACTTATATATTTGAAACAAACTATTTTTTGCCGGTTGTAATTATTTATGACTTTTGTCGTTTGTGTTACGACATGGTATTTTTATTAATTTGTTTTCGAAAAAAAATAAATCCACGCTGGAGTGAGAAACTACGAGAATATATTTCTATGTTAACCCATGGAGAGAGAAGAGAAGACAGGAAAAACTTGTCTTGGTAAGTGGGTGAGAGTTTAAATTGGTAAGGAAAAATATTTCATACTATCCGCTTAGCAACGTGGGACTTTTAGTTTTGCAACTTTTGAAATATTCTAAAATATCCAACAATCTCACACATATTTCAATAGTTTAAGAAAACATTGCAAGACAATTTCTTTGGTTACAAGTTAGGTGTCAAACTTCACAATTAGAGGATATAACCTCTTCATTAAATGCGTACTTTACACGCAAATGATAAAGATACAATTTTCTTCCATCAAGAAATATTGATTAAGGCGTCTCTAAGTTAGCCAATCTCATTTATTGAAGTCTATAACAAAAAATTTGGTCTTCCAATATGTTTATACATACGTGGTTAGATACTACACGGCATCACCATCAACATAAATAAATATAAATTTATTTAATAATTTATCACATAAGTATGCTTGAATGATGACTTCCAAGCGACAACAACCTCCAAAATGAGTAATATAATTCCAAATAAAGTTAACTTCATATAAGTAAACTCATGTAACATTATTGTATCATTTTAATACAATGGTTAATCTACAATATACCACACAATGCACATTTCCTTATGATCTTACACCACAATTCACACTTGATTCTTTATGAATTTCACATTAATAAGGAAAGTTTTAAAGAGGTCTCATGGTGGATATCAATTTTGTTGTATGAACTCAATTGGTAGTGGGACTGTGTGGATGCGGTACTTATCCCCCAAGTATCGGGCTCGAATCCCACGGAAGGCAAAAACTCGCTATTTCCAATGGAGTGGTTAGGGTGGGCGAGAAGGTCGTGAGGTAGAACCGCCAGTAACGGTAATGGCTGGGATGTTACAAGTGGTATCAGAGCAGTTCGATCTAGATTGGATTGCGGGTTAGTGGGATAGTTTTTAGTGTTGGTCATGTGTCTCAGAAGTTCTCAAGAGATAGTGTGTGGGTTTATGCACCACTCGAATCTTGATCGAAATATTTCTTCACCTAAACATTGTGTGCATATTGCACAAGAACACAAATCTTGTTCTTAATTGATTTATCAGAGTGGCGCGACGGAAGCGTGATTGAAACTTAGTGGGGCTTGTAGGGGTTGTGATATAGAGGTTGCAATTAAGATTGTATGTTAGTTAATGGTCTAAATCTCTAGGAGAAGAAAATTATCGAGGGAACAAAATGATTGAGTTGTGTTCAATTCGACATTTAGAACAATAGTTGTGAATTTTATGATAGTCACATTCATGAGATTAAACAGTTATGATATTATTATGTAGTTTTGTGTTGATGTAAAGTTATTACTAGTTGCATGATTTAATAAGTATGAACTTATTAATTGCTTAAGAGTGTTCTACAGAGTAAAGATATGTATTTTATAACCAAGAATTCAACTTGTGAAGCTTGTGAATACGTGTAGGATACGATAACATAAGTTTCAACTTTTATGTTTGACATTACCATACATTAAATGAATGAGAATGATTTGAAGCAATCAATTGTAGGCTTGATCAAATATCTCAATGCAGGTGATATTAATTATTGGTTATTATGGGGTGAATGGAAAAAATAGTGTTGTTTGACCGAGGTTGTGATGAATTAAAGATGTTGAGGTTTAAGAGTACATTAGAGACGATCATCTTAAATGGTGTGTTAAGAATGAAATTTTTGAATTAAAGAGATGATTTGTGTTTATGAGTTATGAGTTGTGAGTTGTAGTTGACGAGTAAGTGATACTAAACTATAAGGGAGTGAGAATTTAAGTAGTAAATCATATGGATTAGATTTTTAGCCATAAGAGCAACGATGAATTAAAAAAAAAATCTTGTGGAAATAATTCAAGTTGAATTTAGTTAGAGTATTGGATCCAAAAGATTGAACATTAAAAGTAAGAACACTTTATAGTGGTTTGAGAACGATGACACGTTGGGTATATTCGTGGAAAGTTGTCACAAATATTTGGCTCTCTAACATGTATTGAGATTATGATTATAAATAAAATCTTGTGTGGTGTAGGTTTTGGTCTGTAGAGGACTTGAAGCTTCTTGGTAAGATTAGAGTAATATCAGACTTAGTGAATGTGATATTAGAGTTGTAAATTGGTAGAATAATGTTGAGAATGTTAGGTTTGATGAATTTTGAAATAATTGCAGCATGATAGATAATATTTTATCGACTGATAAGAAAAGTGTGTTATATCTATGAACTCTTTAGTGTCAGTTTCGAGAACGAAACTATTTTTAGGTTGATGTAAGACCCGCGTTTTTCTTCATTAGGGTCAAGTTTCGAGGACGAAACTATTCAAGGCAGGTAGAATGTAACATTCAAACATTTTATTTTATTTTTATATTTTATCTTGTCGGTGATAGTTACTATTGTAGTGTGTTATTTTAATTTTTGATAATAATAATAATAATAATAATAATAATAATAATAATAATAATAATAACAATAATAATAATAATAATAATAATAATAATAATAATAATAATAATAATAATAATAATAATAATAATTTAAGGGAACGGTTAAAAACAGATTTCATGGCTTAGGTTGAAATATCACTATCTCCATTTAATATCAGGTTCCCCACTTCTGGTTGGCTTAAAGTTGCTTAGGTTGAAATATCACTTTCTCCATTTAATACCACGTTCGTTGACTTAAGTTGAAATATCACTTTCTTCATTTAATACCATGTTCCCCTGGCTTAACGTTTCCCCCACTTCTGGCTTAAGGTTCCCCACTACTGGCTACACTTCTGACTTAACGTTCCTCACTTCTGTTGATAAAAAGGAAAAAAAAAAACAAACACAGACATCTTCCATTCAAAAACTCTGTGCGATATAAAAAAAAAGGGTTTAGGAGAGAAAAAGAGAGACTATTTTGATAGAAAAGGCAACCACCAAAAGAGAAAAGAGAGGAGTAACTATATTCCCGATTTTGTTAAATCAAGCTCAGAAAAACATTGATTGCGCATTCGTTAACCGTTGGATGGGGCTGATTTTTGGACAGCAGGTTCGCAACATTCAGGTCTTCGTTTTCAATGGTCGGATCGACGAAAAGACATTCAGATAGGGAGAAACCGTGCTCGCATAGCAACAGGTGTGAAACGAGTGAGACAAGAGTTTGTGAAGCATAATTCTAGAAACAACTTTGGTAACGGTAAGGGCATCACTCCATCCGCTTTCCTACTTGAATTATATGTGATATAAATGTATTGTGATGTTATGTATTGGTTATGTTTGTGTGCTATCTTCAAAATGAATATTAATAATGGTTGTGCTTGATATGCTCAAATTGTGGAAAATGAATGTTATATTATACGTTGTTATAATGGTTGTGTTTGACATGTTGTGGTTATTCAAGGTGATTACTGTGTCTAAACTAAGTTGGTTTAGGACAAGGTTGGATGATTTTGGGATGCTCTGGTTGAGTGATCTATATTGTTACTAACAAAAATGTTTACATTCATGCATTCATAGTTGTGTTACTTGTGTGGTGCGTCCATAATTTGTTGGAGCCCAAAGTTGTGTGGTGCGTCCATGTTGGAGCCCACAAATCCTTGCGGGGATTTTGAGTTAGTGGTATTGCTTCGAAGGACCCACGAAGCCCTTGCGGGGGAGGTGATATTCCGGAATCATGCATTGACATATAATCTAACAAATAGGTTGTGCATTTTGGTTGATTTGTATCTTTGGTGCGTTGTGATTTTTAACTGTTAAATGAAGTATATGATTTATTTATATTTTTTCTATGACAACTATATATGCATGCATATTTGCACTGTGTTTGTTATTTGGAGATGACCCTTACATTTGACAGGACGTCACATATAGTGTTACTTGAGCGAATAATGTCATGGTCAACCCAATAGGAGAAATGGGAGGAAGTACAATAGCATGCAGTTGGAGGCTCCGAGATACTTTTGTGTCGGGGTTAGACTTGTTGGGTGAGTTTTCCACAAATCCAAAGTTCATGACCAACTAGGATTTATGTTTGAGTAGTAAAACGTCAAGAGTTTTGGCTATAGGAGTTTCTTTTGTTTAACATATTAAAATTACTTTTAGTAATTGCAAATACTCTGATTCATTATTTTTGAGATATAATTAAAATAGTTATTAAATGATTTTAAAGTAAATGTGTGTTTGAGATAATCATAAATAAATAAAAACGAATTTGTAATTTTACATTTAGAACTTTGTTAGTTAATGTCTCGAAAAAGCGGGATGTTACAGTGATGTTGATTCTAGACTAGATACGGCAGCATCTTAATCTGGTCTTATGCTTCTTATATACTACAATCTCCAAATGGACGGGTGTACTTGTAAAGACACTTTGATGCTAAAGTAAGGTAGTGCACAAGCAAATACCTAGCTAGTATAACGAGTGGTGAGTAATGTGTGATACTTGAGGGACAAGAACCTATTTATAAAATGAATAAACATCATTTTGTAGATATTATTGTTTAGGAGCCCATTGAGGTCATTGTGGAATTACTATTACTAGAGATGCAAATTTACAATAAGATAGGTGATGAGCACTATCTGGTTTAACGGTGATTCGTGAGATGCAAAGTGCCGATAACAAGTCCGTGTTTCTAGATTCTACATCTTTGTATGGTTAGGTCACTAGGGATGACATTGGTGGTTAAAACTAAGGTTTTCATGTGAGGATTTTACTGAATTGGACGTTGGTATTGAATCTGTTTACTCCACTTTGCATTAGACCTCTTTTGTACCTTGACTATAATATCTTTGGGTTGGGCCTTTTAGGCCTATACCATTACAAAGCCAACTAAAACCCTTATAATTTGATGGCATGAGTATGAATATATTCCAATTATCATAAACGCAAGGTGTGAAAATAATAAATTGGGACCAGTTATTTTTACAAAATGTGACACTTTTTTTTTTTTTGCAAAAAAGAGAGTATTATCTATTATCCCAAATATATGTATATGTAACCTTTTTCTAAGGTTCATATTCATATGCGGAAGTTAGATTCACTGCAATCGATGAATTCACGCTGTCACACAATTAAAAAATCATAGATCGTTCAATTTTGACAGAATGATCCTTAAAAATGCAGTTTAATTTTAATTTTAAATGTTAAAATGTCGAACTTAAATCTAAATTGTCTGATTTTAATTGAACACAAACAGCTAACTATGTAAATGCATAAGTCCTTCACTGCAAGGAATCGCAATTCTCATAGGTGTCACTTCAAAGTTCAACTTAAAGATTCACTATACATGTCAAATTAAAATGTTTTGTATATATCTTAATGTAAGTTTTTTTTTTTCGAATGTCAAACTTTCAATTAACTAGCTCTAAATAATTTTCTCCAATATTACAAGATTTGTTTTTTTATAGATTATTGTTGCGGTGTTGAAAAGTATGTCAAAGGTTTCGAGCGATTTGATATTCTCGAATGTTTTTCGACCACTAGTAGTATCACGACCAATGCCACGTGCCAAGCGAAGTCTTTATCAAATATTCAACTAATTCATGTTCGTCTTGTAGGTGTGTCGTCGGCTTATGCTTAATATTGGTTTGTTTGAAATCATCTAGAGGATGGTTGGGTGACTCTTAATGGAGATGGTGCACGCTGGCAGCTTGTAATAGGCGTGTATCGTTATCACATTGGTGCTTTCATCTTTGACTACTCTTATACATTATGGGTGTACAAGATCTCAATGACATAATTTTGGGCGATTTATAAAGGTTTAGAGTTGGCTTTTTCCAAAAGGGTTCAAAAATATTCATATCAGATGAGGCACTCAATTAGAGGTATCCTTATTTTTGAAAATTTGTTATAATAGACATTTACGATATGGTCTATTCAGTTGTAGATGTTTTTGAAATTGAATAACTTTAAGTTATCTCATGTTTATTGTGAAGACAATCAAGTAGCGAATATTTTTGTTATCTCATGATTTTTTTCTCCCTTATCTTATTAGTTATAAGAGTTTGACTGTATTTTCTATGAGCTTTTAATTTTTGTTTCTTTTTGTTCTTTTGGGATTTGACCCCTTCTTTGTTACTAAAGAAAAAATTCTATGCATTTACTTTTTCTTTCTATATAAACAAAATATCTTCCTATTAACAATACATTAAATTTTTTTTCTTATATCAACAATATCGGTAAATAGACCACTAACTATAAGAGGCAATATAAATCTAATTCATAATTAAGATACTTTACAAAAAATATTATTAAGATGCTTAATCAGCCATCTTGAATTCAAAGAATTCAATCAAAACAATTATGTGAAATTTACTAATTGTCGTTTTGTAATCAATGAATTCAATCAAAATATCTATTTTCGATTTATTTATATTAATATTAATATTTTAATCAGTAGATATTATTTTTCTATTTTGCCATATACCCATGGGTATTAATTAAAATTTTGTATGCCCAGGTTTTCATTTATTATATAACTATATTAATAATGTTAATAAGAAATGAAATCAAAAGAGATTGCAACATTATTATATGAGATTTTCATTTAATACATTACTATATAATTAATGTAAATAAGAAATAAAATAAAAAATTATTGTATGAGAGTAGGCTTGATAGCTAGAAAAGAAAATGGTCCGTTTGTTATCCCTTGTGATGGTGGTTTTTCTTTTATGTGTTACGTGTACTGATGCAGTCAAAGTTGTAGACATTGATACCATTTGTAAGAATCAAATCTTCTCCACTCAAATTTTGGTCCAGTTGGAGATCTCGTTAGTCTTGCAAATTACACAATGGACGTGCTTCGTGTTAATTTGACCGACACAGTCAATCTAATCAATGGGTTAATTGTACAAAGTGAAAGTAATTTCAATTTAACATTCCATTACAGAATGTGTTTGCATCATTTTGATGTCAAAGAAGGTGGCCTTCATTTCCTTGATCGTGCTGAAGGACTTTTCAAAATGAGAAATTACCCAGCTATTCATGAACAAACTTTAATGATCGGTTTTAATATTCAGATATGTCTTACAGAAGAGTTACCGGGTGAACCTACTTATATTGATAACTCTTTACTTCTAAAATATGCTGATGTGGTCCATGAAGTTTATCATATTATTCAGCATATGATAGGTTATTTGTCGGCCTAATTAATAATAAGCATATGCCAAAATTAAAAGCTTTATAATTTGTATCTCATGAATAACACATTTTAATAAATTATCCCCGATTATAATTTTTTTTATAGAGAATTTTAAAACAATTGAATGTGAGTTTTGTCGCTAAATGTTATTGAAAAATAAAATATAATCTAATGACCTCTTTTATGTTAAATTTAATTGTTGATCGTCGAAATAATTCAATCAAAGATTATAAGTGTACTTGATTGAATAATTATTATGGGTAGTCTAATACTTTCCTCTCAAATATCACTATGAGGACAAAACAATTGAGATGCCAATTAGGGTTTTGGCCAAAATTACCCTTACAAAGTAGTTAAAGTTAGCTTGACCCCATATTAAGCTAACGAAGATAGTCCTCTATTTAAGTATAGAGTAAAAAAAATGTTTGAAAACTAATTGTTAAGATAAAATTGATTATCACAAACTGAATAGTGTTGGATGTGTTTGGATTTTGTATTCTGAAAACTGCATCGATCTTATTGGATATCTAATTCAGTTTTCAAAACAGAGCCAAATTGCTCGAGTTAAATACTTTTTTATTTTGTATTAATATTAGATATTGTATTAATCTATTATTTTCTAGTATTAATTTTAATTAATAATACTTATTTACTTAATTGAATCTATTTGTTTTTACTATTGCATATATATTTCGAACATAATTCATTACTATTTCATAATGTTAATTATTAATATATTAAATGTTGTATTTTGTTTTAAACTTGGTACTACAAGTAGGGATGGGAATAGGCTAGGCCTTCCGACAGGGGCCTATGGCCTAGCCTACTTATGGTCTGGCCTGGCTTGGCTTGACCTATTTAATAAAAAGGTTAGGCTCAGGCTATTTTTAAAGTCTATTTATTTAAATAGATCAGGCTCAGGCTTATAAAAAAGCCTATTAGGCCGGCCTACATATATTTAATTATTTATTAATATATTAATAATATTATTTCCTATTTTAAATTCTATCAATTCGCCAATCATTCAGTAGTCATTCCATATTCGGTAGTCATTCTATATTTGGTAGTCGTTCCATATTCGGTAGCAATTCAATTAGTCAATAACTCAGCAGTCCTTCCATATTTGTTTGAGAGGGAATAATGGGTGCGTTTGTTTCAGAAGAAAAAAAATCTATTCTTTGAAATCAAGAATTATGTTTTAGGGTTTAAAGGATCTTTGTTTCAGTTTTTTTTAAAATTATTTTGTTAGAAAAATTATTTTTTGTTTAATATATATAGATATGTACATTGATATTGGTATGTGGAGAGCATGTGGTATGAGTAGAGCATTTAAATATTTTAATATGAATAAGACTTTTAAATAGGCTTCGAGTCCAGGCCAAACTTTTAAAAAGAACAGGTCAGGCCGGAAAAAAAAAGTCTATGAGAGGTTGTAGGCCAGGCTTAAGCCTAAAAAATTAATCGTAGGCCAGGCTCAGGCCTTTCAAAGCCTGGCCTGGCCTGACCTATTCCCACCCCTAACTACAAGGTAGCTTTATGATAACAATATTCAATCAATATTTAAAAATTGTAATTTGGGTAATTGAACACCGATTCAATTTAAACTACTTTAATTCGGATCAGCTCATATTTTTTTAAATGTCCTACAAATTGAACCAAATTGCAAGTATTTTAAATTTTAGTTTGAACGAATTTATGCCTCATAACCTATTCAACCACGCCACAAACACCTCTACAAAGAAGACTTTCATTAATTTATATCGTGAAGTTATTTCTTTGGTCTTAACAACTCGTGGTTTTTACCTTCATTTTAACGGTTTTCCACGTTAAAATTGGAGGTGTCTGATTTATAGTTATATCTCCTTTTATTTCTATCAATATTGGTTTTGGATTTGTGATGGTAATCTTTGAATTTAGGTTCCACAAGAAATAATTAATTTAATAATTTTTGAATATTCTACTCTGCATTATGGTCCTAACAACAGTCATCAAAGCTTAAGTTCTCTTGTGTTAGATTTTGGTGGAGAATTATGGAAGTCAATCCAACTCGTATGGTGAACTTAAATGTAACAAATTAAGCCCTTTTAAAAAGCAAGATGAATATTCTAATTCATGTGAAAAATTTCACCAACATGTGTTTGACGCAACAAAGTCAATTGACAAGGAGAATGAGGGAAAAAGTAAAATAAAAAAAGAAATAATATGTTAACATATGTAAACATAAGGTAAAAATACATTGTTTTAGACATTGATACTATTTGTAAGAATATCACACATCATTCATTCTGTTCAAATCTTCTCCACTCAAATCCTGGCCCAGTTGGAGATCTCGTTAGTCTTGCAAATTACACAATGGACGTGCTTCGTGTTAATTTGACCAACACAGTCAATCTAATCAATGGGTTAATTGTACAAAGTGAAAGTAATCTCAATTTAACATTCCATTACAGAATGTGTTTGCATCATTTTGATGTCAAAGAAGGTGGCCTTCATTTCCTTGATCGTGCTGAAGAACTTTTCAAAATGAAAAATTACCCAGCTACTATTGAAAAAATTACCGATATCGGTTTTAATATTCATGTATGTCTTGTAGGAGAGTCACCGGGTGAACCTTCTTATATTGATAACTCTTTACTTCCAAAATATGCTGATATGATCAATCAAGTTTGTGATATTATTCAGAATATAATAGGTTATTTGTCGGCCTAATGGATTATAAGCATATGCCTAAATTAAAAGCTTTATAATTTTTATCTCATGAATAACATATTTTAATAAATTATCCCCAATTATAATTTTTTCTATAGAGAATTTTAAAACAAGGGAATGTGAGTTTCGTCGCTAAGTGTTATAGAAAAATAAAATATAATCTATGGTCTCTTTTAGGTTAAATTTAATTGTTGATCATCGAAATAATTCAATCAAAGATTATAAGTGTACTTGATTGAATAATTATAATGAGTAGTCTAATACTTCCCTCTCAAATATCACCGTGAGAACAAAACAATTGAGATGCCAATTAAGGTTTTGGCCAAAATCACCCTTACAAAGTAGTTAAAGTTAGCTTGGCCCCATGTTAAGCTAACGAAGATGGTCCTCTGTTTAAGTATAGAGTAGAAAAAAGATGTATGAAAGCTAATTGTTAAGATAAAATTGATTATCACAATCTGAATATTATTGGATGTGTTTGGATTTTGTTTTCTGAAACTTGCATGGATCACATTGGATATATAATTCAATTTTCAAAACAGAACCAAATTGCATAATATCGATTTAAATACTATTTATTTTTTATTAGTATTAGATATTGCATTAATATATTATTTGCTAGTATTAATTTTAATTAATAATACTTATTTATTTAATTGAATCTATTTTTTTTTACTATTGCATATATATTTCGAACAATATCCATTACTATTTCGTAATGTTAATTATTAATATATTAAATATTATATTTTATTTCGAACTTGGTACTACAAGGTAGTTTTATGTTAATAATATTCAATCAGTATTTTATAATTGTAATTTGGATAATCGAACACCGATTCAATTTAAACTGCTTTAATTTGGATCATTGATTTTTAAATGTTCATATTCATAGGCGGAAATTAGATTCACTGTAGTAGGTGAATTCACTACACCGGTGAATTCACGCAATCACACAATTAAAAAAAATCAATGATCATTCGATTTTGATCGAACGATCCTTAAAAATGCAGTTTAATTTTAATTTTGTAAGTTAAAATACCAAACTTAAATCTAAATTGTCTAACCTTATTCGAACGCTGATGTCTATTTATGTAAACGTCGAAGTCCTTTAGTGCAAGGAATCACAATTCTCATAGGTGTCACTTTAAAGTTCAACTTAAAGGTTCACGGTATATGTCAAATTAAGATGTTTTGTATATATATTAATGTAAGTTTTTTTTTTCGAATGTCAAACTTTCAATTACCAAGCTCCAATTAATTTTCTCTAGTATTACAATTTTTTTTGTCGATAGATTACCATTTGGGTGTTCGACAATATGTGGATGGCTCAGAATGATATGATATTCTCTAATGTTGTTCCAATTACCAACAGACGTCTTTAGCAAATATTCAACTAATTCATGCTCGTCTTGCAGGTGTGTAGGCTCATGCTCAGTGTTGGTTTGTTTTAAATTGTCTAGAGGATGGTTGGGTGGCTCCCAATGGAGATGGTACACACTGGCAACTTGTAATAGCAGTGTATCGTGATCACACTGGTGCTTTCATCTATGGCTATTCTTATGCATTACGGGTGTGTACGATCTCAATAACATAATTTTGGACGATATATAAAAGTTTGGTGTTGGATTTTTGTAGAGGGCTCATAAATATGTTGGGGTTGATTGCAAGTCCCACATCCTTTAGTGTGGGAGAATAAGGAGAAGGCCAAGGCTATATATTGAGTTTTGGTCCTTTGTTTTCAAATGCACCAGTCAACAATAGCACTTTAAGCTTGTATTTGACTTAGTTTAAATATTTGCTTTGTAAGAGTGTGGTTTTACTGGGGTGTCTGAGGTGTGAGTGAGAGAAGTCTATGTGTTGTAACAATTTTCACATAGTATTAATTCTCTGGTTGCCGATTTAGGCAGTGGCCGTGGTTTTTTCTTCGGTTTTGGAGTTTCCACGTTATATTCTTGTGTTGTGATTGTGTTTTAATTCTTTTTAACTTATGCTATTTTTTCCAACAACTGGTATCAAGAGCCAAGGTTCGGAGGTTCGATAGGATAATTTTTTAGTATGCTCTGTGGTTGCAGCTTTGTCTGATCTTCCACATCAGAAAAGAATTATCCTTGGTATTGTTAGGGGAAAGGTGATTCTGTGAAAGTGCTGTTTAGGGAGGTTCTGGCTAAGGAAAGACTTGGTATTTAAGCGTGTCTATTGTGACCCACCTCTCTTTCCTGGGAACTTACCTGGTGCACAGTTTACAGTCTGCGTGCAACTGCTATGTCTTATTCAAGCGCTATGAAGTTTGACATAGAGAAGTTTGATGGAAGAATCAACTTTGGCTTGTGGAAAGTACAAGTCAAGGATGTGCTTATACAATCAGGATTACACAAGGCGTTGAAAGGAAACACTTCCAACATGGAGGACGACAAGTGGGAGGAACTAGATTTGAGAGCTGCAAGTGCAATTCGTCTTTGTTTGGCAAAGAATGTTCTTGCGAATGTGAAGAATCTGTCATCAGCCAAGCAACTCTGGGAGAAGCTTGAAGGGTTATATCAGGCTAAGGGCATATCAAATCGGTTGTTGTTGAAAGAGCAATTCCACAATCTGCGCATGGATGAAGGTACGAAAATCTCTGATCATCTTAGTACTTTGAATAATATTGTCTCTGAGTTGGAATCTATCAAAGTTGAGATTGATGATGAAGATAAAGCGTTAAGGCTCATTTTGTCCCTTCCACCTTCCTATGTTCATCTTAAACCTGTTCTGATGTATGGGAAGGAAAGTTTGAGTTTTGAAGAAGTTGCAACTAAAATTATTTCTGAAGAAAGGAGAATGAAAAATGATGAAAGCACTTCATCAAGCTCAATGTTGCTGACTAGAAGTGGGGCTAATGGGAAGAAGATACATGCAAAGAATTTGGTGTGCTGGGAGTGTGGAAAGACTGGGCATGTGAAGAGAAATTGTCCAGGTGGAGCAGTATCTGAAAAAGACTCTGAGACAAGTGCTGGCAAGGTCTCCCTTGTTTTGGGAGATGATGGTGATCTCATCTAGAAGATAAAGTTTGTCCTTATGGTATTTCCGCTATACCATGAAAAATGACAAGTTATTGCTAGCGGATTCAGAACAGCACACAGGCATTGGTTGGCATTGATGCAAGGTGTGTGGTGATGTGTCGATGGTTGAAGAACTTCCTGGAAGCCAACAATGGAGTTGCACCATAAATTTCAGCAAGGTTTCGACATGAGAAAATTCTTGGAATGGTTTAGTTCCAAGTGGAGAAAATTCTTGGGATGGTTTAGTTCCAAGTGAAGTGTACTTTTGATGGTGGAGTATGATTGCCGGTAAGACAATGGAAGCGGAAGCGGTAACTCTTACAATCAAGGTGGAGATTGTTGGGGTTGATTGCAAGTCCCACATCCTTTAGTGTGGGAGAATAAGGAGAAGGCCAAGGCTATATATTGAGTTTTGGTCCTTTGTTTTCAAATGCACCAGTCAGCAATAGCACTTTAAGCTTGTATTTGCCTTAGTTTAAATATTTGCTTTGTAAGAGTGTGGTTTTACTGGGGTGTCTGGGGTGTGAGTGAGAGAAGTCTATGTGTTGTAACAATTTTCACATAGTATTAATTCTCTGGTTGCCGGTTTAGGCAGCGGCCGTGGTTTTTTCTTCGGTTTTGGAGTTTCCACGTTATATTCTTGTGTTGTGATTGTGTTTTAATTCTTTTTAACTTATGCTATTTTTCCCAACAAAATATTGATATCAAATGAGGCACTCAAGTAGAGATATCCTCATTTTTGAAAAATTTACAAACATTTACTATATGGTCTTGCCACTTGTATAAAGGAGATGTTTGCGAAGTTGGGTAATTTCAAGTTATCTCATGTTCATCGTGAAGATAATCAAGTAGCGAATATTTTAGCTAAATTCGGTCTTTCCTTCTCAAAAACCGATCGTGTTTTTAAAATCATTCATGATATTTCCTCCCTTATCTTATTAGTTATAAGAGTTTGACTGTATTTTCTATGAACTTTTAATTTTTATTTCTTTTTGTCCTTTTG
>NC_021161.2:37373842-37374307 GCF_000331145.2 Cicer arietinum
TATATATATATATATATATATATATATATATATTTGCGACGCATTTACTTAGTCTAATTATGATTAAATCATTGGATATTTGAAATTAGATATTTAAAATCATAGCTAGCTTAAATTGGTTTGATTGATTGATAATTGAATCATCAAAATATATTATGAGTTTCTTATCAAAAGGTCGATTAAACTTAACTAATAGATGAACTATTTAAACATTAATATAATATATTAATATCAATTTTTAATTATGAATGCATTTACATTTTCATTTCTCATTGTTAATGCCTTTTTAGTTCCTATCAATATTTTGTTTCTTAGGTGTTAGTAAAGTTTCTTGTTTTTAGTGATATGGTAGTTGGATTTTCTGAGTTTAAGAACAAAGCTTAATAAAAATGGCAGAAAGTAAATGAACACTTTAAGATTTATCCTGGTTCCCCTTATAACCAGGGGGTACGTCCAGTCCTCTTG
>NC_021161.2:37375455-37380681 GCF_000331145.2 Cicer arietinum
TTACATTCTCCCCCTTTTTGATTATGACAAAATGTTGTTGTGAAGAGAGTGTATAGTTGAAATCATTGCTCCCCCGTAATAGGTGCATACTCCCCCGTTGTATGTGATGATTTGAAAAAAATTGTGTTTGAGTACCTATAAGGTTTGAAATGCAACAACAGTACCAAATTTTCTCCCCCATTTGACATGATCAAAAAGAAGAAAAAAAGAAAAAGAGACATACAAGTTTCAAGTATAATCATACACAAATGGCATATAAGGTAACAAGGAGAATAGCATAAATGGAAATTAAGTCATAATATCATAAAAGTTAATACATAACATGTCGCGAATAGAGCAATACAAAATACACCATAATCAAAAGGACAAAGGAGTTTATAAAACAAAGATCACAATAATACATAATGCAAAAAGTTAACTTAGTACATAGCAACTAAGGGACTTAATCAAAATCTGTCGGAATGTGGAAATGATCAAGTTTGTCTGATAAATTACTAATGTCTTGAGATAGTGCTTCATGATTGCGAGCAATAGCAGTTTCAATATTGGTGAAGCGAGTGTCGATAGAGGTGGTCAACTTGTCGAATTGAGTTTGGAAGAAGGTTTGGAAAGAATCAAGGCGAGTCATGATCATTTGATTGGAAATATAATCATCATCAGATGTAGTTTCCTCGCCATCTTCATCTCCTTGAGCAGCAGCGTTTGAGGGTCCAGCATTTGCCTCCTGTGCATCATCAGATGGTTGACCATGATCACCTTTATGCACAAATGCTTCAAGCTCTTCATTCCATATTATCCGCATGCTAGGCAGGACCCCCAAATCCAACATATTTTCTTTGGTGGGTGTAAACATAACTTCATCAGAGAAGTCCACACCAAAGTGTTCCAAAATCCGTGAAACTTCCTTTGCATAGGGTAAGCCAATTGCCTCGCGAGAGCCAAACATAATAGATTTCACAAAAAATGCCCAATTAAGTTGACGACCTTCAAACATGAAATTCATAATTTGCAATTCAAACTCCGAAATTTGGGAGTAATTTCCAGCCTTCTGAACCAGAATGTAGCTAAGGAAATAGTGTAGAATCCGATAATCAACAGTAAGATTCCCCACACCATACCGTTGTTGGGCATATTTGGAACCTGCCTGAGCTCTCTTGTGTTCCATGGTGCGTCGGTCAAATCGACAGAGGGAGACATACGCATCATACTTAGAAATATCACCCCATTCACACAATTGGTTTGGACAAAATTTTTCACCAGTAAAAGGAATATTCATAATTTCTCCAATAGTTTTGGTATTTAAACAGATGATTTTACCCTTAACGCGTGAGACTAGCAGTTTTCCCTCTTGCATGAGATTACAATAAAAAAACCTAACCAAATCTGGATAAACTGGACCTTTGTAGCCTATAAACTGTTCAACATGTTGTGCTTTAAGCAACGCAGGAAATTTAAAGTGAGAGAAAGAGTCTAAAGTACCATACTTCGGGATAATAAGTCGCTTGTCCGAGTAGAATGTGCGAAAACGATCAATTTCCTCCGGTGTGTGTAGAAGCCGGGATAGATCCGTGATGTTAGGATTCCGGGCTCGTTTTCGTGAGGGACCTACTGCTGCATGTTTGGTGCGTGGTCCTCGTTTGCGGGCATCCATGGTGAGAAAGGGTATTTTTGGTGAAAGTGGGTTTTAGAGAAAATGTGAGAGTTGTGAGAGATTTGAAGAGGAATGACAAGAAGGAAGTAAAGAGTAATGGATTTTGTTAGGTTGGGTGAATGGGTAAGTGAGTGGAAGGAGGATGGATGAGTTTTGGAGAGAAGAGAGAAGAAATTGGGGCTGTATTCGAATACTAAAGAAAATAACCCTAAATATGTGAAACAACTTTTATATCTGGGCAAAAACGCGAAGGTGTATTCGACTACACCTTCTTGTATTCGAATACACAATTTTCTGGGAACGTGTATTCGACTACAAATCCTTTGTATTCGAATACAGGAAATCTGGGAAAGTTTGTATTCGACTACATAAGCACAGTTTTGCTTAAAAACTCAATTTTTTATGAAAATTGTATCATGTAATACACAAATTCATATATCAAGAAGCACTAATCAACAAGACATAAGAGATATGACAACCTATGTATATCATGCAATGGTTAAAGATCATTTTCACTCAAAATACCAAGTTCTCTTCGGATTTTATAAAATGAGTCTTTAGGTAATGGTTTCGTAAATATATCAGCCAATTGATTGTGTGTATCAACAAATGTTACCTTAACATTACCTTTAAGTACATGATCCCGTAGAAAATGATGTCGGATATCGATGTGTTTAGTTCTGGAGTGCATGATTGGATTCTTTGAGATGTTTATTGCGCTTGTGTTATCACATCTTAAGGGAATGCATCCGAGATCAACTCCATAGTCATGTAATTGCTGTTTGAGCCAGAGAATCTGGGCACAACAGCTTCCTGCTGCAATATATTCAGCTTCAGCAGTACTAAGTGCAACACAAGCTTGCTTTTTACAAGACCATGAAACAAGGGCATTTCCTAAGACATGACATGTGCCACTGGTGCTTTTACGGTCTGTTTTGCATCCCGCATAATCCGAATCAGAGTATCCTACTAGGCTACATATGCTACCCTTGGGATACCATAGGCCTACATTTGTTGTTCCTTTCAGATACTTCATAATTCTTTTAACAGCTACTAGATGTGATTCTTTCGGATCTGCCTGAAATCTTGCACACAAACAAACACTAAACATGATATCTGGCCGGCTGGCCGTTAGATATAATAATGATCCAATCATACCTCGATATTTGGATATGTCGATGGAAATTCCTGATGCATCTTTATCAACATATGTTCCGGAGCCCATTGGAGTTGTACTTTCTTTGCAATTCTCCATTTCAAATTTCTTTAGTAATTCTTTACAATATTTGGCTTGATTGATGAAGATGCCGTGCTCAAGTTGCTTGATATGAAGTCCAAGAAAATAGTTTAATTTTCCCATCATGGACATTTCGAATTCTCCTTGCATTATTGAAGAGAATTCTTCACATATGTCCTTGTTGGTTGATCCAAATATTATATCATCAACATAAATTTGAACCAATAATGTGTGACCATTTTCTCTTTTGACAAATAACGTTTTATCAACTTCTCCTTTGTCAAATCCTCGTTCACATAAAAAGGTGCTTAATCTGTCATACCAAGCTCTTGGAGCTTGTTTTAGACCATAAAGAGCCTTTTTCAATTTGTAAACGTGTGAGGGATTTTTGGAATCTTCAAATCCAGGGGGCTGCTTGACATAAACTTCTTCATTTATGTACCCATTGAGAAATGCACTTTTCACGTCCATTTGATATAACTCAAAATTCATGGAGCAAGCATATGCTAATAGTAGACGTATTACCTCTAATCTTGCTACCGGAGCAAATGTTTCGTCAAAGTCTATCCCTTCCTCTTGATTGTATCCTTGAGCAACCAATCTAGCTTTGTTGCGAACAACTATGCCATTCTCATCTAGTTTATTTTTGAACACCCATTTTGTACCAATGATGTGTTTATTTCCAGGATTAGGAACAAGTTCCCAAACTTGGCTTCTTTCGAATTGATTGAGTTCTTCTTGCATGGCAAGTATCCATTGATCATCTTTAAGTGCTTCACCAATTTTGGAGGGTTCGATTTGAGAAACAAACGCCATGTTTAAGCAAGCATCTTGCAATTTTAACCTTGTTGTGACTCCTTTATTTATATCACCTATGATGTTGTCAATAGGGTGATATCTATGGGTTCTCCATTCTTTAGGAAGATCATCACTTTGCCTAACCAAATCTGGATAAACTGGACCTTTGTAGCCTATAAACTGTTCAACATGTTGTGCTTTAAGCAACGCAGGAAATTTAAAGTGAGAGAAAGAGTCTAAAGTACCATACTTCGGGATAATAAGTCGCTTGTCCGAGTAGAATGTGCGAAAACGATCAATTTCCTCCGGTGTGTGTAGAAGCCGGGATAGATCCGTGATGTTAGGATTCCGGGCTCGTTTTCGTGAGGGACCTACTGCTGCATGTTTGGTGCGTGGTCCTCGTTTGCGGGCATCCATGGTGAGAAAGGGTATTTTTGGTGAAAGTGGGTTTTAGAGAAAATGTGAGAGTTGTGAGAGATTTGAAGAGGAATGACAAGAAGGAAGTAAAGAGTAATGGATTTTGTTAGGTTGGGTGAATGGGTAAGTGAGTGGAAGGAGGATGGATGAGTTTTGGAGAGAAGAGAGAAGAAACTGGGGCTGTATTCAAATACCAAGTGAAAAACCCTAACTTATGTGTAGCAGCTTTTATATCTGGGCAAAAACGCGAAGGTGTATTCGACTACACCTTCTTGTATTCGAATACACAATTTTCTGGGAACGTGTATTCGACTACAAATCCTTTGTATTCGAATACAGGAAATCTGGGAAAGTTTGTATTCGACTACATAAGCACAGTTTTGCTTAAAAACTCAATTTTTTATGAAAATTGTATCATGTAATACACAAATTCATATATCAAGAAGCACTAATCAACAAGACATAAGAGATATGACAACCTATGTATATCATGCAATGGTTAAAGATCATTTTCACTCAAAATACCAAGTTCTCTTCGGATTTTATAAAATGAGTCTTTAGGTAATGGTTTCGTAAATATATCAGCCAATTGATTGTGTGTATCAACAAATGTTACCTTAACATTACCTTTAAGTACATGATCCCGTAGAAAATGATGTCGGATATCGATGTGTTTAGTTCTAGAGTGCATGATTGGATTCTTTGGGATGTTTATTGCACTTGTGTTATCACATCTTAAGGGAATGCATCTGAGATCAACTCCATAGTCATGTAATTGCTGTTTAAGCCAGAGAATCTGGGCGCAACAACTTCCTGCTGCAATGTATTCAGCTTTAGCAGTACTAAGTGCAACGCAAGCTTGCTTTTTACAAGACCATGAAACAAGTGCATTTCCTAAGACATGGCACGTGTCGCTGGTGCTTTTACGGTCTGTTTTGCATCCCGCATAATCCGAATCAGAGTATCCAACTAGGCTACATATGCTACCCTTGGGATACCATAGGCCTACATTTGTTGTTCCTTTCAGATACTTCATAATTCTTTTAACAGCTACTAGATGTGATTCTTTCGGATCTGCCTGAAATCTTGCACACAGACAAACACTAAACATGATATCTGGCCG
>NC_021161.2:37384596-37429935 GCF_000331145.2 Cicer arietinum
TTATTTTTGATCTGAAGTTATGGGGTATTTATACTCCATAAAACATCCTTTCAGATTCGTGGCCATTGATCCAAGAGGTTTGATGAAAAATTACAATGTTCTAGAGGCATCCCAAATCTGAAAAATTGTAATGTTTCCAGGTGTATTCGAATACAGTATATGTGTATTCGAATACACGTCTTTGTAACGTTTAAAAAATTCAAATTTTACATCTTGTATTCGAATACACATTAGTGTAGTCGAATATAGATTAGTGTATTTTAGCCTCTGACTTAACTTGTATTCGACTATATATGGGAGTAGTCGAATACACACAAAGGATTTTTGGCCATTGACTTAGCTTGTATTCGACTACAGATGGGTGTAGTCGAATACAACATTTAAAATTTTGCCTCTGACTTAAGTTGTATTCGAATACAACATGGTGTATTCGAATACACTTATGCAAATTGTCAAAAATATGATTTTAAATGATTTGTTAATGTTGTTTTTGATTTTCGAAAATATGTTAAATGCATATGTAAATATGAATTGTTCTCATGTATTTGAACTATTGGTTTGTATCATATACCTTTACATTTAATCATTTATTATTTGGATTTTGAAGCTTATTGAAGATAGTTTGATCTTCTTTTTGATCTTGCTGCATTGTCCATAGTTGGTGGTCTTGTCGTCATCAAAAACATGTAGTTTACATTAAAAATGTACAATATACAATTTTAATACAAATTTAAATAAAAATAAAAATCAAACATCTAAAATTTTAATATTCATATCAAACATATTTTACAATATGAAAAATAACATACAAATCAACAGTTTAAAAAAAACATACCACATTTCACACATAGTATTATTAATATACCTTTTAAATATATTATTTAATTTGACAAAATTAACTTTAAATCTAACAAGTAGTGAACAGTGGGTCGGATTTATCGCTTTCTCGTTGTCGTCCAAATATTTCTACTATTTACTCACAAACTACATTAAACAAAAAACACACACACATATATATATATATAATATTAAAAAACAAAAAAATAATAATATACCAAGAATAGCTTGAAAATGAAGAAGAGTAGAGAAGAAATGTAAAATATAGTGCTCATAAATTATAAGAGAAGGAAGATGAAAATAAAAGACAAAAAAATAAGAACATAAGAAGCTGAAATTGTAGAAGCAAAACGAAAAGAAGATAAGAGAGAACAAAGAAGATGTTGTAATGAAAAAAGGGAGAGTGGGGGAGTGCTTTAGCCTTCAAAAGTTTTATGAGCCAACCAATGAGGGCTATAACCCTTAAAAATTTGTTTGAAGTGTCAATCATCGAGGACTTTGACATTCGATCAATGCAAAAGTACATTCCCGAGTGCTTTAGCCCTAGGTAATAAGAAATTTTGAAGAAAACCCTTATTTTATCTGAGGGCTTTAGTCCTAGCAAAATTTTAATGTAGCATCACCTAGGGCTATGACACTTGCAAAATCCAAATGTCCATATTTTCCTAGGGACAAAATAACTTGACTATTTAGCTAAAGTTGTGACCCTAAAAAATTTAACACAATTACATAGTGAGCGCTAAAAAACCCCTAGGAATGGTCTTACCTATTTCAACTTATTCTGGTAGTGGCTTGATATACATTGATTGAATCTCCTTAGCTTGAGCTTCAAAACGAGCATACATACAGATGCTACACATTATATCAACTATACTTGAAATATGATGTTGAAGGGATGTAATCATACCTCGATACTTTGAAACTTCTACATCTTTATCTTTTCGATCTTTTTCATGTGCAAAACTAGTACCCATAGGAGAATTTATGGATTTAGAATTTTCCATTCTAGAGCGTTTAAGGAGTTCTTTGCAATACATGGATTGGTTGATGAATGTTCTACTTTCAGTTAGTTTGATTTGCACACCAAATAAGAAATTAAGCTTGCCCGTCATGGAAATTTCGAATTTTTTGTGCATCAACTTAGAGAATTCCTTGCACATATACTCATTAGTAGAACCAAAAATAATGTCATCAATCTAAACTTGTCCGACTAGAATGTCATTGCCTTATTTTCAATAAGGGTTAAGTAAGTTTTTATTACCTATAAAATTTCAACATTTTGTTAATAGTTCATTGATCATAACATTTAGGCACATATTTTTAGATTTTTAGTTTGGTATTTTAAAAGCTCTTTATAGTTTAGATTAATATTTTTAGCTTGTTTCTAAAATTTGGGTCGAATTTGAATTATAATTTTCTTATTTGCATTTTAATTTTATTATTTGTATTTTGACTCTTTCTCACTCTGTAGGTCATAACTTGAGTTCTGGATATTGGATTGGCGCATATGAGCAGGCATTGGAAAGATAAAAATCTGAGCAACAACTTTTGTGTTGGAAGAAAAGACCAATTCCGAACTTTATTGGGCCTAAATTGCAGATTTTGTAATATGGACTTTTGTAATAATTTTAATTAGTGGGTCAGTTGTTTTTAAACCCTAAAGCTTAATATCAAGTACTATATATTGACATTTTTGTTTCTTTTCTAGAAATTGAAAAATTAGGATTCAAATTGCTAAAAGAAATAAACAGTTTTATTTTAATTTCATGGAAGACTAATTTTATAAGATTAATCAACGAGTTCAGAGTTTCATCAACACCTTGAGATTCAGGTTACACTGTAAATTTCGATTCATGATTCTATTCTTGTTTATTTGATTATATTGATATTTTGATTGCTGAAATTGAATTTCAATAGGATTGATTAATTTATTTGACAGAATTTTGTTTCGGTTTCTAATTTAATTGAATTATAATTTTGCGACGCTTAATCGTTAATTGTAATATTTTGATGATTGCGCCGCTTAATCCAATCAAAGAAACAAAATTCACATAGGATTGATTACGCTTGTTTGATCAATTCTATAGTCAAATAAGAATATAATCATAAATTAGAAATTAAACTCATTGATAGGATCTATAATAGGTCTGAAACTCGAATAAGTGGATTAATTGTTTTGCTCATTTGTTAAATCAAAAATCCTAAAAAACACGTTTTTAATTTCAATTTTCATTTTAGTTATTATTATTATTATTATTATTATTATTATTATTATTATTATTATTATTATTATTATTATTATTATTATTATTATTATTATTATTATTATTATTATTATATCAGAAGTCCTTTCAAAACGATTCGAGTTATTACCTCTATTTACATTTTTTCAATTGTATTTGACCCGTGCAACAATGTATCATTCATATAAAAAAGTTCTTAATTTTTTAGTCTTTAAAAGTTTATTGTTTTCATTTTTGGTCCTTGCTTTTAGGTTATCTCTTGTGTACCCTTTAAATTTTAAATAAGTTTTTACAGATATATTTAGAACATTATAAGAATCTCCCACACAAAAATTTATAGTTTTTTTAACAATAGATTAATTATATATGAATTTTTAAGAGCCAAAAACTTAAAAAATTATATTTAATTCATCGTTTGTTAAACTTTTGTGACGAAGATGATTATAATGTTATAGATATGGCTACAAAAAACCATTCAATAATTTGAAATATACACATGTTATGACATAAAAGGAGAAACCAAAAATGAAAATAGAAAATGTTTAAGGACTAAAAAATTAAGAATTTTTAATAGGGACTAAAATTTAAAATGTTAAAATTTTATTTGACTAAAAATTTATTTAACCATTTCAATAAACAATGTAATGTCCATTTTCTCTAGAATAAAACTTTTTTCTAAGATAAATTTTCTCAATATTTTATACCAATATTTTGGGCCTTGTTTGAGTCCATAAAGAGTGCTTTTAAGTTTAAAAACATTGTTCGCAAAATCACAATTTTCAAAATTTGGTGGTGGAGAGGCATAAACTTCTCCATGAATGTAATCATTAACAATGTTATACTTGATAACTCTAATAAGATTCTAGAAGGTGGTTGAATATATATATATAAAAAGAAGGATATCACAATTTATATTGATTCCACTGCTTTATACTCGCTTGTAGTGTACATCGAGTACTCAAACAACTTGTGTGGGTGTTTTTTTCTTTTTAAAATTGATAGAATGATCACAAGATTCTTCAGAGTATATTTTATAGCCTTTAAAATCACATTCCTTCTTTTCTAATCTCTTGCTACAAGATAAGTGAAGACACCTTAAATTCTTGATACTCTAGCATTAGTAACCATATTTACTTAATTGTTAGTTAATAATACTCTCTTTGTTTTTCTAATGAATAGCACACATGATTACTACTAAGTCACACATACTTATGTAAATAACATGGACTTTAATGTAGCTAAATTGCACACTTAAAGCAACCAATTAACAGATAATTGTTCTCTTGTTCATTATTATCAAAATATCAATAATAGGTATTGTATTTAAATCAATTTAGTTCTTACATAATTCAACTATTATTCTCATTTGTTCGAGAATTTATCTGTTGAGTAGAAAAAAACTAGAGGTACTACTTCTAACATTCAGGACTTTTTGCTCAATTTTTTGGTGTGAAATTTCATGTCTCTGTTGCCTTAGAATTTTTGAGGTTTTGTGTCATCGTCCTTTGAGTTTTTTGGGTTAAATGTAATACAGATAGAACAACTTTTAGATATCCTGACCCTATTGTTTGTGGTGAGATCTTCAGAGATAACACTGTTGCCACCATGGGTTGTTTTGTTTAGAATTTGAATTAATTTTTCTTTCCATGTTGAACTTCATGGAGCTATGATTGCTATTGAAATTTTCTCTAAAACAACATGGAGTTATATTTGGCTTTAAACCAATTCTCATTTGGTTACTTTGACTTATAAGTTTTCTATCATTGTCCCTTGGCAGATTAGAAACAAATAGTTGGATTGTTTGGCTTCAACTATGACTATGAATTTCTCTGTCTCTCACATCTATAGAGAGGGCAATTGTTGTGATGATAAAATTTCTTCTCTAATTCTTTTGCATAAGAATTTTCAGTGGTGGAACACTATCCTCATTTGCATTCTTGATCTTTTTACTAGGAATATTATAGGTCGGACTCGTTACCGTTTCACTTTATAATGGGTTTAATGATGTTATTTTATTTTGGATTTGACTGCCTTGATGTTACCTTTTGTTGCTTTTTATAGGTGTAATGTTGTTGTTTTTCTTCATCTTAGTTTTATTCCACATGGTTTTTCGAGTAAGGCTTTTAACGTGACAGCGAAGGAGATGAATTTTGAAATCATGTTGATAGTATAATATAAGTAAGAAGAACACACATTTAATCATAATAAAACCATATCATCACACTAGTATTCCTAAAAAAATATCACATTAAAAAGTCAAAATCACTCAAGAAAAACCAATAAATTTCAATATAACATCAAATCATTTAAGATAAATTATTATCACATACTATACATATTAATCACAACAAACCGATCACAAGAAAATGCAATATTATGCATGAGCTTAAACTCTACTTCACAATGTGGTACCATTCTAACTCTGAAGTACTTGGTTAGGAGGCTTGATATTATACTACCACGCAAGTTCCCAACATATACGTTGTCTTCATAGATCGCCTAAACTCAACCCAAGACACATACACGCGACAATCGAGGTAAACGTGTGTTGCATGGTAGCTCCCGACATTTGGAGTGCTACCTCCAAGTCACCTAGAAATTCTTCACCCAAGTACCTCTAGGGTCTAACAATCTTACCTTAAGGCTCAATAATAGACCGTCACGATCAGGCTCGTTGGCGTAGACTACCCCATTAAGAGCATCGTCTTTAGCACAAGTTAGAACCGTCACTATTTCATCAACTATAGAGTTACTTCAAAATTTGTATCACAAATTTATAACATCACTATCATCAATCATACATCATCATCATCACATAAAATTATTAAAAATTTACAACATCAATATCATCAATCACACATCAGCATCCATTTTTCACTATCACCTCACATTAACTCGTCTAATCAAAATATGCACAAAATTCATTTGACACTCAATATCACAATAATATAAAATACCACACATTTAACATAATCAAATCAATCGAAACCTTATAAATATTTCTATTCCACATTTTAGTCTCACAATTTTCATATTTGCACATTAATTAATGTATCCCTCAAAAGACTACTGTCGTACGTAGCGAGCCACAAATGAATCGTTGAGAAATATGGTTTTCCCTATCATCACACATTATATGATATTCAATAATTCAAACATTTTCTCACCCATTACCTTATTTCGACGCTTTTCTCACATTAATATGAGCCCACAAGAAAAAAAAAATATTTTTTTTCTTTAACTCTTTTCCCTTCAAACGATCTAACTTGACAATTTATAGGTAAACGCAAAAAATAAATTACGAGAACACACTCTAAAAGAGTCAATTTCAAAATTGAGTCAAGTAAACTTACCCTAAATCGTAAAATAATCAGTGGGTAATATAGTCACTGTTCACCCAATCGTTTTGACATTAATATCACTCAAATCGAACTTACGGTGAAGAAGTGTGGTGCAAAATAACTAATTTTGTAAATGGAGAAGTCAGGTATTTTAGAGAGAAATTAAAAATCTGGGACAATAAGTTAAATTAAATGAATCAATGGAGGAAAGAACATACTGAAATTTGGTCAAAAACAAAAAAAGTTTTCGGGATAGTCATGAGACACCAACTTCAATTTTCTATTTTATTTTGGTTGTTTTTTTTTACTCCGTGGGACTGCTCCCAAATTGTTTCTACCGTAGCGCTACGTTTTTACTTTCTCTCTTATTATATTAGGTTATATTTGACTTCTTTTTTTATTTATTTTAATTTTAAACAAATTAGGTTATTATTAACCCAATTCATTGAACCCTATTTTATTTTCTTACCGTATTATATTTTATTTACAAGATTCAATTAATTACATATTTATTTTAATTTATTTATTTGCCACTAAAATAATGTGTTGCAAAATATCAAATTAAAAGTTGTTATATTTTGAGAATAGTAAAAATGACAAAATAAATAAATATAATATCAATATTTTATATTAGTCACTAAATCAATTAAATATTTATAAAATAGACATATCATAACAAACACACATATAAAAAAATTAAGCGCAATACTATTAATATTTTACACACAAAAAATTAATTAAATTTATTAACTATATCTATAAAATTATCACACCCCAACGAACACATATAAAGAAAATTAATCACAAAATTGTTAACAATATATATTTTAAAAAGTATTTTAAAATCAAATTCTTTAAAATTCTATTTAATTAAAAAAAATTGTTTATTATAAATTTTAAGATGTTACAATTTACATTTAAGAAATTATAGAGAATTACCGGAGAAGTAAAATGGTTTTTAGAGTGCAAAATGCCATTTATTGAAGTATGGAATATAGCAGGATTATGCCAGGGCGTTGCGCCACAGTGCATTTGCTAGCACAATCTGTCTATGAGAGACAATAAAGGTCACTCAAGAGTAATGAGTTAGCACCCATTTTCATAACTCTATTTAAATAAATATAAAAATGTTTTATTAGTGGTTTTTTGATGCAAGAGAACAACCATATGCAACATAAAACATTCAATGTGCAACATTTATTTGTAATTTTTATTTTATTTTATTGTATCTTTTATTTAAAATTATAAGTAATTAATTTATTTATTAATTAGGGAATAGATGAACTTGCTTGAATCTATGTGATTTTGATTTTTATATATCATTTATGCAGTTATCAAGTATTTGATTATTCGTCTGTTTTTTTTTTTCATGCTTTTTTGTAACTGACCAATATAAATTTTCATGTTTCAATATTGTTATAGAGATATAAAATATTAATATGTGTCATAAGAATTAACGTTCTTACACATTTTAAGTAAAAGGATTTTGAGCCAAAGAATTGTTCTTAATCTAGTTGGTTAATTTGACGTAATCAAATAAGTTAGATTATTAAATTAGTGAATTAATAATTACATAGCGAGAAGGAGGTGATTCGAATCTCTAATAGTTTTTCTTATAATTTCTAACTTGTAAAACTTTATTTCTTTTTACTCAAACAATCATTTATTAAACTTTTTACTCGACTAAATATTTACAACTTTGTTGTGTAATCAAATTAATAAAAATTTCTACGAAGATAATTTTCCTTATCATTATTATTACTGGAATTAGTTGGTACACAAGCCAAAGAGTTGTCATCCTCTTCCCCTTCTTCACTTCTTTCCTTCATTTGGAGAGAGATTCATCAATATCAAGCACAATTAAACGATGAACATTAAAGTATTTTCTCTTCTCATCTTTTCCTATCACAACTATTGTAGGGTTCTTGAACTCATGGACTTACTAAAACATTTCTCCATCAAAACACTAAACACAGGTTCCAAAATAAACCAACATAACTTGCTTCCATTCCATGAATTAAGCGTTCACACTATAGAGCAAGAGGTAAAGATCAATTTTCTATTGTTTTCTCTCTTGCATTTTAAACCAAAAATTGGATTTATGTGCACTTGGTTTTTTTCAACTATCGTTTCCTCAAAATATGAACAGGTGGTACTAGATCGTGGCATTCATGAAAATTATTTGGCAAGAAAACATTCTCCACTTATTCTCAAGTATTTATGTTGGATTGCAAGGTTAATTTGGTCCATTAGACCAATTAAATGTTACGGCCAATTAGTTAATAGATAGTTAATATCTAAGAAAATTCTAGAGAGGTGTAGAAGTAGATGAAAAATATAGAGGCATAGCATTAAATGGAAATAGCTGAGAGAAGTGTGTAGAAGTCGCTCTTAAAGTATGTAGAACTCTTTCTTGGATCCAAATAAAAGGGTAAAGATCGTCATTTGTACACCAAGTAAAGCAAACCAAGCAATAAACATTATTCTTCTCCCAAAAACTCTTCCTTCTCAGCTCCTCCCAAAAGTCAACTTTGCTAAATTGGGGTTTAGAAAATAGGTATGTATCCTTGAAGAGAACTTGCCAGATTTAGAATGAATTCAAACTCTATAATCAAGAGAAGAAGTACGAGGGACATACGTATGCTTCAATTCAACCAAGAAAGAATTGAAGAATGTTAGAGGGCATTTTCCAAGAACCATTATCAATAAAAGAACACACTTTAGAGTTCATGTGACAATATAAATGAATAGGAATATTCAAAATATCAACCATCGATTGAGAAAGACAATGATCTATCCAAAAATTAATATGAGTATCATCCCTTATCTGTCACTTAGAGTTTTCATGAAGTATAAGTAAACAATCTTTAACACCATTCCATATACTAGACTTCACATAGTAATAAATTATAATAGAGATTTTGAAAACATGAGCTCAATGAAGATCCGAGTTAATAACTTCCAACGTAGCTTTAAATTAGCAGCTCAATTAATAGCCTTTATAGAACGCATCCTGAATCCATCCTCATCAATGTGCTTACAAAGATGATTCCAAAAAATCGTGAATAATTTCTTAATATTGACATCACCAAATCAGATAAAACTCTGCACCCACTTATCCACTTGATGTAATAATGATTTGGACCAAAAGTAAACTAAAAAGCTATGCAACAACATACCTTATACAACATTAGTATTCTACTTAGGAATAATCCAACTTGATTGAAAAAATTGAACCACAACCTTGTACACATAATTATTAATAATATCCCAAAAAAGTTAATAGAAAGAGGCGCCAAAACCATCAGTGTTTCAAGCAGAGTCGAAATTCGTACTAAAAACCGCTTTTTTTTTTTTATCAACTCCATAGAAGAGATTTGAATTAACATATTGTTGTACTCATCTATCACCAAAGACATGATGACTACCCCCACTAAGACATAGTAATATCATTTAAAGCCCCAAACAAGTGTTGAAAATAATCCATAACATAAGACTTAATATTGGAAGTGTCACGTAAAATAATATCTCAAAGCTAAAATGATTAAATATAATGACAGACAAAATAGTTTAATAAAGAAAATAATTTTTTTTAAATATTTTAATATTCATGATCTAATAGTTTAATGAGATGTAGGCTATGAGTGAGTGATGTGAATTTTGAATGATTATGAGTTATGATTGGTGATTTTATAATATGTGAATTATAAAATGTTAAGAATGGTGATAAATGAAAAAATGAAGTTAAAAAATATTATAAATATAAACAAATATTTTGGGTATTTTGTTTTTTAAAATAAAAAGAGGAGTGTGGATAGTAACGTGAGGGTGCGGGTCCCAATTTTGTTATGTTTTTGGGTTTAATCTAAACTCGTTGTTAATCAAGTTTTTCATAAACCCTTAACGATGGCCACGAGAAGCTTCTGTGCCAAATGGCGTCGTTGCGAACTCCAATTCATTTTCGGTGGATGTCAGAGAGAGATCGATTGTCGCCGCCTTTGGAAGCGAACAAGAAGATGAACCATTACATTAAAGGAAGTCATTGACTTTAGGTATGCTTTTATGCCTTCATCATACTATATTGTAATTTAAATCAATTTACTGATTAATTAATTTGAAGTTTGTAAATGAATCTGTATTTTGTACACAGTTGTCAGACATTCTTGGTGGTTCATGTACATGTAAATTCTAGTAAAGATTAGGTCTAACAAGTGTCATGGAATAGTCCTAATATCATGAATGTAATATTTTTGTTATCTTGTTTGTTAGGCTTTACTTGTGTCCGCTTTTGAAATATATATTGCTTAGCCTGATAGAACTCATAAATGCAATTATAAAATTGTGTATTAAATGGTGAGCTTGAAGCTCTACAATGGTGAAAAGCATAAAACAGAAAGATGAACCAGAGTTTCTATAAACTCCTACATGAGCAAATTGCTCTTAAACCAGAGAGTAACCTCTCCATACAACTATCATCAATCATACATCATCATCATCACATAAAATTATTATAAATTTACAACATCAATATCATCAATCATACATCAGCATCCATTTTTCACTATCACCTCACATAAACTCGTCTAATCAAAATATGCACAAAATTCATTTGACACTCAATATCACAATAATATAAAATACCACACACTTAACGTAATCAAATCAATCGACACCTTATAAATATTTCTATTCCACATTTTAGTCTCACAATTTTCATATTTGCACATTAATTAATGTATCCCTCAAAAGACTACTGTCGTACGTAGCGAGCCACAAATGAATCGTTGAGAAATATGGTTTTCCCTATCATCTCACATTATATGATATTCAATAATTCAAATATTTTCTCACCCATTACCTTATTTCAACGCTTTTCTTACATTAATATGAGCGCACAAGAAAAAAAAAAAGATTTTTTCTTTAACTCCTTGCCCTTTAAACGATCTAACTTGACAATTTATGGGTAAACGCAAAAAATAAATTATGAGAACACACTCTAAAAGAGTCAATTTCAAAATTGAGTCAAGTAAACTTACCCTAAATCGTAAAATAATCAGTGGATAATATAGCCATTGTTCACCCAATCGTTTTGACATTAATTTCACTCAAATCGAACTTACGGTGAAGAAGTGTGGTGCAAAATAACTAATTTTGTAAATGGAGAAGTCAGGTATTTTAGAGAGAAATTAAGATGATTAAAAATCTGGGACAATGAGTTAAATTAAATGAATCAATGGAGGAAAGAACATACTGAAATTTGGACAAAAACAAAGAAGTTTTCGGGATAGTCATGAGACACCGACTTCGATTTTCTATTCTATTTTGGTTGTTTTTTTTTACTCCGTGGGACTGCTCCCAAATTGTTTCTACCGTAGCGCTACATTTTTACTTTCTCTCTTATTATATTAGGTTATATTTGACTTCTTTTTTTATTTATTTTAATTTTAAACAAATTAGGTTATTATTAACCCAATTCATTGAACCCTATTTTATTTTCTTACCGTATTATATTTTATTTACAAGAATCAATTAATTACATATTTATTTTAATATGTCTTGCAAAATATCAAATTAAAAGTTATTATATTTTGAGAATAGTAAAAATGATAAAATAAATAAATATAACATCAATATTTTATATTAGTCACTAAATCAATTAAATATTTATAAAATAGACACATCATAACAAACACACATATAAAAAAATTAAGCGCAATACTATTAATATTTTACACACAAAAAATTAATTAGAGTTATTAACTATATCTATAAAATTATCACACCCCAACGAACACATATAAAGAAAATTAATCACAAAATTGTTAACAATATATATTTTAAAAAGTATTTTAAAATCAAATTCTTTAAAATTCTATTTAATTAAAAAAAAATTGTTTATTATAAATTTTAAAATGTTACAATTTACATTTGAGAAATTATAGACAATTACCGGAGACGTAAAATGGTTTTTAGAGTGCAAAGTGCCATTTATTGTAGTATGGAGTATAGCAGGATTATGCCAGGGCCTTGCGGCACAGTGCATTTGCTAGCACAATCTGTCTATGAGAGACAATAAAGGTCACTCAAGAGTAATGAGTTAGCACCCATTTTCATAACTCTATTTAAATAAATATAAAAATGTTTTATTAGTGGTTTCTCGATGCAAGAGAACAACCATATGCAACATAAAACATTCATTGTGCAACATTTATTTGAAATTTTTATTTTATTTTATTGTATCTTTTATTTAAAATTATAAGTAATTAATTTACTTATTAATTAGGGAATAGATGAACTTGCTTGAATCTGTGTGATTTTGATTTTTATATATCATTTATGCAATTATCAAGTATTTGATTATTCGTCTATTTTTTTTTTCATGCTTTTTTGTAACTGACCAATATAAATTTTCATGTTTCAATATTGTTATAGAGATATAAAATATTAATATGTGTCATAAGAAATTAACATTCTTACACATTTTAAGTAAAAGGATTTTGAGCCAAGGAATTGTTCTTAATCTAGTTGGTTAATTTGACATAATCAAATAAGTTAGATTATTAAATTAGTGAATTAATAATTACATAGTGAGAAGGAGGTGATTCGAATCTCTAATAGTTTTTCTTATATTTTCTAACTTGTAAAACTTTATTTCTTTTTACTCAAACAATCTTTTATTAAAGTTTTTACTCGACTAAATATTTACAACTCTGTTGTGTAATCAAATTAAATAAAATTTCTACGAAGATGATTTTGCTTATCATTATTATTACTTGAATTAGTTGGTACACTAGCCAAAGAGTTGTCATCCTCTTCCCCTTCTTCACTTCTTTCCTTCATTAGGAGAGAGATTCATCAATATCAAGCACAATTAAACGATGAACATTAAAGTATTTTCTCTTCTCATCTTTTCCTATCACAACTATTGTAGGTTCTTGAACTCATGGACTTACTAAAACATTTCTCCATCAAAACACTAAACAAAGGTTCCAAAATAAACCAACATAACTTGCTTCCATTCCATGAATTAAGCATTCACACTATAGAGCAAGAGGTAAAGATCAATTTTCTATTGTTTTCTCTCTTGCATTTTAAACCAAAACTTGGATTTATGTGCACTTGGTTCTTTTCAACTATCGTTTCCTCAAAATTTGAACAGGTGGTACTAAATCGTGGCATTCATGAAAATTATTTGGCAAGAAAACATTCTCCACTTATTCTCAAGTATTTATGTTGGATTGCAAGGTTACTTTGGTCCATTAGACCAATTAAATGTTACGGCCAATTAGTTAATAGATAGTTAAGATCTAAGAAAATTCTAGAGAGGTGTAGAAGTAGATGAAAAATATAGAGGCATAACATTAAATGGAAATAGCTGAGAGAAGTGTGTAGAAGTCGCTCTTAAAGTATGTAGAACTCTTTCTTGGATCCAAATAAAAGGGTAAAGATCGTCATTTGTACACCAAGGAAAGCAAACCAAGCAATAAACATTATTCTTCTCCCAAAAACTCTTCCGTCTCAGCTCCTCCCAAAAGTCAACTTTGTTAAATTGGGGTTTAGAAAATAGGTATGTATCCTTGAAGAGAACTTGCCAGATTTAGAATGAATTCAAACTCTATAATCAAGAGAAGAAGTACGAGGGACATACGTATGCTTCAATTCAACCAAGAAAGAATTGAAGAATGTTAGAGGGAATTTTCCTAGAACCATTATCAATAAAAGAACACACTTTAGAGTTCATGTGACAATATAAATGAATAGGAATATTCAAAATATCAACCATCGGTTGAGAAAGACAATGATCTATCCAAAAATTAATATGAGTACCATCCCTTATCTGTCACTTAGAGTTTTCATGAAGTATAAGTAAACAATCTTTAACACCATTCCATATACTAGACTTCACATAATAATAAATTATAATAGAGATTTTGAAAACATGGGCTCAATGAAGATCCGAGTTAATAACTTCCAACATAGCTTTAAATTAGCAGCTCAATTAATAGCCTTTATAGAACGCAACCTCAATCCATCCTCATCAATGTGCTTACAAATATGATTCCAAAAAATCGTGAATAATTTCTTAATATTGACATCACCAAATCAGATAAAACTCTGCACCCACTTATCCACTTGATGTAATAATGATTTGGACCAAGAGTAAACTAAAAAGCTATGCAACAACATACCTTATACAACATTAGTATTCTACTTAGGAATAATCCAACTTGGTTGAAAAAATTGAACCACAACCTTGTACACATAATTATTAATAATTTCCCAAAAAAGTTAATAGAAAGAGGCGCCAAAACCATCAGTGTTTGAAGCAGAGTCGAAATTCGTACTAAAAACCGCTTTTTTTTTATCAACTCCATAGAAGAGATTTGAATTAACATATTGTTGTACTCATCTATCACCAAAGACATGATGACTACCCCCACTAAGACATAGTTAGTAATATCATTTGAAGCCCCAAACAAGTGTTGAAAATAATTTAATGAGATGTAGGCTATGAGTGAGTGATATGAATTTTGAATGATTATGAGTTATGATTGGTGATTTTATAATATGTGAATTATAAAATGTTAAGAATGGTGATAAATGAAAAAATGAAGTTAAAAAATATTACAAATATAAACAAATATTTTGGGTATTTTGTTTTTTAAAATAAAAAGAGGAGTGTGGATAGTAACGTGAGGGTGCGGGTCCCAATTTTGTTATGTTTTTGGGTTTAATCTAAACTCGTTGTTAATCAAGTTTTTCATAAACCCTTAACGATGGCCACGAGAAGCTACACTGCCAAATGGCGTCGTTGGGAACTCCAATTCATTTTCGGTGGATGTCAGAGAGAGATCGATTGTCGCCGCCTCTGGAAGCAAACAAGAAGATGAACCATTACATTACAGGAAGTCATTGACTTTAGGTATGCTTTTATGCCTTCATCATACTATATTGTAATTTAAATCAATTTACTGATTAATTAATTTGAAGTTTGTAAATGAATCTGTATTTTGTACACAGTTGTCAGACATTCTTGGTGGTTCATGTACATGTAAATTCTAGTAAAGATTAGGTCTAACAAGTGTCATGGAATAGTCCTAATATCATGGCAAATTATAAACCACAAGCTGCACAAGGAAAAGGAAAAGGAAAAGGAAAAAACAGATAAGATTAACAACATTGCATGACAAGGATATATGTACTTAATGCTTTCATACATAAGTTTTAAAAATAGAACAAGAGATTACATGTAAGGCAGTGTCATTGATAAGCAAACCACCAACAGAAACTTTCTTTACAAATTGTTCCTTGAACTTATTGTCCTTTGTAAATAAATATGCTGCACGTGGCTTTGTTCTCGAGTTAATCACATTGAAGCTTTCTTCCAGCTTATTCACCTGTTCCAGGCACAAAGCAAAATTATAATTCATCTTCCATTGTTTTAAATTTGATACAAGCTGATGAAGGTTATCGATGAATATTCGAAGTATAAATACATGTTTCCAAGTTATTAGTTAAGCATTCAGCTATAAAAAATTCCAATTTTTCCGCAATTAAAGGACAAGCAACTGTTAATTTAGCTGTGATATTTTCATGTAACATCTATAAACCATTTTAAGAGTTTGAAGTCTTTCTAATTTATGATAATCTGATTGAGTACTAACTCTTAAAGGTAGAATCACTTTTGACTCTTGTACCACATTAAAATGCACATATCAATTACGCATGCAGCAAGACTATGTGCGCAGATTGTTCACATTAGATTATTGGAAAAGTAACCAAAGATGAGAAAATAAAATTTGAAAAGAATGTCACACAAATAGTTATTTGTTTGCTTTTATACATACCGTGATGATGGGAAGCAATGGGGAACACACACCAATCTATTATCCTATAATCAAAACTCAAAATCAAAGCTCCTTCCACACAACACTTCAAGGAGAAAACACAATAATGAACTAAAGCAATCAATAAATGTCTAATAGGCCACCACAACATTCAATGATTCAACAATATAAAATTTACCTGAATAATTCCTTTTACTCTCCATACTCCATGCTTGAGAACAACAATTTGGGGATCATAAGGGTGTAATTCTCTAAGTTCCTGTCTAACACCCTCGAGATTTGCATTGTGTTCAGGAGACAGCTGAATCGCTGCAACCCCACCAACACAATAATCTCCCACATTTGCGATAAAAAGCGTCTGCTGAAAAATCACTCCAACCAAACAACAAGTCCCAGTAGTTGCAACTTGTGGTCGAGTATTCCATAATTCAGAAACCATGGCAGTAAACCCTTTTTCAGTTAAACGAAACGCCGCTTGAATCGTCTCAGCGGTCACAACACCCTGTGACTCTCTCGATACCACTGCTGATTCAGCTTGCTGCAATAAACAAGTCAATAAACAATCACAGTGAATCCTCTCAATATATCTCAAATAGAAATCATTCATCAAACAATATATATTATAAAAAAGATAAAAGGGGTAGCATACTTGAGAAACCAATACATATTTTTCTATGACTAAAGATTTGAACTAGCTGGTAATCTTCAATCTTGCATTGCATAGCTGCCACTATATATCAATCCTTAAACACCTTATTGACAAACATATGACAAACCAAAGAGAACCAACCTCAGGCGCATAACGTCAAACACCTAACACTCACTCTTTCACCTAACCAAACTCCAATTCTCACAATGATGCCGATTTTCAAAACCCCATTCAACGGTTCCTCCGTCAAGTTCAGTCCATTCTACGAAAACCGCAAAGCCGTCAACACCACTCAACCCCGTTTGCCGTGACTCTTTCCTCTCCAGATCATGGGATGACACCGTCAAATTATGAACTCTCGATCGCCCCACTTCCATTTGCACTTTCAAAGAACACCTTATTGTGTCTATTCCTCCGTTTGGAACCTTCAGTCATGCCGATGTGTTGGCTTCCGCTTCCAGTAATTCCATACAACTATATTGTTATTTTCTGAATGTTTTCTCCATCTCCCCTTTTCTTTATCTTATAATAGAAATCCCATGAAATTAGGGAACCAATTAACTAACTCGTGTGAACTGGGCCCAATGATAAGGATTCTTGATGTGGTTTTGAAGAAAATTCTATATTCCTAATGTCTTGCTCGACGACGGCTTTATGACCATAAAAGCCCCATGATGCTTACGAGCATCTTAAAGCCGATAAAGCTCATTCCAAAGAGGTTGTTGCTGCAAGTAATTACTAGAAGAATAAATAGCAACTATTCCAATAATAATATCACTCACAAGATCTAAAAGAGAAACCAATAAAAAGGAGTTAACAATAACAATCAACCGCCAATTATTAGAGCAAAATTCCAGAGTTTAGGAACTAAACTATTCATATCATTAATAGCAACAACATTCATGTTTAACGACTTCCAATAATTAGGAGAAATTTTATCAATAGTTGTCCAAGGTTGATCTATGAAAAGAAAATCATGAATATGAGAGAGACATAACCTTTTATGAGTCAACTTAATTTGGGTGTTGGCAAGACCCCTTAGATTCCAAAAGAGACTCTTCATGAGACCTTCACATTAGCAGTCGTAGATCATGTTTCATTTTGAAGACTTTTAGCTTTCTATTTCAAATTTTTCCTCTGGGATTTGGTGAGCGTCTACTCAAAAGCATCATCCTTATCTTGTGAAGAATCTAATTTCTCCTCATTAAACATATCCGCTCAATTTTTATTAAAAATACCAAGACCCTTCTGAATTGAGGAGGTCAAATTATCCTCCACCACTTTGACATGCACACATTGAGGATCCATTTGAGTTTCCTTAACAAACTCAACATTATCTATTTGCAACTAACTATTCTGACTTTGTGACCAACTGCCCACGACCAGGCTCATGTGATGATGCAAATTCTGAGTTGGGGTCGTATAACCCAATGAAGGATTACTATCAGTACAAGCACTTGCAGGGACATTATTGGCGCCACCAAGGGTATTTTGATTAGGTTGTTCAAAATGCAAAGTAGTATTATCGATTTCATTTCTAGCTGTATTAGCAGCTTCATCAATAAGAGGTATGTCCTTTGAATTTCCTTCCTTTGGCGCTTCATAAACCACCAAATCCTTTCCTTTATCCACAATCTGCTTAGGGACATGATTTGGTTTCGGTGTAGGGGGCTTCTACACCTCCTTTTTTTTTTTTTTTTACAGTTTCCGACATCATGACTTATGTTACGACATATATTGCAAAAAGGTAGAAAATTTTCATACTCAATACCAATAAAAATAAAAAAAAAAAGCATAGTGTTCCCTTTCAACAGGAACTTGATTACGGATGGCAGAATCAAAATCAATATTAAAAATAACTCTAGCGTAGTGCCCAAAGTTTTAATCCTCTTATGATTTTTCTTGTGGTACTATCAAGATATATTGGAATTCCAATATTTCCATCAGTGAAGAATAAATTTTCGGCCTCCAATACTTCTGTGGAAGATTAGTATTATGAATCCAACACTAAAAATAAGTGTGTGTCCTAGATAAAGGATTAAAATATTTATTCCATGGAAATAACCGCAATGAACTGGGCTTCAAAGGAAAAGAACGACCCTTGGTGATGTCCAAAAACTCGTAGTATTATTTTTCAAGGGAAACCACTCCCCAACGTCCGACCAAATTAGCTAAAGAAGATAACTTGCTCTTCAAATCATTAATCGTTAGAGATTTCTCACTCTTGGCAAGGATGATCTGCCATGTAGATGGTTCTTGTAGGTTTTAAGACATGCCATGTATTCTTCTTCAAGTATACGAATGGAGACCTCAGCACCTTTAGTACATGATTTTTAGTAGTGTTGTTGATGAAAGCTTTATGATCTGTGCTACTTTTTAGGAGGTATTGGTATGTTATTGTGTAGTTTATGGCTTTGTGATGCACCAGAGCCTTCTCAATTGTGCACTAGTCCAACACAATATATGTTTGTGTAATTTTCCATTCTAATTGTGTAACTCTGTTGCAGTATTTGATTTTTTGATGTTTTCTTCTTTTCCCAGACATGACATGATACTTAATTGATGACATTTGAACCTAATAAAATGTTGACAATCTAAGAGCTGCTCTCAACAAATTGTGGTGAACTATTAAGCAATGGAAGATGCGGTTGATAAAGTGAGAAATATATATATGGTCGGATATCTATGGTTAATGCAGGCAAGTCAAGAGAAACTTCTGTTTTGACTTTTTTGTCTCATTGTTATGCAAAATTCGCAAAGCTATATCTTTTGCATTTTGAAGCAATGTCAATTTCAGTCAAGTATAAGCATTAAAAATATATTTTTGTATTCCCCAGGTCTAAGCTAATAATATCAGGGCAAGCTCCTTCAAGTCTTCATGGAAGGTTAATTTTTTTCCTTCTCAATGAACTATTTCATCTCATTCAAGTTTCACAACAAATCTAGGGTGTCAAGGTCATGCTGAGAAATATTTTTGATTTAACCCTTCCGAAAAAATTGATTAAAAAGTATTTTATGCATGGTTTGTTATTGAATAAAATATTTTAAATGATGCTTTTGACATATTTTACTAGCCAAATTCATTAAGAAATTAATGAGATTCCTTCAAGCCACGTAAACCATTGATATTCCAACAACCCACTATACGTTTTGCTAACCCGTCATTGATCACTTAAAGTGCAACTTGTCTTTGATTGAAATTACTTTTTAGTTTGTCTTTTTTGATGTGGCAATATTTGAATGAGGTGACACAATGTTTGATAAAGATGTAGGACTCTATTTTAATATATATAATAGAAGAGGGAAATTATATGAATGATGTTTAGGTAAAGTAGTACAAGAAATGTCACACCAGAAATTAGTAAAGGCGTAATTACACACTACATTGTCCAATCTTTTTCAGTTAGCTGGTGGCCTTTTCTACAATTATTACATGTAAATTTCGCCCTAATATTAGGTAAATGGATAACATTGGAAAAGATAGGAAAGTTTGGAAGTCTAAACAAGAAATTCGAGAAAGAGAACAAATGACTCTATTTTCATAGACGCCAAGAATGCGATTAAAATGACCAATAAAAGCCCCGGGATGCTTACAAGCATCTTACAACCGATAAAGCTCATTCCAAGGATGTTGTTGCAGCAAGTAATTAGTATAAGCATAAATAGCAATTATTCCAATAAAAATATCATTCACAAGATCTAAAAGAGCAACCAATTTAAAGGAATTAACGATAACAGTCAGCCGCCAATTATTAGAGCAAAATTCCAGAGGTCAGGAACTAAATTATTCATATCACTAATAGCAACAACTTTCATGTTTAACGACTTCCAATAATTAGGAGAAATTTTATCAACAATTGTCCAAGGTTGATCTATGAAAAGAAAATCATGAATATGAGAGACATAACCTTTTATGAGCCAACTTAGTTTGGGTGTTGGCAAGACTCCTTAGATTCCAAAAGAGACTTCATGAGGCCTGCGCAATAGCAGCCCTAGCACATGTTTCATTCTCACATCTTTTAGCTTTCTATTTCAAATTTTTCCTCTGGGATTTGGTGAGCGTCTACTCAAAAGCATCATCCTTATCTTGTGAAGAATCCAATTTCTCCTCATCAAACATATCCACTCAATTTTTATTAAAACTACAAAGAGCCTTCTGAATTGAGGAGGTCAAAATTATCCTCTACCACTTTGACATGCACACATTGAGGATCCATTTGAGTTTCCTTCACAAACTCAACATTATCCATTTGCAACTTACTATTCTGACTTTGTGACCAACTACCCACGACCAGGCTCATGTGATGATGCAAATTCTGAGTTGGGGTCGTATAACCCAATAAAGTATTACTATCAGTACAAGCACTTGCAGGGACATTATTGACGCCATCAAGGGCATTTTGATTAGGTAGTTCAAAATGCAAAGTCATATTATCGTTTTCTTTTCTAGCTGTGTTAGCCGCTTCATAACTGAGAGGTATGTCCTTTGAATTTCCAACCTTTGGTGCTTCATAAACTACCAAATCCTTTCCTTTGTCCACAATCTTCTTCGGGACATGATTTGGTTTCAGTGTAGGGGGCATCTACACCTCCCTTTTTTTGACAGTTTCTGACATCATGGCTTATGTTACGACATATATTGCAAAAAGATAGAAAATTTTCATACTCAATACCAATAAAAAAAGCAGTGTTCCCTTTCAACAGGAACTTGATTACGGATAGCAGAATCAAAATCAATATAGAAAATAACTCTAGCGTAGTGCCCAAAGTTTTAATCCTCTGATGATTTTTCTGGTGGTACTATCAAGATATATTGGAATTCTTATATTTCCATCAATGGAGAATAAAATCTTGGGCCTCCAATACTTATGTGGAAGATTAATAATATGAATCCAACACTGAAAAGAAGTTTGTGTCTTAGATAAAGGATTAATGTATTTCTTCCATGGAAATAACCGCAATGTACTGGTCTTCAATTGACAAGAAGGAAAAGAACGACACTTGGTGATGTCCAAAAACTCGTAGTATTATTTTTTTTCAAGAGAAACCACTCCCTAACGTCCGACCAAATTAGCTAAAGAAGATAACTTGCTCTTCAAATCATTAATCGTTAGAGATTTCTCACTCTTGGCAAGGATGATCTGCCATGTAGACGGTTCTTGCAGACTGTAAGACCCGCGATGTACTCTTCTTAAGGTTTACGAATGGAAACCTCATCACCCTTAGTACATGATTTTTAGTAGTGTTGTTGATTATGGAAGCCTTGGCGTTAATGTTTTGCTATAATTTTGGCGTTGTTGTTATTGACAAAACTGATCAAATATGTCTCATCCATCGTTCTTATGTTTGATGTGCATGTTGTGTAGAAAGTGTGAGTTAGAAGTCTCACATTGCTTAAAAAAGTGATAGTTGAACAAAAAGTGAGAGGACCCGTAAGTCCATTGTTTTAAGGTTTTGGGTTAAAATATGATATTTAATTCACTTGTGTGATTGCTCTTTACTTAAAATCCAGATTCAAAATGTTATTTTTCCACTTGACATATGGGTAGATTAAAAATAACGAGGGAAATATGTATTAAACAAAAACGAGTAAACCACAAATTGCATCTCTAACTTTGAATGACACTCTCAATTAAGTCTTTGAAATTATGATAGTAAGTGATTAAGTATAAAGATAAACTAGATAGTTAAATAAAATAAATAACATTTTTTAAATATTCATATTATTCATGATATAATTGAGAATGTTCTACAAAGTTAAAAAGACTAATTTGATGAATTTAAAATAAATAAAAAACCTATTATAAGGCCAAGCCTACTATATACAAGTATATTAAATAAGAAATTTTACATTAAAAATTTTACATTTTGATTTAAAGGAAATTATAGATCCCATTATTCGTAAACCCTTAACGATGGCCACGAGATGCTTATGTGCCAGAACGTCGTCGTTGCGAACTCAAATCCATTTTCGGTGGATATCGGAGAGTGATCGATTGTCGCCGCCTCCGGAAGCAAACAAGAAGATGAACCATTACATTATAGGAAGTCATTGACTTTAGGTATATTTCTATGCCTTCATAGTACTATATTGTAACTTAAATCAATTTACTGACTAATTAATTTGGAGTTTGTAAATGAATTTGTATTCTATACACAGTTGTCTAACATTCTCGGTGGTTCATGTACATGTAAATTCTAGTAAAGATTAGGTCTAACAAGTTTCATGGAATAGTCCTAATATCATGAAGGTAATATTTTTGTTATCTTGTTTCTTAGGCTTTACTTGTGTCAGCTTTTGAAATATATATGGCTTAGCCTAATAGAACTCAGAAATGCAATAAAAAAAATTGTATATTAAATGGTGAGCTTGAAGCTCTACAATGGTGAAAAGCATAAAACAGAAAGATGAACCAGAGTTTCTAGAAACTCCTACCAGAGCAAATTGCTCCTAAACGAGAGAGTAAACTCCCTATACAACTATATTGATATTTTTTGAATGTTTTCTCCACCTCCCATTTTCTTTATCTTATAACAGAAATCCCATGAAATTAGGGAACCAATTAACTAACTCGTGTGAACTAGGCCCAATGATTGGCTCATCTAAACTTATGGGCCTAGGTGTCAAATCATAGCCTATGGAGAGATTGTCTCTTTTTTTACTTAAATATTGTGTAGAATGTGTTTAGAAGCATATTCAACCTTTAAAATAAAATTAAAAGATAGGAAATATGCGTTGGAAACTAGTAGTTACTAACAGATAACTAATCCGTCACAAATATATGATTCTTGATGTTGTTCTGAAGAAAATTCTATATTCCTTTGTTTCTATATGTACTTTAAATTGGAAGGTAGAGTTGGATAAAAAAATATGCTGCAATAAATGTGTTTTTCTTATTGTAAATTTTTCTAATGTCTTGCTCGACGACAGCTTTATGATCTGTGCTCCTTTTTATTAGGTATTGGTATGTTATTGTGTAAGTTATGGCTTTGTGATGCACCACAGCCTTCTCAATTGTGCACTAGTCCAACACAATATATGTTTGTGTAATTTTCCATTCTAATTGTGTAACTCTGTTGCAGTATTTGATTTTTGATGTTTTCTTCATTTCCCAACATGACATGATACTTAATTGATGACATTTGAACCTAATATAATGTTGAAAATCTAAGAGTTGCTCTCAACAAATTGTGGTGAACTTTCAAGCAATGGAATATGCGATTGACAAAGTGAGAAATATATATATATATATGGTTAATGCAGGTAAGTCAAGATAAACTTCTGTTTTGACTTTTTTTTCTCTCATTGTTATGCAAAATTCGCAAAGCGACATCTTTTGCATTTTGAAGTAATGTCAATTTCAGTCGAGTATAAGCATTAAACAGATATTGTTGTATTCCCCAGGTCTAAGCTAATAATATCAGGGCAAGCTGCTTCAAGTCTTCATGGAAGGTTAATTTTTTTTTCTTCTCACTGAACTATTTCATCTCATTCAAGTTTCACAACAAATCTAGGGTGTCAAGGTCATGCTGAGAAATATTTTTGATTTAACCCTTCCGAACAAATTTATTAAAAAGTATTTTATGCACGGTTTTTTATTGAATAAAATATTTTAAATGATGTTTTTGACATATTTTAATAGCCAAATTCATTAAGAAATTAATGAGATTCCTTCAGGCCACATAAACCATTGAAATTCCAACAACTCACTAAAAGTTTTGCTAACCCGTCATTGATCACTTAAAGTGTAACTTGTCTTTGATTGAAATTACTTTTTAGTTTGTCCTTTTATATTTTTCTCTAAACCATGGCTATGTTCAGCGGTTGTTGCTTTGGGAGAGAATAATAATTAATGGTTGCTGAATGCAAAACTTAAGTCGTATATCTGAAAAATCTCACTTTTAAATCCAATGCTCGAGTGTGCAACCTTTGTTTCTACCATGAGAAATGCTTACAATAATTTTTCATTTTTTCCACTTCCCTAATTAGTTAGTATGCATCTTTTATATATACGAAAGTGTTGCACTGTTTTCTTTCGTATAACTAAAGTGAAGCAACATTACAAAGTCATTTATGAAAGCTCCAAGCACCATGAAGATTTTTCATTTATGTATTAGGGTAATTAATTATCATCTGTTTGTAAAGTATTTTTGAATTTGATACATGTTACATTCTTGGTGTATAGAGTTTTATGGTGGTTGGCTGTGGATTCAATTCTTGGGTACAGAAATTCTTGGATTCAGTATTGGTTTTAATGGATTAACCTAGGAAATAGCTACAAATATTCACTAGAGTTGCTGCGAAATTGCTACAGGATTATTTTTAGTATTTTTGCCAGCTATTGATTTCAATTTAGATATAATTTTATCAAATAGAATGCCAATTGAGATAACACATAAAGTATTGATTTTATTGCTACAATATTTGTTTTAATGAATTAAACTAGGAAATAGCTAAAAATATTCACTAGAGTTACTGCGAAATTGCCACATGATTATTTTTAGTATTTTTGCCAGCTAATTTGCACTAGCAAATACTAGAATTTTTTGTAGTGCAACTCAAAAAAGTTACTGGGTTAAAAACTAATGGTTCAAGTGCATGATAGTGAAATGAAAATGTGATGTTGGGGCATAGACAAAATAAGGCGAATCTAGGAATTAAAGTTTAATCAATAAATTGTGCAGGGGGTATACAAAGCAATAATTTAAAGAGAATAAATAGGTGGAGTCATATGTAGAATTATGTAATACATATTGGGTAATAAATAAAGATGTAAACGTGTGCACAGTAGTAGGCCCCTAATTAGTTAGTAGGCCCCTTGATATTATTTACACTATCACACTAGTCTTTGAGTTATTTAATATATTCACTTTTTATTTTAATAAATTAATGTAAATATATATGTGTATAAATAAATTATGCATAGTAAGTATATTTATCTTGATTTATTAATTACAATCCCAAATATGAAGTGTGAACACGACTTATTTTGTTTTAAGGTGCAACCTAAATATTGAATGTGAACTTAATAGTGTAAAAAATGCAAAAATGAATCATTCTTTTAATCAACATAAAATAAGTGTATAGTATTCGCATCATGCTTGATTTAAATTATATATATACTCTTGTGTTTTATTTTTAAAAAATACATACACTATGTGATATTTGTAAAGAAGAAAGCGGTACTTGCAGCACCTGACAATAGCATACGCTATGCGATATTTGTAAAGAAGGGTGTCTACATAAGTCTATTGGTTTTTGTAGATATGCTCTTTTTAATAGGTATGTGTAATTATGTATTTATATATAAACCCAAAGAAACAAGTTCACATTGGAAATTAGATCTATTAGACAGTTTAATAAATTTTGTGCACACATTAAAAATATTACATTAAAATAAAATTTATATTATATACTTTTTTATTTTAAAGGGTACAAATAAATAAATGAACGACTTGTATTTTTGTTTCTTAAACTAACTTCAGTTTTAGAACTAAGATATAAAAACATAGGAAACAAAAATTAGAAATAATTGGTTGTATTTAAACATGAGTTGGTATTAAAGAAACTAAAATATATCTATTGAAAAGAAAAACTAAAAAAAATCATATTAAAATTTAACTCCACGGTATGGAATCCAAAAAATAAGACACGATTCTTAATTGAAATTTAAATCAAAGTTCAACTTGTCCTTTGCATGGATATGACACAAACAATTATGATTTTTCAAAATAAAGAACCCAACTATTGGATTTAATACAGAATTATTAAAAATAATTAAGTAATGGCTAATCAAATTGAACACAAAATTATCCTTATAATAATTTTATAATTATTTAGTCAATTTTTTTTTACAGTTACAATTTCTCTTAAATAGTGGTTTGATTCTCAAATGCACTGATAAAAGGTACACCTGTTGAAGGTAGTCATTGATCCCCTAAAATTAATGTAGACACAGTGAAATTAGTAGCCTGATTAGAATCATTTAACACGTGAAAGCCTGACCATTTCACTCGATTTTGTAGATTAGCTCCACGACCATAATTGTTATACTCTGTATAATACAATGTATCAAAATATTGAGATGAATTCCATTCTAGCCACCCTTTAGGACTCAATACCTGGCTCATATAAGTTTGCATGAAAACCGTGGTTGAATACGGCTGCCATGGTCTGCCAAGGAAGGTTGAGGTAGAATTAAGATATGGCAGGAGGTCAATATCGGCATATATATTACAAAATTGAAATGAGAATGCAGTTGGTAATCCTTTGTATAGTCCTCCTTGAGCTGTGATTGTGTTATGTTGTCCATGCAATCCTTTTTTTACAAGTATTTGGCAGCTTTGAAACACTACTTTAGCATACCCAAATATGAAGTCTATAGTTCCACTAATTTTACATTCTCTATAAAATTGGCGATTGATGTTGGCAAGTAAACTGTCTTGATAACCAAAGATTCCACATCTATAGAAAACAGAGAAGTCAAAGTCTGAGCCTAGAGCCACTGCTTGCTCATTTTCGGGTCCAGCAGTGTTCCTGAAGGAAATGTCTTGTGCCATGAACCCTACACCTCTAACATCTTCATAAAGAACACTAAAACTTTGTGAGAATTGTGCAAGAGGTTTCATCATTATTTAAAAAATTACAAGATATTAAACTTTGAAGGTCTATTTACATAATACTAATTAAAATATGTTAAATAACTTCCTTTAATTCTTTGAATCTAACTAATATAACATTCCTAGTTAAATCTTCCTTTAGGCATTGATATATTGTAGATTTTTTTTTCTATAACACATAATAAAAGCATGAGAAACACTTCAGTTTTGTAATATAGTTTGAAAAAAAAAAACTTAAAATTGTCCTTAATCTTTAGTAGCCTTTTGTTAGCTTAAATGTATAAACAAAAAAAGTAGAAGTTATTTCTATATAATGACACAATATTTTTCTATCTAATTTCTTTTTTAAAATAATAAAAATATTTTTGCTCAAAGATGATAAATTTTTTTATTGGAACTGAAAATATATTTACTTAAGATGCAAATTAAAGTGGGCAATATAAAGGGGAAATAGAATATATGTAGTGATTGTGGGAACAATGTCGTTACCAAAGGTAGCAGTGTCGTATGAACTTAAGTTATTTTGACGGTGACTCAAATTACCAGAGATGATAGTAGCATCCATACCTTCTCCAATTATTGTGATGTTCACCTTGGTTTCATTAATAAATACATTCTCTATGTAGACACCCTTCTTTACAAATATCACATAGCGTTTCATTACAAATATCACATAGCGTTTCATGCTATTGTCAGGTGCTGCAAGTACCGCTTCCTTCACCGAAGTATAGTTCCCACTCCCATCAACAGCAACAGTAACATTAGCAATAACAACTGCATTTGTAATCTTTATAGTGAAAATGTCATACAAAACTAAAGAGAAAATGAGAGAGTAGAAAAAAAAATGAATTTGAAGCTTTTGAGTGAGCCATAGAAATGAGATGAAAGTAAAGACTAGTGAGTAGATGAATCCAAGTATTATGCTTTCTTTCACCATTTACCCCCTATATATAATATTTTAGATTATGAGACTTTTAAATTTGGATTTATGCATAATTTACATTTTTTATGTTCACATTTTAAATTTGGAGTAGTACACCAATACAAGGCTTCCAAAGATAAACATTCTTGAATTAATTTTAAATTCAAATAGTAACACATACTTATAAACAAGTGTATGTATTTTTAAAAAATAAAACACAAGAGTATGTATATAATTCAAATCAAGCATGATGCCAATAATATGCACTTGTTTATGTTGATTAAAGGAATCATTCATTTTTGCATTTTTTATACTATTATGTTCACATTCAATATTTAGGTTGCACCTTAAAACAAAATAAGTCATAATTTACATTTCTTTATGCATTCTTTCACCATTTATGCCCTATATATAATGTTTAGATTATGTGACTTTTAAATTTGGATTTGTGCATAATTTACATTTTTTATGTTTACATTTTAAATTTGGAGTAGTACACCACTACAAGGCTTCCAAAGATAAACATTCTTGAATTAATTTTTAACTTCAAATAGAAACACATACTTATAAACTAGTGTATGTATTTTTTAAAAATAAAACACAAGAGTATATATATAATTCAAATCAAGCATGATGCCAATACTATGCACTTGTTTATGTTGATTAAAGGAATCATTCCTTTTGCATTTTTTACACTATTGTGTTCACTTTCAATATTTAGGTTGTACCTTAAAACAAAATAAGTCATGTTCACACTTCATATTTGGGATTGTAATTAATAAATCAAGATAAATATACTTACTATGCATAATTTATTTATACACATATATATTTACATTAATTTAATAAAATAAAAAGTGAATATATTAAATAACTCAAAGACTAGTGTGATAGTGTAAATAATATCAAGGGGCCTACTAACTAATTAGGGAATTGGATGTGAGATATTTCCAAAATATTGGGTAATATATGTATATATAATTGGTTATTATTTAAATGAAATTGTTGTTGGCGTAGTTGTTGTGTTCATTATATCACAATAAAAGTTCTTGTGTTCAATCCATGCCTATGCCTTCTTTTTTGAATAAATTATGCTTTGAAAGTTCGAACCCAGTTCATTTGGAAAAAAGGTGAATTGATCAACCACCATAACAATGCGATGCTTTTAAAGAAGGGTGTCTACATAAGTCTATTGGTTTTTGTAGATATGCTCTTTTTAATAGGTATATGTAATTATGTATTTATATATAAACCCAAAGAAACAAGTTCACATTGGAAATTAGATCTATTAGACAGTTTAATAAATTTTGCACACACATTAAAAATATTACATTAAAATAAAATTTATATTATATACTTTTTTATTTTAAAGGATACAAATAAATAAATGAACGACTTGTATTTTTGTTTCTTAAACTAACTTAAGTTTTAGAACTAAGATATAAAAACATAGGAAACAAAAATTAGAAATAATTGGTTGTATTTAAACATGAGTTGGTATTAAAGAAACTAAAATATATCTATTGAAAAGAAAAACTAAAAAATTCATATTAAAATTTAATTCCACGGTATGGAATCCAAAAAATAAGACACGATTCTTAATTGAAATTTAAATCAAAGTTCAACTTGTCCTTTGCATGGATATGACACAAACAATTATGATTTTTCAAAATGAAGAACCCAACTATTGGATTTAATACAGAATTATTAAAAATAATTAAGTAAAGGCTAATCAAATTGAACACAAAATTATCCTTATAATAATTTTATAATTATTTAGTCAATTTTTTTTTACAGTTACAATTTCTCTTAAATAGTGGTTTGATTCTCAAATGCACTTATAAAAGGTACACCTGTTGAAGGTAGTCATTGATCCCCTAAAATTAATGTAGACACAGTGAAATTAGTAGCCTGATTAGAATCATTTAACACGTGAAAGCCTGACCATTTCACTCGATTTTGTAGATTAGCTCCACGACCATAAATATTATACTTTGTATAATACAATGTATCCAAATATTGAGATGAATTCCATTCTAGCCACCCTTTAGGACTCAATACCTCGCTCATATAAGTTTGCATGAAAACCGTGGTTGAATACGGCTGCCATGGTCTGCCAAGGAAGGTTAAAGTAGAATTAAGATATGGCAGGAGGTCAATATCGGCATATATATTACAAAATTGAAATGAGAATGCAGTTGATAATCCTTTGTATAGTCCTCCTTGAGCTGTGATTGTGTTATGTTGTCCATGCAATCCTTTTTATACAAGTATTTGGCAGCTTTGAAACACTACTTTAGCATACCGAAATATGAAGTCTATAGTTCCACTAATTTAACATTCTCTATAAAATTGGCGATTGATGTTGGCAAGTAATCTGTCTTGATAACCAAAGATTCCACATCTATAGAAAACAGAGAAGTCAGAGTCTGAGCGTAGAGCCACTGCTTGCTCATTTTCGGGTCCAGCAGTGTTCTTGAAGGAAATGTCTTGTGCCATGAACCCTACACCTCTAACATCTTCATAAAGAACACTAAAACTTTGTGAGAATTGTGCAAGAGGTTTCATCATTATTTAAAAAATTACAAGATATTAAACTTTGAAGGTCTATTTACATAATACTAATTAAAATATGTTAAATAACTTCCTTTAATTCTTTGAATCTAACTAATATAACATTCCTAGTTAAATCTTCCTTTAGGCATTGATATATTGTAGATTTTTTTTTTCTATAACACATAATAAAAGCATGAGAAACACTTCAGTTTTGTAATATAGTTTGAAAAAAAAAAACTTAAAATTGTCCTTAATCTTTAGTAGCCTTTTGTTAGCTTAAATGTATAAACAAAAAAAGTAGAAGTTATTTCTATATAATGACACAATATTTTTCTATCTAATTTCTTTTTTAAAATAATAAAAATATTTTTGCTCAAAGATGATAAATTTTTTTATTGGAACTGAAAATATATTTACTTAAGATGCAAATTAAAGTGGGCAATATAAAGGGGAAATAGAATATATGTAGTGATTGTGGGAACAATGTCCTTACCAAAGGTAGGAGTGTCGTATGAACTTAAGTTATTTTGGCGTTGACTCAAATTACCAGAGATGATAGTAGCATCCATACCTTCTCCAATTATTGTGATGTTCACCTTGGTTTCATTAATAAATACATTCTCTATGTAGACACCCTTCTTTACAAATATCACATAGCGTTTCATTACAAATATCACATAGCGTTTCATGCTATTGTCAGGTGCTGCAAGTACCGCTTCCTTCACCGAAGTATAGTTCCCACTCCCATCAACAGCAACAGTAACATTAGCAATAACAACTACATTTGTAAATCTTTATAATGAAAATGTCATACAAAACTAAAGAGAAAATGAGAGAGTAGAAAAAAAAAATGAATTTGAAGCTTTTGAGTGAGCCATAGAAATGAGATAAAAGTAAAGACTAGTGAGTAGATGAATCCAAGTATTATGCTTTCTTTCACCATTTACCCCCTATATATAATATTTTAGATTATGTGCCTTTTAAACTTGGATTTATGCATAATTTACATTTTTTATGTTCACATTTTAAATTTGGAGTAGTACACCAATACAAGGCTTCCAAAGATAAACATTCTTGAATTAATTTTTAACTTCAAATAGTAACACATACTTATAAACTATTGTATGTATTTTTTAAAAATAAAACACAAGAGTATATATATAATTCAAATCAAGCATGATGTCAATACTATGCACTTGTTTATGTTGATTAAAGGAATCATTCCTTTTGCATTTTTTACACTATTGTGTTCACATTCAATATTTAGGTTGTACCTTAAAACAAAATAAGTCATGTTCACACTTCATATTTGGGATTGTAATTAATAAATCAAGATAAATATACTTACTATGCATAATTTATTTATACACATATATATTTACATTAATTTATTAAAATAAAAAGTGAATATATTAAATAACTCAAAGACTAGTGTGATAGTGTAAATAATATCAAGGGGCGTACTAACTAATTAGGGAATTGTGTGTGAGATATTTCCAAAATATAGGGTAATATATGTATTTGTAATTGGTTATTATTTAGATGAAATTGTTGTTGGTGTAGTGGTTGTGTTCATTATATCACAATAAAAGGTCTTGAGTTCAATCCATACCTATGCCTTCTTTTTTGAATGCGATGCTTGTAAAGAAGGGTGTCTACATAAGTCTATTGGTTTTTGTAGATATGCTCTTTTTAATAGGTATGTGTAATTATGTATTTATATATAAACCCAAAGAAACAAGTTCACATTGGAAATTAGATCTATTAGACAGTTTAATAAATTTTGTGCACACATTAAAAATATTACATTAAAATAAAATTTATATTATATACTTTTTTATTTTAAAGGGTACAAATAAATAAATGAACGACTTGTATTTTTGTTTCTTAAACTAACTTCAGTTTTAGAACTAAGATATAAAAACATAGGAAACAAAAATTAGAAATAATTGGTTGTATTTAAACATGAGTTGGTATTAAAGAAACTAAAATATATCTATTGAAAAGAAAAACTAAAAAAATCATATTAAAATTTAATTCCACGGTATGGAATCCAAAAAATAAGACACGATTCTTAATTGAAATTTAAATCAAAGTTCAACTTGTCCTTTGCATGGATATGACACAAACAATTATGATTTTTCAAAATGAAGAACCCAACTATTGGATTTAATACAGAATTATTAAAAATAATTAAGTAAAGGCTAATCAAATTGAACACAAAATTATCCTTATAATAATTTTATAATTATTTAGTCAATTTTTTTTTACAGTTACAATTTCTCTTAAATAGTGGTTTGATTCTCAAATGCACTGATAAAAGGTACACCTGTTGAAGGTAGTCATTGATCCCCTAAAATTAATGTAGACACAGTGAAATTAGTAGCCTGATTAGAATCATTTAACACGTGAAAGCCTGACCATTTCACTCGATTTTGTAGATTAGCTCCACGACCATAATTGTTATACTCTGTATAATACAATGTATCCAAATATTGAGATGAATTCCATTCTAGCCACCCTTTAGGACTCAATACCTCGCTCTTATAAGTTTGCATGAAAACCATGATAGAATACGGTTGCCATGGTCTGCCAAGGAAGGTTAAGGTAGAATTAAGATATGGCAGGAGGTCAATATCGGCATACATATTACAAAATTGAAATGAGAATGCAATTGGTAATCCTTTGTATAGTCCTCCTTGAGCTGTGATTGTGTTCTGTTGTCCATGCAATCCTTTTTTTACAAGTATTTGGCAGCTTTGAAACACTACTTTAGCATACCGAAATATGAAGTCTATAGTTCCTCTAATTTTACATTCTCTATAAAATTGGCGATTGATGTTGGCAAGTAAACTGTCTTGATAACCAAAGATTCCACATCTATAGAAAACAGAGAAGTCAGAGTATGAGCGTAGAGCCACTGCTTGCTCATTTTCGGGTCCAGCAGTGTTCCTGAAGGAAATGTCTTGTGCCATGAACCCTACACCTCTAACATCTTCATAAAGAAAACTAAAACTTTGTGAGAATTGTGCAAGCGGTTTCATCATTATTTAAAAAATTACAAGATATTAAACTTTGAAGGTCTATTTACATAATACTAATTAAAATATGTTAAATAACTTCCTTTAATTCTTTGAATCTAACTAATATAACATTCCTAGTTAAATATTCCTTTAGGCATTGATATATTGTAGATTTTTTTTTCTATAACACATAATAAAAGCATGAGAAACACTTCAGTTTTGTAATATAGACTGAAAAAAAAAAAAACTTAAAATTGTCCTTAATCTTTAGTAGCCTTTTGTTAGCTTAAATGTATAAACAAAAAAAGTAGAAGTTATTTCTATATAATGACACAATATTTTTCTATCTAATTTCTTTTTTAAAATAATAAAAATATTTTTGCTCAAAGATGATAAATTTTTTTATTGGAACTGAAAATATATTTACTTAAGATGCAAATTAAAGTGGGCAATATAAAGGGGAAATAGAATATATGTAGTGATTGTGGGAACAATGTCGTTACCAAAGGTAGCAGTGTCGTATGAACTTAAGTTATTTTGGCGGTGACTCAAATTACCAGAGATGATATTAGCATCCATACCTTCTCCAATTATTGTGATGTTCACCTTGGTTTCATTAATAAATACATTCTCTATGTAGACACCCTTCTTTACAAATATCACATAGCGTTTCATTACAAATATCACATAGCGTTTCATGCTATTGTCAGGTGCTGCAAGTACCGCTTCCTTCACCGAAGTATAGTTCCCACTCCCATCAACAGCAACAGTAACATTAGCAATAACAACTGCATTTGTAATCTTTATAGTGAAAATGTCATACAAAACTAAAGAGAAAATGAGAGAGTAGAAAAAAAAATGAATTTGAAGCTTTTGAGTGAGCCATAGAAATGAGATGAAAGTAAAGACTAGTGAGTAGATGAATCCAAGTATTATGCTTTCTTTCACCATTTACCCCCTATATATAATATTTTAGATTATGTGACTTTTAAATTTGGATTTATGCATAATTTACATTTTTTATGTTCACATTTTAAATTTGGAGTAGTACACCAATACAAAGCTTCCAAAGATAAACATTCTTGAATTAATTTTTAACTTCAAATAGTACACATACTTATAAACAAGTGTATGTATTTTTAAAAAATAAAACACAAGAGTATATATATAATTCCAATCAAGCATGATGCCAATAATATGCACTTGTTTATGTTTCATTAAAGGAATCATTCCTTTTTGTATTTTTTATACTATTATGTTCACATTCAATATTTAGGTTGTACCTTAAAACAAAATAAGTCATAATTTACATTTCTTTATGCATTCTTTCACCATTTATGCCCTATATATAATGTTTAGATTATGTGACTTTTAAATTTGGATTTATGCATAATTTACATTTTTTATGTTCACATTTTAAATTTGGAGTAGTACACCACTACAAGGCTTCCAAAGATAAACATTCTTGAATTAATTTTTAACTTCAAATAGTAACACATACTTTTAAACTAGTGTATGTATTTTTTAAAAATAAAACACAAGAGTATATATATAATTCAAATCAAGCATGATGCCAATACTATGCACTTGTTTATGTTGATTAAAGGAATCATTCCTTTTGCATTTTTTACACTATTGTGTTCACATTCAATATTTAGGTTGTACCTTAAAACAAAATAAGTCATGTTCACACTTCATATTTGGGATTGTAATTAATAAATCAAGATAAATATACTTAATATGCATAATTTATTTATACCCACATATATTTACATTAATTTATTAAAATAAAAAGTGAATATATTAAATAACTCAAAGACTAGTGTGATAGTGTAAATAATATCAAGGTGCCTACTAACTAATTAGGGAATTGGATGTGAGATATTTCCAAAATATTGGGTAATATATGTATTTATAATTGGTCATTATTTAGATGAAATTGTTGTTGGTGTAGTGGTTGTGTTTATTATATCACAATAAAAGGGCTTAAGTTCAATCCATGCCTATGCCTTCTTTTTTGAATAAATTATGCTTTGAAAAGACACAATGTGTGGTTCGAACCCAGTTCATTTGGAAAAAAGGTGAATTGATCAACCACCATAACAATGCTATGCTTTAGTGAATAATAAAACGTTATATGCATATATCCCTAACGAAATAGTGGTAGAACAAAGAATTGTTACATACTATTGAAAGATATTCTTGGTGTGATAGTGTAAATCATATCAAGGTTTTCCAAAGTACCTTGAAGGTGATTCGCTGGTTATCTCATTTGCATCCGATTGGTGGGGCGAATCGAACCTAAATGCTAGTGTAACAACACACTTTGAAATTTGCTACATATAATCTTCATCGACAACTTCACTATTAAAGTCTTGCAACAATTGTCACCAACACATATCCAACAATCTTTAGGTTCGAATTATTTTCAATCAAGGGCTACATCACTCAAAGAAATGACTTCTAATTTTGTGAAGTTGGAGAAATTCGATGGAAGAAATTTTATCTGTTGACAGAAAAAGATGAAACTCCTTTTTAAAACTTTGAAGGTGGTATATGTTCTGAACACCACAAGACCGTTGGAGAAGGAAGTGGAAACATTAGCAAAAACAAGAGAAAGGCAGAACTGGGACAATGATGACTATATATGCATGAGTCATATTCTCAATAGAATGTCTGCCTACTTGTTTGATATATATCAAAGTAGCATCTCTGCAAAGGAACTATGAGAGAAATTATAGTCAAGATACAGATAAGAAGACGCTACAAGTAAGAAGTTTCTTGTTTCTCAATTTAATAATTATAAAATGATTGATAATAAATCAATAATTGATAAATCAAGATAAATATACTTACTATGCATAATTTATTTATACAAATATATATTTATATTAATTTATTAAAATAAAAAGTGAATATATTAAATAACTCAAAATATTAAAGTAACGAGTATAATTGTTATAAAAAGAGAGTAATTATTTAATATTAATATATAGTGTGTGAAGAAATAATAGATGATGAAATAGAAATTATGAAGTTAATTTTGATCATTGTAGTGGTTATATTTTATTAATACAAATTAAAATAGAAATACCCTACTGAAAATTATTTAGACGGTGCTTACAATTTCTAATCAACTGTACACAAGTTTAAGTTGCATTTTATTAAAATCTTTATTTATTATCCAATATATATTACATAATTCTACATAAGACTCCACCTATTTATTCTCTTTAAACTATTGCTATGTATACCTCCTGCACAATTCATTGATTAAACTTTAATTCCTTGTATTCTCCTTAATTTGTCTATGCCCCAACATCACATTGTCATTCCACTATCATGCACTTGAACCATTAGTTTTTAACCCAATAACTTTTTTGAGTTGCACTACAAAAAATTCTAGTATTTGCTAGTGCAAATTAGCTGGAAAAAATACTAAAAATAATCTTGTGGCAATTTTGCAACAACTCTAGTGAATAAAATCGATACTTTATGTGTTATCTCAATTGACATTCTATTTGATAAAATTATATCTAACTGAAATCAATAGCTGGCAAAAATACTAAAAATAATCCTGTGAATATTTTTAGCAACTCTAGTGAATATTTTTAGCTATTTCCTAGGTTAATTCACTAAAACAAATAATGAATCCAAGAATTTATGTACCCAAGAATTGAATCCACAACCAACCACCATAAAACTCTATGCACCTGGAATGTAACATGTATCAAATTCAAAAACACTTTACAAACAGATGATAATTAACAACCCTAATACATAAATGAAAAATCTTCAAGGTGCTTGGAGCTTTGATAAATGACTTTGTAATGTTGCTTCGCTTTAGCTGTACGAAAGAAAACAGTGCAACACTTTCGTATATATAAAAGATGCATACTAACTAATTAGGGAAATGGATGTGAGATATTTCCAAATTATTAGATAATATATGTACTTATAATTGGTTATAATAGATATAAAATGTTTCCTGGTTTAGTGTTTGTGTTCATTGTGTGTCAATAAATGGTCTAGGGTTCGATCCATGCTTATGCCATCTTTTTTGAATAAATTGTGCTTTGAAAAGACGCAATTGTTGATTAAAAATGAAAAGGCAGAATGTGTGTTTCGAACCCAGGTCATATGGAAAAAAAGGTAAATTGATCAACCACCTAACCAACGCAATAGTTTATTAAACAAATGAACCTTATGTTCATATATCCTTTAGTGAAATAGTGGCAGAACCAAGAATTGTAACATACTATTGAAAGATATTCTTGGTGTGATAGTGCAAATCATATTAAGGTTTTCTATAGTACCTTGAAGGGGATTCACTGGTTATCTCATTTGCATCCGATTGGTGGGGGCGAATCGAACCTAAAGGCTAGTGTAACAACACGTTTTGGAATTTGCTACATATAATCTTCATCAACAACTTCACTATTAAAGTCTTGCAGCAATTGCAGAACGGAAAAATAGGGTATTAGAAGAAATGATGAATGTCATGTTATCCTATTCTGGTTTATCTAAAGGTTATTGGGGTGAAGCCATGTTAACTGCATGTTATATGCTAAATAGAGTTCCCAATAAAAGGAACAAGATAACCCCATATGAACTCTGGAAGAAAAGAAATCCCAATCTTAACTATATAAAAGTTTGGGGTTGTAGAGCAATTGTTAAGGTTCTTGAACCAAAAACAACGAAATTGGGAGAAAGAGGAATTAAAAGTGTATTTTTGGGCTATCCTAAAAATAGCAAGGCCTATAGATTTATGGTTGTTGAATCTAATGAGTCATATGCTATTAACACATTGATTGAGTCAATAGATGCAATTTTTCAAGAAAATAGATTTAATTCAATTCCACATCCCAAGGAAACTGTATGTTCTAGTGTATAAAGTCTAGAAAATAATCTATCTAATAAGAAGGAAAAAAGCCAGAAAAGAGAAAGATTATGGTCTAGACTTCTATATGTTCCTTGTAGAAGGTACAAATGATTCCATTAACAGTTATTGACCAATTTTCTACAATTTAGAGAGTGATCCAGACACATATGAAGAGGCAATAAAGGCTCAAGACTCTTTATTTTAGAAAGAAGCCATCCAAGAGGAAATGGACTCAATTATGGGAAATAAAACTTGGAGATTAGTAGACCTCCCACATGGATCCAAACCAATAGGCTGTAAATGAATCTTTAAGAAGAAAATGAAAGTTGATAGTACCATTGATAAATTCAAAGCTAGACTTGTTACCAAAGGATTTACACAAAAAGAAGGTATCGACTACTTTGATACTTATGCACATGTTGCAAGAATTGCATCCATAAGAGTGCTTTTGGCACTAGCTTCTATGTATAAGTTTGTAATCCATCAAATGGATGTTAAAACTGATTTCCAAAATGGAGAGTTAGATGAAGAGGTGTATATGAAACAACCTGAAGGATTTGTTATCAAAGGGCAAGAATATAAAATGTAGACACGAAATTTGAGATATTGCCATCCACTTTGGACATAATGTAGACACGGAATTTGAGATATTGCCATCCACTTTTATCACTCATTCTCATATTCTAAGTCATCTTATTCTTTTCTAATGCATGAGAAAATAATAGGTATCATTCTTTTGTAACATACTATTGAAAGATATTCTTGGTGTGACAGTGCAAATCATATCAAGGTTTTCCAAAGTACCCTGAAGGGGATTCGCTGGTTATCTCATTTGCATCCGATTGGTGGGGGAGAATCAAACCTAAAGGCTAGTGTAACAACACGCTTTAGAATTTTCTATATATAATCTTCATCAACAACTTCCCTATTAAAGTCTTGCAGCAATTGTCACATACATAGATCTAACAGTGGAAACAATGAAAAATTATTGTAAGCATTTCTCATTGCAGAAACAAAGCTTGCACACCCGAGCATTGGATTTAAAAGTGAGATTTTTCAGATATACCACTTAACTTTTGCATTCAGCAACCATTAAGTGATCAAAGACGGGTTACCAAAATTTTTAATCAAAGGCAATATAAAAGGACAAACTAAAAAGTAATTTTAATCAAAGGCAAGTTACACTTTAAGTGATCAAAGACGGGTTAGCAAAACGTTTAGTGAGATATTTTTAATCAATTTGTTTGGAAGGGTTAAATCAAAAATATTTCTCAGCATGACCTTGACACCCTAGATTTGTTGTGAAACTTGAATGAGATGAAATAGTTCAGTGAGAACGAAAAAAATTAACATTCCATGAAGACTTGAAGCAGCTTGCCCTGATATTATTATCTTAGACCTGGGGAATATAACAATATATGTTTAATGTTTATACTCAATTGAAATTGACATTGCTTCAAAATGAAAAAGATTTAGCTTTGCGAATTTTGCATAACAATGAGAAAAAAAGTCAAAACAGAAGTTTATCTTGACTTGCCTACATTAACCATATATATATATTTCTCACTTTGTCAATCGCATCTTCCATTGCTTGACAGTTCACCACAATTTTTTGAGAGCATCTCTTAGATTGTCAACATTATATTAGGTTCAAATGTCATCAATTAAGTATCATGTCATGTCTGGGAAAAGAAGAAAACATCAAAAATCAAATACTGCAACAAAGTTACACAATTAGAATGGAAAATTACACAAACATATATTGTGTTGGACTAGTGCACAATTGAGAAGGCTTTGGTGCATCACAAACCCATAAACTACACAATAACATACCAATACCTAATAAAAAGTAGCACATATCATATAGTTGTCGTCGAGCAAGACATTAGAAAAAATTACAATAAGAAAAACACATTTATTGCAGCATGTTTTCTAATCCAACTCTACCTTCCAATTTAAAGTACATATAGAAACAGAGGAATATAGAATTTTCTTCAAAATGACATCAAGAATCATATATTTGTGACGGATTAGTTATCGGTTAGTAACTACCAGTTTCCAATGCACATTTCCTATCTTTAAATTTTCTTTTAACGGTTGAATATGCTTATAAACACAATCTACACAGTATTTAAGTAAAAATAGAGAAAATCACTGCATAGGCTATGATAGGAACTTAGGCCCATAAGTCTAGATGAGCCAATCATTGGGCCCAGTTCACACGAGCTAGTTAATTGGTTCCCTAATTTTATGGGATTGCTGTTATAAGATAAAGAAAAGGAGAGATGGAGAAAACATTCAGAAAATATCAATATAGTTGTATTGAGAGTTTACTATCTGGTTTAGGAGCAATTTACTCTAGTAGGAATTTCTAGAAACTCTAGTTCATCTTTCTGTTTTATGCTTTTCACCATTGTAGAGCTTCAAGCTCACCATTTAATATACACGTTTTTTATTGCATTACTGAGTTATATTAGGCTAAGCCATATATATTTCAAAAGCGGACACAAGTAAAGCCTAAGAAACAAGATAACAAAAATATTACCTTCATGATATTAAGACTATTCCATGACCCTTATTAGACCCAATCTTTACTAGAATTTACATGTACATGAACCATCGAGAATGTCTGACAAGTGTGTACATAATACAAATTCATTTACAAACTCTAAATTAATTAGTCAGTAAATTGATTTAAATTACATTATAGTATGATGAAGGCATATAAGTATACCCAAAGTCAACGACTTCCTGTAATGTAATGGTTTATCTTCTTGTTTGCTTTCGGAGGCGGCGACAATCGATCACTCTCCGACATCCACTGAAAATGAATTGGAGTTCGCAATCGACGCCGTTCTGGAACGGAAGCATCTCGTGGCCATCGTTAACGGTTTATGAAAAATGGGATCTATAATTTTCGATAAATCAAAATGTAAAATTTTTAATGTAAAATTTATTATTTAAAATACTTGTATATAGTAGGCTGTCCTTATAATAGGTTTTTTTTTTTCTTTTTTGAAATTCATCAAATTAGTCTTTTAACTTTGTAGAACATTTTCAATTATATCATGAATATTATGAATATTTAAAAAAGGCTATTTATTTTATTAAACTATCTAGTTTATCTTTATATTTAATCACTTACTATCATAATCTAAAAGACTTAATTGAGAGTGACATTTAAAGTTAGAGATGCAATTGACATATGGGAGTTACTTGACATATGGGAGTGACTTAATTGACATAGTAAGTTGCAAATTGATAATGTTGAGTTTGTGAAGGAAACTCAAATGGATCCTCAATGTGTGCATGTCAAAGTGGTGGAGGATAATTTGACCTCCTCAATTCAGAAGGGTCTTGGTATTTTTAATAAAAATTGAGCGGGTATGTTTGATGAGGAGAAATTGGATTCTTCACAAGATAAGGATGATGCTTTTGAGTAGACGTTCACCAAATCCCAGAGGAAAAGTTTGAAATAGAAAGCTAAAAGTTGTGAAAACAAAACATGTTCTAGGGCTGCTAATGCGCAGGCCTCATGAAGAGTCTCTTTTGGAATCTAAGGAGTGTTGCCAACACCCAAACTAAGTTGGCTCATAAAAGGTTATGTCTCTCTCATATTCATGATTTTCTTTTCATAGATCAACCTTGGACAAATGTTGATAAAATTTCTCCAAATTATTGGAAGTCGTTAAACATTAAAGTTGTTGCTATTAATGATATGAATATTTTAGTTCCTAACCTCTAGAATTTTGCTCTAATAATTGGCGGCTGACTGTTATCGTTAATTCCTTTTTATTGGTTGCTCTTTTAGATCTTGTGAATGATATTATTATTGGAATATTTGCTATTTATGCTTCTACTAATTACTTGCAGTAATGACATCTTTGGAATGAGCTTTATCGGCTTTAAGATGCTCGTAAGCATCATGGGTCTTTTATTGGTCATTTTAATTGCATTCTTGGCGCCTATGAAAATAGAGTCATTTGTTCTCTTTCTAGAATTTCTTGCGTAGACTTCAAAACTTTGATATCTTTTTCCAATGTTATCCATTTACATAATATTAGGGTGAAATTTACATGTAATAATGGTAGAAAAGGCCATCAGCTAACTGAAAAAGATTGGACAGTGCAGTGTGTAACTATGCCTTTATTAATTTATGGTCTGACATTTCTTGTATTACTTTACCTAAACATCATTCATATAATTTCCCTCTTCTATTATATATATTAAAATAGACTCCTATTTGTTTATTAAACATTGTGCCTCCTCATTCAAATATTGCCACATCAAAAAGAACAAACTAAAAAGTAATTTCAATCAAAGACAAGTTGCACTTTAAGTGATCAATAACGGGTTAGCAAAACTTATAGTGAGTTGTTGGAATTTCAATGGTTTACGTGGCCTGGAGGAATCTCATTAATTTCTTAATGAATTTGGCTAGTAAAATATGTCAAAAGCGTCATTTAAAATATTTTATTCAATAAAAAACCGTGCATAAAATACTTTTTAATCAATTTGTTCGGAGGGTTAAATCAAAAATATTTCTCAGCATGACCTTCACAACCTAGATTTGGTGTGAAACTTGAATGAGATGAAATAGTTCAGTGAGAAGAAAAAAAATTAACCTTCCATGAAGACTTGAAGCAACTTGCCCTGATATTATTAGCTTAGATATGGGGAATACAACAATATCTGTTTAATGCTTATACTCGACTGAAATTGACATTGCTTCAAAAGGCAAAAGATTTAGCTTTGCGAATTTTGCATAACAATGAGACAAAGAAAGTAAAAATAGAAGTTTCTTTTGACTTGCCTACATTAACCATAGATATCCAACCGTATATATATTTCTCTCTTTGTCAATCACATCTTCCATTGCTTGACAGTTCACCACAATTTGTTAAGAGCAACGCTTAGATTGTCTACATTATATTAGGTTCAAATGTCATCAATTAAGTATCATTTCATGTCTGAGAAAAGAAGAAAACATCAAAAATCAAATACTGCAACAAAGTTACACAATTAGAATGGAAAATTATAACAACATATATTGTGTTCGACTAGTGCACAATTGAGAAGGCTCTGGTGCATCACAAAGCCATAAACTACACAAATACATACCAATACCTAATAAAAAGTAGCACAGATCCTAAAGTTGTCGTCGGGCAAGACATTATACTTATATTTTATTATAAATGTAGTAGGCTTTGAGAAAATGATTAGTTTAATTAATGATAACATGAGTTCTTTTATTAAAACAGTCTTATTAATAGTAGTTATTGAAATAGTTATATAAGTTGAAAAACAATAAATAAGTTTATGTCAATAGAAAAAAGTAATGAGTGCTTCATTGGTAAAATAGAGAAATATAATATGAAAAAAATTAAGCATTGCAAATGACACACTTTATATGAGACATAGATAAATGTTTGCGTTTATATTACTAAATGTGTCCCTAATTATAAGCACTTTTGAAAGAAAGAAAAAAGTCTTTAAATATAAACATTTTTCCAAACATAACTCTTATTAATAGTACTCTTGGAATATGAAAAGTCAAGTTAAGATATTTTCTCCATCTCACCATAATTGTCACGATTGCAATAATAATTTATTAAGAAAAGATTGTCACTTTAATTTTCACTACAATTTTGATTTTTTTTTTTAATTGAACATTTTAATTAATACTTTGAACATTACTCACAATTTATTATTCTGACTAGAGGAGTACAAATGACGTTAGGCCAAATTTGATGTGTCTCTTACCTGATCCTAAAATTAGGTCGGGACAATTTTTAGACATGGACTCGATCCTTAATCCTATAGATTTCGGTAAAATATGCATTCAAGAAGGATGAGACAACTCAAAGACCAAACCATGTTAATCCAAGACAAGTCTCTTAATAAAAATACATATAAAATTTAAAAAAATAATAATTACACAGAAGTAACTCAACTCATATAACATGACATGATGCATTTCATAACGAAAAAAAAATATATGAACCACTTTATTAAACAATAATAAAATATAGACTACTTATACAAACACCATCAAATGACATATGGAGTTATTGCTTTCACAAGTATTTGTTAAAGAGTTTAAGTGTTATGCATTGTCAATGTAGAAAATTTTACACTATCAGTATATCACAATAATTTATAAACATGATTTTAGAGGTAGCTATGGTAAAAGTTAAACATTTCTAATGATCTAACATGTTGTGATTAACTGACTTTGTAAAAACTTTTTACATCGACAATGTATATCAATTAAATCCTTTGTTAACTACTTCAAGTGGTGTCCAAATATATCACACATGAACCACATAACTAAATATTCACCTATCTGATCTTAATAAAAAGATTGATTGTCAAAGAATATTTTACAATACAACTATTTTCTTGTTCGACACTAGAC
>NC_021161.2:37430435-37452724 GCF_000331145.2 Cicer arietinum
AAAAAAAACTAAAACTCTCTTCTTTAGATGTGATTTTTTAATATCAGTAGTGTTTTTTTCCAGATCCCCCCCTTTTCTTTGAAATTTTATAGGGTATATTTATAGAGTTTTTTATGTGTTCAGTTGCTTTCTTTGTCTGCCTTGGTCCTTCTCTATCTATTTCCTGTTTGATGTTTTTTTCCTTTGCTCATCATCTGCGTTTTTTCTACACCTCTGATGCATTCATGATTTTGATTTACTTGCTTTGATATGTTCTGTTGCTGAGCTTTAATTTGTCCCTTAGTTTATTTTTTTAAACTCAAAATTTTGTCTCTTTGTTCTGCACAAAGTATACCAAGACTGACTTAAAAAAAAATGTTTTTATGTTTCTCTAATTAGTTACAAAGCAAAGGTCAATGACAACTACATTTGAAACAGAAAGGCAGCAACAAAATAGAGCCAAACACTGCATCAGAAACAGAGAGGCAGAGAGGCAACAACAGCAACAAATTAAAAATTATTGTAATTTAATTTAGTTTGGTTTAAATCTTATTTTAATTTTGCCTTTATTTTAGTTTGTAATTTGATTTGGTTTTAAAACTCTAATTAGATAAAAATGTAAATTTATGATACATAATAAAATTATTTATTGTAATTATTTTTATTTCCTTCCTTATATTTGTTTTCAAAATGGACAAAATTAGGGTACTACACTTAGTAAGAGTGAGAAAAATAAAAAGTGTTGGACAAAGGGAGAGAGGTAATATGTTTAGATTTTATTTTGGTTTCTTAAGATATTTTTCGTATCAATTTATCTCTTAATTTTTTTTTTCATTTAATTTTCGTCTATTAAATTATAGATATTTTGATTTTGTAAGTCAAAAAGAGTTTGCATTTTTTTCAATACAAAATTAAAATTTAAAATCCTCTCATATGTTTTATAGTGTTCAATTCTTTTATTAAGTGAACCAATCCCTTGATCTTTAATAATATTATTTTGGGTCAGATTTAGAGTATCTTAGTCCAAAACCAACAAATGAATAAGTGATTTTAGATTGACCTGATCTAATTTAAATGATATCACAAAAGCTTTTTTGAAACTAGCACAAGCCGCTACCAATAATTGAATTCGAAGTCAGTGTCCATTGTAACTTACCTGGACCTCCAATCTTAGTCACTAGATGAACAAAAAAGAAATCATGTGATAACGAACATGATAACTTGTACTCTCATCCTAAGCAATTTGATGGCAATTGTATCGTGGTTACGACCACCAGCATGTGTCATTTCCTAATTAGAAGGGCACACGTCTAACATCATAGGGTGATCCTAAGATCGTGAGTTTTTTCCTCTGATGACCGCAATAAGAATCTTCCAAAAATCCTAGATGGATTTAGTATATAATGAGGACCTTTGTGATCATAAAGATACACATAAATTATAATCCTAAAACCTCTAATTTTCTGTCAAACTCTTACTTGATCGTCGGAGTGTGTGTAAATACTCCTCGATCTAGAGCTAAAAGCAATGGATCAAATACCTTCTTCTACCACAGTTCACCACCATCCTCGGAGCCAAATTCCTTGTTGTATTCTCTGTACTTAATAAATATATTAAAAAAAGAGAGAATCATAAAAAAAAAAAGTTTTTTTAACAAATTCAAGGTTTTGTTATTTGTATTAAGAGAAATTTTTAATCATAAAATTGTTATTTGCGACAAACATTTTTTGAAAAAAGAAAAATTAAATATCTTCAATAAAATATATCTTCCAAGTTCATCATCTCCTTGAATCTTGTCCCTTTCCTCATCATAAGAAAAGTTCATAGTATAAACATGAAGCGACTCTAAAGGTCTAATTTCTTCCTCTTTTGTTCTTCAATTTTCTTATATATTTTTAGAACTTGGCCACAATTCTTCTATTTTATGGATGTAGTAAATTTATTTTTCAACTATAACTTTAATATTTATTTTTTTACTACACAATCTTTTGGGTCAATCTTATTCGAACTCAAGACTACTCTGATTCTAAATATAAAAGAAAACTTAATCAATAAAAATTAATGTATTTGATCTAAATTTTAAACAAAATAAATAAATTTCTATCGACCAAACTTCTTTTTATATTTAAAATCGGAGAAAATATATTTTTCTTTTGTTAAAAAAAGAGTATATTTTTTTTATTAAAATGAAATTGATATATTTGATTGCTCAATATACAATAATTTGATTAAAACATATCCACTCATGAATTTAAATACCCACATATTCATTTTCTTTTAAATCTACGTATCTTTTTTCTTGTAATTTTCTCTCCACAAATATAGTAATATATACATTTTTATTTTATTTTTATTTTTATAGAAAAAAACACACGCACATATACACTATAATATAATTTTTTATAAATATAATTATTGAACTAGGTAATAACTTATGTTTTATATAAAATTACATTAATAAAAAATAGGCTAAATTACATTTGTGGTCCTTTAACTTAATCTCAGGTAACGTTTTAGTCCTTTATCTATTTTTTTTTCCCGATTTAGTCCTTTGTTCCTAACAATATCAAATAAAGTATGAAAATATGAGTTTATTTGAAGATTTGCGTTACGAATTTGATGAAATTTGTATTATATTGAAGAATATAATTAATTTTATGAGTTTTGATTGAATTTTTTTTTTTTAATTTTTGTATAAAGAAGGATAACAATGTTGAAATTTTAAAACATAAAATATCAAATTGTCACTTAAAATTAAAATAAAGGACCAAGTCGGGAAAAAAAAAAGATAAAGGACTAAAACGTTACCTGAGATTAAGTTAAAGGACCACAAATGTAATTTAGCCTAAAAAATATTGGCTTTGCCCCTTGGCAAAATAAATTATCTATCTTAATTATGATAAAATTTATATAAATAAAAAATGTCTAAATGTATTTTTATTTATTTATTTAGTTATTATTTTTTTTTTCGAAGATTTCCACTTTGGTGACCACCCATAGCCATCAAGAGTAGCCTAGTGTGTCATTTTCAATTGTACTAGCTACATCACAGAGAGAAGTGCATATATAAATTGGGAAATATCTTTTGGTCCCTCTTTCCTTATTTGCCCCTTTGCAAAGGAAGGACCCTATGACATGTGAAAGTAGTAGGTGGGATCCATATAGGGCCAAACATGTGATAATGTGGGGGCATATATGGTATGAAAATTATCAATTTTTGTGTATAATACTATGGTGGTGGATGTGGACATGAAGAAGGGAATCTTACCACCTTTTTTTGTTAAAATAAAAAGGGTAATGAGTGGATTGATGAAATTGTTGATAAACTTTCAGTATTCGGTTGAGCATGCCATGTTTTTCTTTGTCTTCATAATCACAATGTTTCTTCTCTCTTTCATTGATATTGAGTAGTATTTCCTTTTTCCCGTCAGAGATAATCAAAGAGAATTGTATAATACTACTAATCTAATCAAAGACCAAAAGAAACAAAACTGGGAAATAGAGAAGCATAATTAAATACAAGTATATGGAAAACACCATCATTACATTGGATAGTTGCGTTTTAATAAAGTAGTTCAGGGTTAGCATAGTCATTTCAGTTTTCAAAGTAATACTCTTTCTGTTCATGTTTTATGTGAAATAAAATATAAAGAAAAATAATAATTAAAAAATTAATTATGTATATATAATTAAAAGTTAAAAAATATTAATTTTTTAAATACTATTTCGTCTTAGAATATAAATAAGAGTATTTAGTCTAAACTTTAAATTAAATAATTAAATAATTTAATTTTTGTTTATATTTTAGAACGGAGGAAGTAAAGTGTATTTAAAAATTTGATCCATCTTATTTAATATTTAAATTAAATACATTGACTTTTCAAATATTATTAATTTTGTTTAAATTTCATTTTTAAAGAAGTAATATTTATTTATATAATTCAAAGTATTAATAAAGGGTTAATTGCGTAATTAATATTCTAAAGCACACCTTATAATTATTGACCTAACAATTACGTGCTTTTTTTAAGAGTAATCTTAGTAGTGTTAGTAAATATTAACATTATGTTAACAATATATTTAATAAAGAATAATTATCAGGACAGTGTTAAATAGTCAAAATAACCTTTACAAAAAATAAAATTTCTATTAATTTCTTAAAGAAATTGCAAACACATTTCACATTGCAAACACATTTCTTAAAGAAATATGTTGTCTTTACATATTTGAATGGCATTTTTCTTCTCTTAACCAAAAACAATAATACTTTGAGCATATAGCTATATATTTAGAGAAAAAACATTTCACACTAAAGTTTACATAATAGTTCGTTACTATTTATGATTTTCTTTGCATAATTACATTTTTTTGGGTATAATTACCTTTAAAGTTTTAACTTTATTATATTTTTAGTGTAAGGCAATTTTGTCCATTTACTCATAGAGGCCTCCTATTGACCAATGACATTAATATCACTAAAATAATAAGAAGAGAACAAACAATAAATCTATTCATTCGGTTTTGGTTTCAAATAAAACATATATAAATGAAAATTACATAAAGGGATAATGTTTTTGTTGAACCACTTTCAATTGTCACACAAGTATAAAAAAATTTACAATGGATAGCACACTATAAATTTTATAAAATAATTTTAAAGACGATTATAATAGAAATGAAATATGTTTAATAATTTAAAGGTGGTAAGTAATTTTTTTTTTAATAGGAAGTATATAAGTTAATTTTTTTTAAAGTAAATTAAAAGTTATAATTTTTTAATGTATGGTGTCTAACTTGTGTTACTTTGTGACAAATGAAGGTCCTTAGTTCGAAACTTTCTTCTTTCCCTTCTCTTTATGCTCTCAACCAAAATCTCAAAACACTTTCACTCCTCTTCTGATCTTGCTGATTTTTCAGGTAAAAAAATGTGTCATCTTTACCATCCAAATTTTGCTTCCACTTTTTGCCTCAATCTTTCTCTCAAATGGGTTACCAAAAAACTCATGAAACTTTCATTCAATGTTTTTATTTTAACACAAGTAGTATCAGTTTCTGTGTTTGTGCAATGTTTTTTCATGTGTGTTTCAAACTGTTGTGTGTATCTATCAAATGGGTCATCAAAACATTTATGAAATTTTCACAAAGTTTAAATCTTTGTATGTTTTGTTTTTGTTTCCAATGTTTTGTGTGTTTGAAAAGTTCCTGGTTTATAAGAAACATTGACAAATGTTGTTGTCTTATGATAGGGTGCTCAAAAATTGAAGCTTTTAATTGTTTGAACTTTGAAGTTTTGAATTGTGATGTCACTACCAAGGCTAGGAATAGGTGATGAGGAAGGTGAAAGTAATGTTACTTTATTGGTTTCTTCATCAACAACTATGGAAAGTGTGTGTTTGAATGTTTCAAAATCAAAACCAAAAGAGTTCAACTATATGGGATTGTCATGTGATTCTTCATCATCATCAGTGGAAAGTTCAGTTCCTATTCAATCTTTTTCAGATGAGACAAAAAGTAATTTGAATCTCAAAGCTACTGAGCTTAGATTGGGGATTCCAGGATCACAGTCTCCTGAAAGAGATTCTTCATCAGATCTTTGTTTGAGAAGTTCAACTAAGTTTGATGAAAAGACTCTTTTTCCTTTGCACCCTCAAAAAGATGATCATCATCTTTCTTCACCAAAGGTTGCTGTTTTGGGGAGCAAAAGAGGGTTTTCTGATGCCATGAATGTTTTCTCAGAGGTAAAATACTAATTCATTCATAAGGGTATCTATGATTTATCTACTTTTAAAAAAAAATGGAAAGTGGTACAATATATTAAGTGTGTTTGTTTCACATTAGATGAGCCAAAACTGATTCCATATAAAATTAATTGATTGATTTTGACATTTTTGGCTGATGTGAGTTGAATTTGATTGTGGTTCTAGAATTGACTCTAAACGTAATTTTTTAGTGTTCAACTCATGACATAAATTATTTTACAAAATCAATTTATTAAAAATTAAATTTTGTCGCTGCCGAACCAATCAAACACTAAATAATCCTCCAAATTTCTTATGCAGGGGAAATTGAAGCCTGGCTCCAAAATGCTTGAGAATGTTGGAGTCCATCAAGACAAAGGCAATGAAATAGCAATAGGCAAAGTTGCTCTTGAGAGGCCTCCTGGTGTCTGTGAAAGTAGACCAAATGTTAATGGTTCTTCAAATAATGGAAATAGCATTGCACCAGCTACCAAGTAAGTAGGGTGGTGGGAATTAGCATTAGAGTTTGGCTCAAGGTTTAAAATTACGGCCGCATTGTGATTTTTTATATTGTTGAGAATTAGATCAAATGCGACTGATTCAGTCTGAATCGTGTTTGTATTATTGTTGTTGTGATATAAAAAACCATGATGTTGTGGCCTCGATTGCGATAGTGAACTTTTGATATTACAGAAAATCATGGTCATATGCAGTTGATATTGTCTGAATAACAGTTGCATCATGGTCATAGTGACATCAAAAACCATGATGCCGCAGCCCAAATTGCAGTGGCGGTTTTTTAAAAAAAAGCATGGTTTGGCCAAACAATGGAAATTAATGACTTATGAATGATGATGATCCTTGTGTGGCAGGGCACAGGTTGTTGGTTGGCCTCCAATAAGATCATTTAGGAAAAACTCATTGACAACAGCTTCAAAGAACAATGAAGAAGTTGATGAAAAAATGGGGTCTGCAGGAGGTGCTGTGTTTGTGAAGGTCAGCATGGATGGTGCTCCTTATTTAAGAAAAGTAGACTTGAAGAATTACACTGCATATTCACAACTATCTTCTGCTCTTGAGAAGATGTTCAGCTGTTTCACCATAGGTAGGTAGGAATTATGAAACAACGACATGGGCACAGCACTGACACGTTGACATCGATAATAAATTAAAAAATGAAAGAAATTAAAGGTAACTATGTGTGTAGGTATTAGACACTGACACATGCGCCTTTAATCTACAGTGTCGGTGCCGCACAATAGGAATAGTTTCTTTTCTTTTGAAAAATATTAGTCTTTCAATGATTTGAGGCAATTTTTGTGTGTCTGGATCCAGTTACTGCTTATGTTGATGTGATTTCAGGTCAATGTGAATCTCATGGAAATCTAGGAAGAGAGATGATGATGAATGAAACCAAGCTTAGGGATCTGCTTCATGGATCAGAATATGTTATTACTTATGAGGATAAAGATGGTGATTGGATGCTTGTTGGTGATGTTCCTTGGGTGTAAGTTCTTGGTTCATTTATGTACTCGGTTTTCATTTTATACGATTAATAAGTATACACTGACAACGTAGATAAGTTTTATACAAATGTCTAATTATATTTTATTAGGAATTGATATGCATTAACAATGTTAATACTTTTTACACTGGCAATCAATCATAATCGCTGGATCATAAAAAACATTTGACTTTGATGTTTGCGATTTGACATTTTTGGCTTAATAAGGAATGAACATAAGCAATAAAAGCTTGGATAATAATGGATATGAATCATAGTGTACTATCTGTACTGTTCTAGTGACCCATGAGTATAATCACAACAATGTGACTTCACATAGATTAACCTTTTTATTTCAAATTAAAAATTTCAAACAAATTAAGCCAATATGAATTCAAAAAATATGTGACATGGGCCTAGGAAGTGTGATTATCTTGTACCATAACCATGTAATTCCAACATCTAATGTCTCAACTCTTTGCAGGATGTTTATTGATACATGCAAGAGGCTAAGGATCATGAAGAGTTCTGATGCCATTGGTCTAGGTTAGTATTCCATTCAACACCATCAATCTTTCAAGTTAAATTGCATACTTAATAAGAGGGCTTCTCCCAATGATGAAATTAAGTGTCATTTAGTGAAGGGTCATGCTAAAGCGAATGTTAAGGATACTAAAAGTAGATTTTCTTTTAATTGAAAAATACAATAATAAATTTTTTAAAGAGTTGAAAACACAAGTGTCTAGTTAAGGTATTCAAAGTAGTTTCAAGAGAAAAAACATTTGAAGTGATTTCAAAAGGCATAGAAGAGGTAGTTAGTGTTATTTTAGTCTATCCTTAGTTCTTGCCAATTATTTTGAATGTATGCCATGATTTATATTAAATGTGTTATTTCATTTTATTAATATTATACATGTTGGCATTTCCAATTGAAGTTCAAATTATTTGTTGTGGTCCTTTTTGCAGCCCCTAGAGCTGTTGAAAAAAATAAAAGCAGGAACTAGGCAGAATCAAACGTCACACTCTATGCATCTAGCTTTCTATGGAATTAAAAAAATGCTTCTAGGGCCTATGTGGGGAGTTCCTAAATCTGTTTTCTGTTTTCACTTTTCAGTTTTTTTTTTTTTTTAATGATTGTCACAATTTATAAAATCCCCAAGACATGTTAGTGGGGGATTACTATTATATTTTCCTGTTGTGAAGGATTAGTTTGTGAAATTGTGAATTGCATTATATATTATATATATATGCTTGTGGCTTTGTGTGATGAAAACAAAAACTATATAGTAACTTAATATGGAATGCAGCTTTTACAGTTTATGAAGAAGTGTTTTGTAACTTTTGTTACATGTCAATGTCACTCACATGTTTCTATTGTAGTTTGGGGTTAGCCAAAGAACTGACACTATAAAGGTTGAATTCCCATGGATGGTTTGGTTGGGAGTTAGTATTTCTTTTTATGATAACATTTTTACCCCAAACTGTGGTCCCCTGTTTGTAACTTCTAACCTTTTAGAATATAATACATACATATATATACTCCCTCTAATTCTTATTATAAGTATTTTTTTTAGAACTTTCTTTTATTTATAAGAAGTATAAAGATAAAAAATTATAATTTTTAAGATTTATTGTTCAAATAATTTTTTAAATTATATAAATATCTGTCTTTTTATACTAGTTGCTATATTTTCTATGGCCCTTATTATAATTCACTTAAAAATATTTATGGATATTAAAAATAAATAGTTGTAATGTTAATTTTTTCAAATGAAAAAATGTGTCTTGAGTATTCATAATTATCCTTACAAGTATTCCCATCAAGATAATTTATTATCTTCAATTGCAGATTAAAAATGGACAATTTTGTAAAAAATCTTATAATGCTTGTGGAATTTTGAAAGTGATTTTATATTAAGGATTATAGAAATTCCAAAAGTTGTTTGTACAGAAAGGGTCATAAGGAGTGTTTATATCAAAATTTTACACAAGCGTATATTTGAAAACAAAAAGTTATAATAATAATAATAAATGTGTAAATTGATTGACTTATTTTTTTTAGTTTTTTCAGCTTAAATGTATTTTTGTTTTTTTATCTCTCTATATTTCAATATAAAAATATAGTTCCTGAATTTTTAGAAGATCAAAACTGTAAACTACTACAAAAAAATTTTGGACTAAAATTGTATTATTTTGATTTTAAATATAAACAAAAGTAGAATTAAAAAAAAATAATGTAATTAGTTCAAAATTTCTATTATCTCCATGTCTTATAAGCATTTATTATTATTTTTTCTCTTATTATAAAAATTTAATAGTATAATTAATGTGTTTATTTTATGTATAAATATTTCAAAAATAATTTTTATATTTAAATATGTAAAATTTAACTTAAATTTTTATTTTTTTTATCATAAACTTGACTTTATATATTTCAAAATAAATGAATTGTGTTAATAAAAAATATATTTGTAAAACAAAAAAATTGTTTTTGGAATAGGAAGAGAGTAGTAGTAGTAGTAAAAGTTAATTAAAATAAAAATGTTGTGCTTTGTGATGGTTGAGCCCATGTCATAAACTATTGAGATATTGTGACACTGTTAGATATGGTTGTCGGGTTGTCCAGTAGAATAGCATGTGAACCTCTGATTACTGGTTGCAAGTGCATGGATCTTCCTGCTTCATTCAACCAATGCACATAATTGGCATCATGAACGATGCTCAGCTTTCATTGGCTCTTGTTTTTTTTAATGAAACATTTGTTGCTCTTCTCGAGATGAAAATATGTTCTTGCGTAAATGATAAAAAGGACCTATGGCTTACCCTTATTTAGGATTTGGTTTTTGTCGTGAACACTTTTAGTATAAACATCATGACTTGTTTATTCTATTTCAGTCTACCCATAAGTATTATTTAAATTTTTTGTATAAATATTAAAAATTTAATAATTAAGAGAAAAAAAATTTGTTTTATTAAATTATTTATTTTAATTATTAATAAATTTTATAATATTATTAATATAAAATATAATAATATTTTATAAATTGTGTGTATAATAATTATTAAAAAGTAGTATAAGAAATAAATAATTAAAATTGTATTAAAAATTAAGAATGACAATTATTTTGAGACGATTGTTTTTACTAAAATGACATTTATTGTTATAGAGCGAATAATGGTGGTTTATTATGAATTAGTACTTAAAATTTATCAATTTTTTTTAAAAGTAATAGCTCATGACTCTCTTATTTTTATGAATTACACGACAATTTAATTAATGTCCATTTAATACAAGATACATATTTATTTGTCATTATTTTTATTAAATTGATATCATTTAAATCATTATCTCAATAATAAAAATAAAGATGATCATTAATAGTTAATTTTAAGAGACAACGTCTATAATAATTAAAGTTTTAAATATTTTTTAAAAATAGTTTATAGTGGACCATAAATCATAATACTTGTTAGAATTTGTATTTAAATAGGACAAAATCATTATTTATAATTGACAAAATTACACCGTGGTTGTTTAAGTTATGTCCAAATCTAATGCAGTGTTTTAAGTTTTTTTCTTCTTCGATTAGAATCTTAATGTTTTTTTAGCTAAACCTTTTAAGTTTTCATTCTGTTTACAATATTATCTATTTAATAATTTCCATAAAAAAAATTAAAACCTAGAATATTTATCATCTTCTTTGCCACTTTTGTCAACCCAAAAAAATTTAAATTCAAAATTTCATGTTACCAACCAAATGAAAACAACATTATTACAATAAATTAACAAAACAAAAACTCATTTCTTATTTTAAAAATCAAATGAAGAATAAGAAATAATTTTTTTTTCTTTTTGTTTAAATTCAAGATTTATATTACTTTTTTATGGGTTTCATTTTTTAAGAAGCAAAATAATTCATTCAAAATCAAATAAAGGCATAAGCTATGCTACAAGAGATTTATGGTAAAAAAAATGCATTTCATATTTGTAGACCAAATTCATGTATACCCTTAGCTCCCTTTTAAATCAAAGCACCAAAACATTTTATTAGATACGATAGTTAGTTAATTACAGTCAGGGATGAGAATAGGCTAGATCGTCCGTCAGAGGCCTATGACCTGACCTACTTATGGTCTGGCCTGACCTGACATATTTAATAAAAAGGTTAGGCTCAAACTGTTTTTAAAGCCTATTTATTTAAATAGGTCAGGCCCAGGCTTATAAAAAGCCTATTAGGCCTGACAGGTTGGTCTATATATATTTTATTATTTATTATTATTATTTATTATTATTATTTATTATTATTATTTATTAATAATATTATTTCCTATTTGAAATTCTATCAATTAGGCAATCACTCAGTGAGCATTTCATATTCAATAGTTGTTCTATATTCGGTAGCGATTCCATATTTGGTAGTCATTCCATATTCGTTCAATTAGTAAATCACTCAGTAGTGGTTCCATATTTGTTTAAGAGGTAATAATGAGTGTGTTTGTTTCAGAAGAAAAAAAAACTATTATTTGACACAAAAAATTATTTTTTAGGGTTTAGAAGATGTTTGTTTCATATTTTTTAAAAATTATTTTATATAGGTTTTTAAATAGGCTTCCAGGTCAGACCAGACTTTTAAAAAGGCTAGGTCAGGCCGAAATAAAAGCATATGATAAGCTGTAGGCCATGCTTAGGCCTAAAAAATAAATCGTAGGCCAAACTCAGGCCTTTCAAAGCCTGGTCTGACCTGACCTATTCCCATCCCTAATTACACTAGTTGTTTAATTATTTTATATTAATTAGTTGTTTATATAATTGACTATATTTGTTTATGTAATTTTTGATGTAATTAACTCTTTTAATTATCAATATGATTCAATTTTATTTTTATTTATTTTTCTTTTATCAATAAATTAAATAAAAAATCGTAATACACCACTCCTAAAAAACCGCAACACATCTCGATTTTTTTATTTAATTTTGATTTGTTTTAGATATGAATTTTCAATTTATTATTGTTTATTATTTAATTTTATGAATGCACATTAACTATGGAGAAGAGAAGATGACGTGGGTGAAAATTTAAGATAATTAAGAAGAGGATAAAGGTTAAGTTTTATGAGTTTGGAGAGAAAAAGGATGGGGAAGGGGATGAGATGGAAGAATCCTAACATACATGTGATGATGCTATAATGTAAACAATTTATAAACATAAATGGTAACTAACATAATAAAATTTAAATAACCGAATTAGATAAAGAAAAAAAAATTTCTTGGATCTGACTAAGACCTAAATTAAAGGCCCATGAGTGTAATTTTACCATTAAAATTTGAGTTTGTTTTACTCCCTTATATCTTAAATATAAAAAAAGTTACAAAAAAAAATAAAATAAAATTATTTAATGCAATAAAATTGTAATGTTATTTCAATTATAACCCACAACATTAAATGTTTATTTCTACTATGTGACTTTCTTGTAAAAATACATCTCAAGTTAAATACAGGTATAAAAAGAATTATATCAATTAATGTGCCTTAAAAAGTTTAGTCAATGAATAATTTAGTCATGAAAGTATATCAAAGGAATTTTTCAATGAGAATAATTTAGTTCCCCCAACCAAACTACACACCCTCAATCACACCTTGGCCATTTACATGGTTGAAAATGGACATATTCATACCATTTTCGAATGTGTTGGGACAACTCCTCTATTTTATACAATACATATATATTACAAATTCAGCATAGCATAGTCTAAATACATAACCAAATTCAATCATGCAGCTAAAAATTACATGATTCTCAAGCCTAAAATAGAGTAAGGATTTTCCTCTTTCACAAGAAATAAATGAGTGTATTAATAATCAATGAAAAGTAGTGTCATATGTTTATGATATCTCACTGTGGTTTTTGCTCCACCTTGGCTCTAATCTTCTGCTCCAAAACAGAAACTTCAGTCTCAAGACTAAACATTCTATTCAAAGCATGCATATTCTCAAGAGTCTCACTCAATGTTCTACTATCACTACCATCACATCTCAAATGTTGCATTGGACCATGAAGCATTTTATTCACTATCCCTTTACTAAGATCATCCACAGCTTTTTGTGTCTTCTTATTGATATCATCACCCATTTTACCTATACATTTCTCAAGCTCAGCAACCCTTAGTCTCTCAGCATAAGCTCTCAATTTCTTAATGGTAGGAACAGTTTCTAATGAGTCTCTCCAAGCTTCAAATTGTCTCGATTCTTCGCCGATGATCGCTTGAGCTTCCATCGCTTTCCTTAGCCTGTCCTCTTTGTTAGCAGCCACAACTTCTTTAAGGTCATCAACATTGTAAACTTTGACAGACTCAAGATCATTGACACATGAACCTACATTCCTAGGAACAGAAATATCGACGAAAAGGCGCTTTCGTCCGGTTTCTTCGCTTGCCAAAGGAATGTCCTTAACATGATGTTTCAAAATCAAGGGAGTTTCTGAGGCTGTGCTTGTGAAAACTACATCTGCTTCACCAACACATGTGATCATTTCTGATAGAGGTTTATAGATTATCTCAACATCACTTATTTCTTCGCGGATCGATGCAACTCTTTCTTCGGTTCGATTGACAACTACCATCTTTTTACACCCTTTTGAAACCAAATGCTTTATCACAAGCTTCCCCATTTTGCCAGCTCCAATAACTAGCATCCTTGCATTGCCATGTGAGGCATCAGGTAACTTCATTAAGGCCAATTCAACAGCTGCTGAGCTGACAGAAACTGCTCCGGCCGCGATGTTTGTCTCTGTTCTTACCCTCTTACCAACTGTGATTGCATGCTTGAATAGTCCACTTATGTTCCTTCCAAAGCCATTAACACCTTGTCCAGATTTCACTACTTGTTTGACTTGTGCAAGAATTTGACCTTCTCCCATTACAAGAGAATCAAGACCTGCTGATACTTCAAAGATGTGTTGTGTAGCATCTTTATTGTAGAGTAGAAATAGATACTGTGAAAGCTCTGCCACTGGTATTCCACTTGTCTGCAAAAACAAGAACTCATGAATCTTCAATATGTATATTAATGTACTATAAAACAAAACCAGAACAATTCTTGCATGAATACTGTATTTATCATTTTGGGGCGAGACTCTATTTGAAAAAACAACTTAATTAAGCATTTATAGTATAAATGTTTGTCATATAAGTATTTATATACAACCTGTTTATATAACAAAAGATAAAATATAAGATATTTTCATAAGCTTTCTTGGAGAGCTTATGGAAATAAGCTCTCTCAACCAGGTTGACAAGTGCTCATGTTAGTAGAAAGCCTTGGTTGTTTTGATAAGCTTTCATGGAAAACTTATAGAAATAAGTTGAAAATAGCTGATGAACATGTCATAAACGGTTTTCATAAGCTCTCATGTTCACAAGTGCTTATATCATTAAATAACTTCAAATAAGTCAATTCAAACAAACCTTGAATCGCTAATTTATTCTCTGAAATTGTGGCGTGGGACAATTTGGTATCTAAAATCAACGGAATTCTAAAATAAAACATAAAATTGTAAATCTTTGATCATATTAGTCATTTTGAGTAGGTAAACTTAGCTTTCAAAGGACTACTAATGCGATCGAAGACTTTCAATCTAAGAGATCAAATTATACTCTACAATTTTGCAACTAAATTATTCATCGGCTTTGGTATCTCTATTATAGATGTAAAAGTTAGTTACCAATTAGTTATAATAGTTAGAAGTTAGTTGTTCCTGTTAAACTATATAAGCCTCATTGCCTTGATGTTATTAACATTCTCATTATGAACAACACAATTTCTATTTTACTCTTCTACACTTTTTTCTTATCCATTACTTCCATCTAGAATAGTAATATAGTATTAGAGCCTGAATCATTAATATTATTGTTAACATGTGATAAACTTTTGATTGGTGCCTTATATAAACATTGTGTTTAGCACAAAACTTTTCATAAATAAAGATATGAACATACACTTGACATCCATTCAGTGACTTCTTTGACGCCACGATGCTGAGAAAGTGCAACAACATAAATCTCCATTCTGTTGCAGGTGCTAAGAACAGCTGCTTCTTCAATATGATTCAGATTGCAAAGCTCACCAATGGCTCTAGGCCATTCTGCTTCTTGTATGGCGAGTTTTTCGCGCATTTCGACAGGCGTGGTATGCACACTTAGCCCAATAACCACAATGCTGCTCCTTTCCTTTGTGTATCCTGTTCATAGTTCAGTTCATAAATAAATTATTTGAATTAAAAGTTGCAAGGTTCACATAGATTATTTGAATAACCACGACTAACTTAAGATTAAGTAATTAAAGTTTAAATACTCTAATAGTTTATTAAGAATGCACATAGATTTTATGTGGTTTGGCACCTATGTCTATTGGAAAGTTAAAGAGTTTTTTATTTTTTTTTTATTTTTTATTTTTTTTAATTTCTTTATAGATCAAATATAGATAATATAAGGGTATGTATGGTTTCAACTTTTTGGATGAAAATGTGATTGAATATAGTAAAGTTGATTTTAACATGTTTGAGTATTCTCGAATAGAATTGTATATGATTCTGGAATGGATTGTAACTTGAAGCAAGTATTTTGAACTATTATCCAGCTTCTGTTTTGTGAATGTACTCAAACATAAACATTTTAGATTCAATTCATTTTTAACTAAAACACGTGCTACAATTGATTTAAGTTGATTTAATTAATTCCAACTTGAAACTATGATTTGTAACATTTGACTACAAATATGAAGATATTAATTTTCAAACAAAAATCATTTTTAATTAATATCAATTTTACAAAATCAATTTTCACGACCATCGAACCGAACACCCCTTTTCAGTTTGAGCCCTCCACTTATGCGACACAGACCTCTAAGTGCATGTTTGGTTTCACAGTAGAATTCTCAAAATCACGGTACACTACTGTGATTTTGTCAATTCAAATGGAAAATAAAAAAACATCGGGTCAAATATTAGTTATGTTATGTTGGAATGAAAATGTAGAATTTTTTGTCTTCATGCTGAAACACATTAAATTTTGAACATGTATCTAAATCTCTTAACTAAGTAGTATACAATCCAATTAACCATATGATGGAATCATTATTAACTAAAAAATCTTGAAAGAGGACTTACTATCAGCTGCAGAAGTTTTAAGCTGTTGTAAAGCAGAAACAGTGGTAGAATTCTTATTACTAGAATCAACCAAAACATCAGAAGAAGAAGAAGAAGAAGAAGCTTCACAACGAATTGAACCTCTTTGACTCTGAACAAAGCTCATTCTGTTTCTACCAAAAAATGATAAATGAGTGGTAGTAACATAAGAGGATGTTGAGGAACAACAATTGAAGAACAAAGCCTCCAACTTTGCACCAGAGAAACTAGTTGAAACAGCCATTGTTAGTGTTAGAGAATAATAAGGTGTGTGTATTGTTAGTTGGAGATGAAACTATGTTTGTTGTGTCTGTTTGGTTTTTGGGTTTTTTTGTGTATGGAAAAGTGATGACGTGGCAAAGGATGTGGCGCATGGAAAGTTTATTTGAAAGGATTTGAGAGGGTGTGATTCTTTGTGTTTTGATTGGCTGGTGAAGACACGTTTTATCCACACTCCCTTCCCCTCAATCTTCCTATCTCAATTTCACACCCCTCTCTTATTTTCCTCCATATTATCATATGTTATTATATTTGTCGACTCATTAGACATTGAATAATTGTATCATTTGTAATCGGTTTTATGCTGCTTTGACCCAAAAAAGAAAATTTTACACCAAACTTTCTTCAACATAATCATTAACATAATCGTTTGAAGTAAAAGATAATCAAAAGTTAAAAATAGTTAATAAGTTACTCAATTAGATACATTAAGTAAAGTAAATTGTTAAAGATAAATATATCATAAAAAGCTTGTTTGATGATTGAGTTAAAAAAATATTACAAGTTGTAGTATTTATAGGCAAAGCTAATTATACTGGCCATAAATCGTGGTATACAAACATGTAGCTCTACTCGGATAATTACATGGGTAATTCATGATAACATCTAACTAAGGAAGTTCGTGGCTCCCAACGAATAGCCCGCTCTCTTGCTTCTTTGGCTTGTCATGTTGGTATTATCCGTGTGCGCTCTTTTTCATGTTCTCATGCCTGTGTTGGTTGTTAGTGGCATTATAAACGAGGAAGGTGAACGTAACTGTCGAATTATCAGGTGACAATGGACTTTGACTCTACTTTGAGCTTTGGTGATCCTTGTATATTTTGGTAAACTTAAGAAAGACTCGATTAAGTCCGCTTCTTGTGCACCTACTCTTCTTCGCCCGATGGTAATTCGACGATCCTAAAAGTCTACTGTTTGTCGTTTTTGACTAGCCAATTATTTATTTTTAGGTGTAAACAAGTACAATCCCCTTAGATTCACTCTTTTATTTTCTCTTTTTTAATTGAATAATATGAAATCATCTATATATAGTATAAAATCGATTGCAAATGGTTCATTTGGTGCTAGACAAGTGTGAGCCAGATGAATATAATAAAAATTTTGATACACAACAATATTTAATGGAAGGATTATTACACTTTTATTTTGTAATTTGTAGTGTTATTTGTGAACTTTTTTCTTCAAAATAATTAACTTAGATGTCATAATTTCTCTTTTATTAATTAAAATGAAGATTCTTTCTTATTCTTCGTTTAATTTCAAAATTTGGTGAAATTTATGTAAATTTCAACTAATATAATATAGGAAGTTGAAATATGTATGTTAGATAGTATATTGATAACATTTGTCTTTCACTTGAAGATATATGACTTTGTAGAACTGTGACTGAATTATATCCTTAAAAAATTTGATTAGTCATTTATAATGGTGTATTTTTTTTTCTTCTCAATTAACCATGTTTTATTCATTCACAATACTCAGATTGAAATATGGTCGAATTTTGTGGTTCTCCTTCATTTTAAATGAGATATGTCATCCTTGATTTTAATTATATTATTTTATTTGATTCTCTCCTCTTGCAAATCAAAAGTTTTGGTCTTTTTGTATGTGAAAAGGTGAAAATTTGTTTACACTTTAAAATATTCAAAACAAAAGCTTATGAAATACAGAAAAAAAAAATATTTTTATGTGGTGTACAAACGAATTTTTTGACATTGACGTAAAATGTTGCTCAATATGAAAATTACGTTTTAGTGGTATTCCATAGCATGGCAACGGTACAAATATTTCTTGAAATTTACACTTCATAAAAAAAAACTCCTTCATTATATTTAATATTAAGCAAAATGTTCTCTCACTCAATAATGTAATAATTTTTATGAGTTTATAACCTTTCAATTTATTAACCTAAAATAATTTATAAATTATAGTAACCACTAATTTTAAGAGCTAACAATTGAATATATAATGATTATAGTAATGCTAAAAATTAAGAGTTAGAAATTGAAAAGACAAATATTATAGTAACCACTAAATATTAAATGAATCAATCTCATCTTTTAATACTAATATCTGATAGACGTCTCATATTAAATAATACAACCTCTAAATTAGTTCCGCAAAAGACACGTTCAAGATCTCTCTATGCACAAAATAATTTTCATCTTTACATGTCTTGGAAAAAGAGTAAAGGGAGATAAATCATTTTATTCTATCAACTTGGGTGTGAAGTACTATGGATTCCTCATCAAATATGTGTATGTGAAAATCATAAACTTCAAGATATTTACATTGTTGAATTATAGCGTTAAAAGTTTATTATAACACTTAAATTTTACACGTGATATCAAAGTTTTGTTGTGAAATTTATGATTTTCCATCTATGATATTTTAATCTTCTTCAAATATAATGAACATATTATATGAATAATTGAATTTAAACTAATTTCAATACTATTATTTATTTTATAGAGTTGATACCTAAAGTTTTACTTTATATGCATATGAGGTAGTAACCTTCTAATAGATAAATTATGTGATTGTTATTATTATATATGGTTTTTTTCTTCTAACACAGTAAATATACTAAGTACGGTAAAATAAACAAATTTATTTGTATGATTTAAACAATTGATTTTTTTCTTTACTAATATGATCCATATATATCTTCAATTTTTACATGTTTAATTTGAATCATTTATGCATATTATGATTAAATATTATTGAAAAAAGTTATAAATGTTACTTCTAACAAGTAATATTTTATTAAAACTTGTGTACACCAAAGTGAGAAAGTTAAAATGATGAAATAATATCATAAAAATATGATTGTTAATTATCACAGGATTAGATTTATCCAAATAATTTTTTTGTATGTGTAAAATATATATATGCACTTTTGAGTCAAACTTAGTTGATGTTCCTTATAATTCTTGGTGGCTTGAATGTGATGCTACTACTCATGTACCTAATATGATGCAAGAATTCCTTACAATCCAAACCACAAGGAAAAGTAAGATATTTCTCTACATGTGAAACCTTAATAAAAATCCAATTGAAGACATCATTTGATTTTGGATATTGAGTATCATTTAGATCTAATAAAGACTCTTCATGTACCTTCAATGTCTAGGAGTTTAGTTTTTCTTTCAAAATTAGAAAATTGTGGTTTTGAATTTAATGTTGGACATGGTAGTTTCATTTTATGCAATAATAATAAACACATTAGTTCTTGTTAGATTATTGATGATTTTTATAGATTTATACTTCGTGGTCGATTTTATGAGTCCTTGCTTACCGCGATTTTATGAGTCCTTGCTTCATAAACGCTTGGATCACATGCAAGGAACGACTAGAAAGGATAGTAATAAAATGAGATTCTACAAAATATAGATTTTAATGGTCTTGAGTTATGCGCGGATTGCATTAAAGGAAAGTATATTAGACATAACAAGAAAGGTACCACAAGAAGCAACCAAGTGTTATTGGTAGAGAATATTATTTTATCACCTTTATTGGTGACTTTTCACATTATGAATATGTCTATTTGCTTAAAGAAAAGTCTCAAGCAGTTGACGCTTTTAAGATTTATATTTATTAAGTTGAAAGATAATTTGAAAAGAAAGTGAAAGTCGTAAGACTTGATAGAGGTTGTGAATATTATGGAAAACATGGTGAAATGGGACAATGTATAAGGTCATTTGCATAACTTCTTGAAATGCATAATACCCGTGCACAATGCCATACACAACACAACAAAATGGTGTGGCAAAAAAGCGTAATCAAACACTAATGGATATGATTAGGAGTATGATGGGAGACTCCTTTTTTCCCAAATTTTTGTGGATGTATGCATTAAAAACGGCTATGTATTTATTAAACAAAGTTCCAAGCAAGACTTTTCCTAAAACTCCTTTTGTGTTGTGGAAAAACAGAAAATCAAGTTTAAGGCACCTTATGATTGAGGTTGTCTAGTAGAAGTAGGATTATATAATTTACATGAAAATAAATTAGACTCTCGAACATTAAGTGGTTACTTTATTGGTTACCCAGAGAAGTCTAAAAGGTATATCTTTTATTTTCCTAACCATAGTCAAAGAATTGTAGAAACTATCAATGCAAAATGTCTTGAAAATGGTGAAATTAGTGGGAGTGAGGAATGAAAAAATGTTGCCATAAAGGAAGTTAAGATAAATATTATTTTACCTATAAGAGTTCCTTTGTCGATAATTATTCCAAATGTTATTGTAGAAAATTCTAACAATAATGAATAGAATTTGAATGATAACACATCAAATGAAGATACTAACTCACAAAGTAATGAACAAAATGAGTCTTAAAGGGTTCCTTAGAGAAGATCCCAAAGAGAAAGAAAATAAGCTATTCTTAGCTGTTATGAGACTTATTTACTGAAGTCGAACATTAGAATCAATGAAGAACCAATTTAATTTTCAAATGCCATAGACAATGTTGAGTTAGAGAAATAGATTGATGCCATGAAAGATAATTTAAAATCCATGGAAGAAAGTAAAGTTTGGAAAATTGTTGAATTGTCAAAAGGTGTTAAACAAGTTGGTTGTAAGTGGATCTTTAAGACCAAGCGTGACTCATATGGTAATATTGAACGATATAAAGCCCGACTCATTGCATATTATCATGGAACTGGTGGCTCATTATAACTTTGAGTTACACCACATGGATGTGAAAACAATATTTCTAAATGGTAGTCTTGAAGAAGTTTATATGGATCAAATTAAATGTTTTCCAATTGAAAGGAATGGTCATATGATGCGTTAACTTAATAAATCAATATATGAACTGAAACAAGCCTCAAGGAAATGGTATATTAAGTTCAATGATACAATTACCTATTTCGTTTTTGAAGAAAAACTAGTTGATAGATGCATATATCGAAATATTAGTGGGAGTAAGTATATGTTTTTGGTCCTATATGTTGATGATATATTTCTTGCAACTAATAGTTTGATCATGTTGCATGACACTAAAGAGTACCTCTCTAAGAATTTTGAAATGAAGGATTTGAGTGAGACTTCCTATGTGATAGATCACAAGGATTATTGGGATTGTCTCAAAAGGCCTATATCAATAAAATTCTATAAAAATTTAACATGGATAGTTGTTATGTTGGAATTATACCAATCTGAAAAGGGTATAAATTCAATGTTATGCAATGTCCAAAGAATGACGTAAAGCACAAACAAATGGAATCAGTTCCATATGGTTCTGTAGTGGGTAGTCTAATTTATGTGCAAACCTTCACAAGGCTAGATATTAGCTTTGCGATTGAAATGTAAAGTAGGTATCAATGTAATCTTGGAATTGGTCATTGGAAAACTACAAGGAAAGTTTTGAGGCATCCACAACGAACTAAATAATATATGCTCATGTATAGAAGATCCAATCCATTATAAGTAATTGGATATACAAACTCAAATTTTAGTGGATGTGTTGACACAATGTAACACCCTAAACCCCAAATAAATAAATAAATTTAATTTTCTTATTTTTAAAACTATGAACTTCTTCAAATAACTAAATATACAAACTTCCGAATATATATATATATATATATATATATATATATA
>NC_021161.2:37452734-37459440 GCF_000331145.2 Cicer arietinum
GTTCCATCAAACTTAACAACTTGAAATCACAATATCAGACAACAAAATCATTTTTGAAGTACAAATACATATGTTTAATATCAAGTGCAAATGTAGTCCCAACCCGATGTCACTATTAGAGCGGGAATTTCCAAAATAAATAAAATGCTCAAAATAACATGAACACAATGCATATAATAAGAGTCTTCAAGACAAGATGGCTTCCGCCTCTCCGATGGTACTAGTCATCACCTGCAGCTTACAACTCGTCTGCGTTCATTGCAAATGCCAAACACAAGCAATGAGGGGTGAGTTTCGACAGGTTGCATTAAGCCTGAAGGTTTCTGGTGTTCTACCTTAGACTTTTGACAGGTCAAACAAGCATACACCAACTCAGCAACATCTTTTTTTATTTTAGGCCACCAAAATATCTTCTTGAGGTCTTTATACATCTTTGTGGCTCCAGGGTGAATACTTAGACAACTCCTATGTCCTTCCTCTAAGATCATCTTTCTTAACTCCTCTACACCGGAAACACAAATTCTCTCCTTAAATCTCAAAATTCCATCTGTACCCGTTTTAAAATCAGGTTCTCTCCCTTGGTCAATCAACTGTAACTTATCCAAAAGGTATAAATCCAACTTCTGACTCTTTTCAATCTCTTCTAATAGTCCATTAGTTACCTTCAACATTCCCAATTTAATGCTTTATGGTGTCACTTCAAAACTAAACTAAGGTCTCTAAACTGTTCCAACAACTCACTATGCTTAACCATTAAGGCGGACACACTCAAAGTCTTCCTACTCAAGGCATCAACCACTACATTGGCCTTTCCAGGATGACAGTTAAGCTCAAAATCAAAATCTTTAAGAAATTCCATCCATCTACGTTGCCTCATGTTTAACTCCTTTTGGTCAAAAAAGGTACTTAAGGCTCTTATGGTCACTAAAAACCTCAAATCTAGATCCATATAAATAATGTCTCCACATCTTAAGTACAAAAACAACTACTGCTAGTTCTAAGTCGTGGGTAGGGTAGTTCCTCTCATGAATCTTTAGTTGCCTAGAAGCATATGCTACCACCTTCTCATCCTGCATAAGTACTCCACTTAATCCTGAACCACACGCGTTACAATACACTACAAAGAGTTCACTCAGGTTAGGTAACACTAAGATTGGTGCAGAGGTCAATCGTTTCTTAAGCTCTTGGAAACTATTCTCACAATGGGTATCCCACAAGAATAATTCCCCTTTTCGGGTCAACTTAGTTAGAGGTAAGGCCAACTTGGAGAATCCTTCTATGAACCTACGATAATAACCTGCTAATCCTAGGAAACTCCTAATCTCAGTCACTGATTTAGGTGTTTTCCATTCTAAGACACTCTCCACCTTGGAAGGATCAAAAACTATTCCACCTTTCGAAATTACATGTCCAAGAAAATTTACTTCCTCTAACCAAAATTCACACTTAGACAACTTGACAAATAATTGTTTCTCCTTAAGGGTTTGCAAGACTATCCTTAAATGTTCGCCATAACGGAGAAACAATTATTTGGTGCATTAGTCATACCAAAATGCATAACCAAATATTCATAATGGCCATAACGGGTCCTAAATGCGGTTTTGGGGATATCAGAAGACTTCACTCGGATCTGATGGTAACTTGATCTCAATTCGATCTTACTAAACACACAGGATCCTCTCAATTGGTCCATAAGGCCATCTATCCTAGGTAGTGGGTACTTATTCTTGATTGTCACTTTATTAAGTTGGCGGTAATCCACACACAACCTCATAGAGCCGTCCTTCTTCTTAACCAATAACACAGGTGCACCCATTGGTAACACACTAGGCCTTATAAATTGTTTATATAAAAGCTCTTCCAATTGCTTCTTAAGCTCAAACAATTCTAAGGGAGACATCTTATACGGTGCCATGGATATGGGTCTAGTACCTAGTTCAAGGTCAATGCTAAACTCAATCTCACGCTCTAGTGGTAAACTATTGACATCTTCAGGGAATACTTCAAGGAACTCACCCACAATAGGGATATCTCGTATTACCACTTTTTCTTCAAATTCCAATGAGGCTAGGATCATGTATAACTTGGCATCTTCTTTCAAGAGTGCCTTCACTTGGTTGGCGGATATATGGCTAGGCTTATCCCTCTCTTCTGACTCCATGAATTCAATGGTCTTACTAAAAAAATCTACGCGGACACGGTTGGCAGATAGCTAATCCATACCAAGAATCACATCGACCAGACGCAAAGGTAAACACTAAGTCAACTCGGAAGTCCCTTCCACACACATGGATAGAAACGTCAAGAGAAACACTAGAGGTATCAACAGAATTACTAGTTGGGATGTTCACAATCAAATCATACTGCAAACGAGACATAGGTAGTCTTAAACGTCTAACACAATCAAGAGACACAAAGGAATGAATGGCACCACAATCAAATAGCAAAAATAAAGGAGTATCACTTATGAGACATGTACTTTGGATCAAGTTGTCTTTCTCAAACGCTCTTGCACCACTGAGGGCAAAGATTCTTCCTTTGGATTTTGGTCGGCTGGCTTGGGAACTCTAGTTTCTAGGTTGTGGAGTCTTCCTTGGGTAGGGGCATGTGGTGCTGATGTGGCCTTGTTGTTGACAATTAAAACAAGTAATTCCACTATCTCTACATTCATATGCCATGTGACCTAGCTAACCATACCTGTGACATCAGATAGGAGTAGCTGGATCACCATTATTACCATTGTTGTTGCTCGAGGCTTGACTCCTTTTGTTACTATTCACATTACTAACTACTCGTCCATTGGGGTTTCCTCTACCACCCCCATAACTATAATTGTTTCCATTTCCTTTTCCTTTACCACTACTATTTCCTTTTCTAGCTGAAAAATTGTATTGTTGATAATTCAGACGACTTCCAGATTTACTAGGAGTTAAAGAGTAAGGTTTCTCTCTATTATGATGCATAGGCCTCTTGTCCTTCATGGTTCCAGTGTTTCGGTAATGTGCCTTTTCAGCACGAAAATCCTCATAATAAATCCTACTCTTATTCACTAGGGTAGGAAGGTCACGGATCTCTTGCATTCCAACCTGTGTCTTGATCTCTGGCCTAAGTCCCATTTCAAACTTGATGCACTTAGACTTTTCTCCTGCCTCTCCAACATAGAGTGGATAGTATCTTGATAACTCCTCAAACTTAGCGGCATACTCCGCTACTGACATATTCCCATGTTCCAATTTAACAAATTCCATTTCCTTCCTATTATAGATGTCTTCAGGAAAATACTTAACTAAGAACATGTTCTTGAATACCACCCAAGTAATTGTAGTCCCTGCATTATCTAAACGTTGGCGCGCACTATCCAACCAATGTTCAGCTTCCTCTGTCAATATAAAGGTTCCCAAATGCACTTTTTGACCTTCGGGACATGCCACTCCTCTTAAAATTTTCTCAACCTCTTGCAACCACTTTTGAGGTCCATCAGGATTATAGTGACCTTCAAACGATGGAGGGTTAGTCTTGTGGAATCGATCCATCACCATGAACTTATTTATTTGCATATTTCCTTGGCCATCACTATAGGTAGTAGCTTGAGCAACAACCTGTGCAGCTTGAGTAGCAGCTTGCGCAGAGGCTTGAGCAGTAGCTTGAGATTCAACCAAAGCTTGGAAAGCCTGCACTGTAACTGCTGCCATGGACTCTAGAGCCTCAGCAATCGCAACGTCATTCCTTTCACTAGCCATCACTACTTACATCAATCAGATAAGCCAATCGAATATAGTGAGACACTTAGGGAAGTGAGAAACTAACTTAGTTCTATACCACTAACACATTAATGACCATAACAACAATAGACATAAAAGAGCACACAAGGAAACATAGAGAACATATAACACATTTGCGGTCTGATTGGACATACCAGCTCTGATACCACTAATGTGACACCCTAAACCCTAAATAAATAAAAAATTAATTTTCTTATTTTTAAAACTATGAACTTCTTCAAATAACTAAATATACAAACTTCCAAACATATATTTTTATTTTATTTTTTATTAAGGTAAAGAGTATCACGTAATCATAAATATTTCAAATAGATCCAAAGGTTCCATCAAACTTAACAACTTGAAATCACAATATCAGACAACAAAATCCTTTTTGAAGTACACATACATATGTTTAATATTAAGTGCAAATGTAGTCCCAACCCAATGTCACTATCAGAGCAGGAATTCCCAAAATAAAAAAAATGCTCAAAATAACATGAACACGATGCATATAATAAGAGTCTTCAAGACAGGATGGCTTCCGCCTCTCCGATGGTACTAGGTACACCTGCAGCTTACAGCTCGTCTGCGTCCATCGCAAACGCTAAACACAAACAACGAGGGATGAGTTTCAAAATTATGTAACAGTATAAAATACACGAGGATAACACGCAATTAGTCAAAACAACACAAATAAAGAGAATATTCAAGAACATAATATCAAAGGTTAATCTAATTCAATCACAATAAAACAGTTACAAGGATGAAATGCTATGCATGTAATATTCTCTATACTTCATCATTTGGCACCATTTTACTCTGAAGTACTTGGTTAGGAGGTCTGATACTATGCCACTACAAGAGTGGACGAACAATTCATGAATGACCAAGTCCTCATAGATCCCCTCAACTCAACCCGAGACACATATACGCGACAATCGGGTTACTCTTGTGTTGCACGGTAGTTCCCGACCTTAGGGAATAACCCACTAATCCACTTAGGAATTTCCCACTAGATGTACCCCCAAGGTCTATCAGTCTTACCTTACAGATCAACTGTAGCCATCCACGATCAGGATCATTCAGTTATACTTTCCCGAATAACTAGGTTTGTCAGACCCTCCCTTTATGATGACAAAACAATCATAACTCCAAAATCTACAATACATATCTCAGATTTACTTGATCATCACAACTCCATAAGTTTCAGTTTAACTTCATCATTATATATGTATGTTAGTCAATCACAATAAAATCCCAATATTTTGTTTGCACTACTCACAATATACAATCCAGTTTCATCAATCACATAATAAAGAATCAAATAGGTGGCACATTCACGTAATATCACAATTTCAATCAAGTAATAAGAACATTCAAGTACATATGATTCATACAATAACTATCGGCATAAGATTTCATAAATTCATACAACGTGCAATCTTGATATAAATAGATTCACGACAATTCTATAGGCTGCTAAACTAATTTTAATACTCATTATTACCATTCATATATTATTAATTAATTATTATTACTCAATATGGTTCAACCGTACTTAGTAAGCCCCGGATGAATATCTGAGAATTTCAATATTCCCGTTCATCTCCCATTATTTTATGCTCATAAATTCGAACCTTATCTCACCCCTTACCTCGATTGAAGATTTCGTCCAATGAATCTGATATGCTAATGAGTCGTTTCTTCGTCGTTCGTTGTCTCTAATAATTCGCGAGAGAATCATAGCCACACAACCACCAAATACAAATAAATTACTTACTAAATGTAATTAAATAACTAAATTAATTAATAAATCATCTACTATTTGTAATACAACTCAAAAATATATTTAATACTATATATGCTTATGATTATATTAATATAACCAGACATGTTATTTAAAATAAATGAAAAATAACATAATTATATATTACTAAATAAATATAGTGTGTGTATGATTTTGATATTACAATATTCTAACAATATACGGTACGTATTGAAAGGAAAGTAACAAAGCTATTGGGTGCACAAATAGAATTAAATTCTTTAAGATGTAAATTTTAAACTGTAGGCACGTATATATAAATGCAATATATGCTATCTTAAAATTTTACGATGCAATGAACACTGTAACAAATTTAAATTATAATTAGAATAACTCAAGTCTTTGGATGTTAAACAAATTGAGATTATTTATTTATTATTTATTTAAACTCAATGTAATATGCTAAAACAAGTATGCTAATAATAATATTGTATGTAGTATTAAGGAATACTAATAACATGAACTATGAAATAACAAAATAAACATGTAAAAAAAAATAGTTAAATTAAATAAAGTGATATGTGCAAGTTCTTTGTTTTGGAAATCAGCAAGAAATAATTGGTATTTGGACCATTTTATGCAGTATAATTAGCAAGAAATTAGTATTTTATTCAGACCATTTTGTGATATAATACCTTTGCAAACCAATTTTACGGATTCTATTGAAAACACTATTTTTATTAACAAAATTTATTCTATAAATAATTGGCATTCAAACATAATATAATTAATAAATAAAATATAGTTAGTATTTTATTTTAATCATGAACCTAAATTATCAACAAAAAAATATGGAAAGGACGGTAACTAAATCATCGGAAGAAAGCTCAACTAATAGTGACACAGACGGTAGTAGGTTTTGACAATAATTTAAAAATAATGAGAGACTAACCAAACAAAATCAAGATCCTGTAAAAAGTAATATATGCTTGATTCTTTAACTCGACAGTAGTAACCGACAAAATCACGACCGAGAACAACGATCCGTGTGTAATAGACTTAAGATCTAATTCTGTGATTGTGACTGATTTGTTAATATGTAGGGAGGGATTGGAATTAAAATGCATAACAAAAAGTTCAGCGCGGCGAATTAGTTTAGCAGAGTTTGTTTTCATAT